>NC_085137.1:399468413-399796309 GCF_035046485.1 Aedes albopictus
TCATGAGGGAGGAACCCCTGGAGGAACTCCTGGAAGAATTCCTGAAGGGATCCCTGAAGGTGTTCCTGGACTGCGTTTCAGAATCCCTGAAGGAGTTTATGAAGAAATCCAGAAAGCAATTAAGAAAAATCCGATAAAGAATTGTAGCATAAGTCCCTGAAGGAGTTCCTGTAGAAATCTCTATAGGTAGGAGTTCCTTGAGCGATCCCTCAAGGAATTCCAGAACAAGTCCGTCAAGGAGCTCCAAGAGAAATTCCTCAAATAATTCCAGGAAAAATCTCTGAAGGAATTCCTGGAGAAGATTTTGGAGGAATCCCTGAAGGAACTGCTGGATGAAACCCTGAAATTTAAAAAAAAAAACTCGCTGATGGAATTCTTGTAGGAGTCCCTGAAGGAACTCCTGGAAAAACCTCTGAAGAAACTCCTGGAGGAATCCCTGAAAAAATCTAGAAGAAAACAAAAATAAACTTCCTGGATAAATCACTTAAAGAATTCCTGGAGAAATACCTGCAGCGATCCCTCAAGGAATTCCAGAACAAATCCTTCAAGGTGCTCCAAGAGAAATTCCTCAAAGAACTCCAGGAGAAATCTCTGAAGGAATTCCTGGAGAAATTCTTGGAGGAATCCCTGAAGGAACTGCTGGAGGAAACCCTGAAGAAATTCTTTTAAAAAAAATCGCTGATGGAATTCTTGTAGGAATTCCTGGAAAAATCTCTGAAGAAATTCCTGAAGGAATCCCTGAAAAACTCTTGAAGAAAACAAAGATAAACTTCCTGGATGAATCACTTAAAGAATTTTTAGAGGAGTTTAACTAAAAAAAAATCCTGGAGGAATCTCTACATGATGTTCTACAGGAATCCATGAATGAACCCCAGGCGAAATTCCACACGGAACTCCTAGAGGAATCGAGGAATGTTTGAAGAAATTTCTGAAAGAAACCCTGATTAAATTCCTGGAGGAATTGCTCTAGAAATTCATCAAGGAATCCCTGAAAAACTTCCTGAATCCCTGATGTAATTCCTGTAGGAATTCCTAATGAATTTTATGAAGGAGTGTCTGAATAAACTCCAGGAGAAACTCTGATAAAGCTTTCGAAGGAATCCCTGAAGGAACTAATGAATGAATCCCTCAAAGATTTCTCATGGAATCCCTGAAGAAACTCCTTGAGAAATTAGACGAGAAATTCTAAAGGAATCTTCGAAGAATCCGTGAAATAATTCCTGGTTAAATTACTACAGGCGTTCCTGAAGCATTCCCTGACGGAGTTTATAAAGAAATCCCTCAAGAAATTCCAAAAAAGCACAAACAATTCGAGGAGAAATCTCTGAAGGAATTCCTGGTGGATTCCCCGAAGAATCCCTGTTGTAATCATTGCAGGAGTTCCTGGATGTCTCTGGAGAAATCCCTGACTGAGTTCTTGGAGGAGTCCCTGAAGTTCCTTCAGAAATCCATGATGGAGTTCTTGGAGAAATCTATGATGGAGTTCCTGAAGAATTCCCTGAAGAAGTTCCTAGAAGAATCCATAAAGGAATTTCTAGTCTAGTCTAGTCTAGTCTACACATACACAGCCATTCATTGAAAGAATCCTGGAAAATGATAGAATCGACTAATTCTACCATTTTTCTTGTCATTATTAATGCTTGCAGTACATCGGAAATGCATTACAAGCATTAAAGCGGCCAGGCCTACTGTGCAGCGTTATTGGGTTTACAATAAAGCCATTGAGTGGGCACATCTCGTACCAACCGCTCAGCTTTTTAGAAAGCAAAGTATGTGAAAATCGATGGGGGAGACAATGCTAAGAAGGTTAATGTCACCCCTTGGTCCTTCGCTTTCTGGGATGGAACACAGGTATTTGGTCCGTGTCCTGGCCCTTATGCCTAGGCTTAAGCGCCTTTACTCGCTCTCTGAAATGAAATAAACTGAATGCAAGGGAAACCTTACGTAGGTAACGAAAAATTAGTATTCGAAGGTATGTAAATGCCACCTTAAAGGAAAGAGAGAAAATGTAGCTTGAAACAGTCTCACCAATTCTTGAAATGGTCAATGTTAACGAAAAATCCTCAACGCTACCAGGACGATTGAATTCATGCAGTTTGTTCACAGTGGTATCCAGTCCATGCTGCTGCTTCTTCGTATCCAATTCGTATCAGCTATTTCACGCGAACACCAGTTTCTTGTTAACAGAAAAACTGCCCACATGCGGACACTACTCGTGTAACTGAAATAGTCTCATTGATTCCACTAGCATCAGCCTCCAAAACACCTGAATGGAACTCTGAAGTATAAAACAACCCAGAGCTGTAAATGTTTCTGGATTTCGGCTGGCTTCTTTAGCATCCACTTGCGCAAATCTTAAGCAGTTCGTAGCTTGACGGCTAAACCCCCGGTAGATTGAGAACTTTTACACTTTTACAGCATTTTCTCTCACTTTTTGAGCACATAATACGCAAAATTCAGGATGTGAACTATTGGCTGATGTAATATCGGCTTTACGGAACGAATCATCCGGGAGAAACGCAACGGATGCACGGAGACGAAAAATACTTAAGCACGTTCCCGGCGAATTCTACTCAAATCGAACCACTGAAAGACTTCCTGGAGAAATCTCTCCACCAATTCCAAGGAAAATTCATTAAGGCCGCACGGGACGACGTGTAATTTTTCCTATCTTCCTTCTCTTTCTAACAATTGGCCTCACGATTTTGAAGATGCAAATATCAATTTCCACTGCACTGACGTAGCTGAAACTTTAGTCGATTGTGAACCGCAAGTGAGCAAATAAACGATCAAATTTCTAGCCAATAATATGAAGCAGAAGTTGAGATTTGCATCTTACTAACAACAGAGTAATGGCGGACGATTCAACCACCGTCCCGTCCGGCCTTAAAGATTTTCAGGAAAATCCGTGAAGCATTTTGTTTTTTTAATTCAAGAAGAAATTTTTAGAGCAATCTCCGAAGAATCCCTAGAGAAATCACCGAAGGAGTTTTTGGTGGAATCCATTTAGGAGTTTATAATTTTTTAAAGGAATTTCGGGAAAATCTTCACAAAAAATGCCTGGTTACAAACATGCTTTACGTTACTTTTGTAATAGGAAGCAATCAGTGAAGTACTAGATTGAAAGTAGTGAGCTGGATTTTTGTATGGTGAGATGATTATTTCGACATTTCTGCAATAAAATAGTTGAAACAGTGTGGGTATTATGATTTCTTGACTAATTTGATGCTCTTTGAGCAAAAGTTTGGGTAACTGTGTTGTTGAAGTTGCCAGAAATAAATAAAACAACAATACAGTTACCCAAACTTTTTCTCAAACAGCATCAAATTAGTCAAGGAATTATATAACCCACGCTGTTTGCACTATTTCATTGCAAAAATGGAGAAATAATCATCTCACCATACAAAAATCCAGCTCACTACTTTCAATCTAGTACTTCACTGATTGCTACCTATTGCGTAGTACAGTGCTTCCCAAACTGTGCGCCGCGGCGCCCTGGTGCGCCGCGAACATCTCTCAGGTGCGCCGCAGACTCTTTAGCCAAAACTATACAGGGGGTGGCCAAAATATTTGGGATAGGCAACTTTTTTTTCTCTCAAAAAAAATTCAACATGCTATAACTTTTCATTGAACGCATCAAAAAATCTCAAATTTTGACTGTTTGTCAACCTATTATATGTGCATCATTGGTACAAATTTGGGCTCGATTGAATAATGTTTCGCAAAGTTTGAACCGTTCGGGTAAAATACTATTTTTTAGACAACTCATTTTTGAACTGTCATATCTCGAAAACGAGTGAACCGAATCGAATGAAATTTTAAACGTAAACTAACAATATGCAAATGCTTCACAAACTATTAAAACATAGGTACTTTTTAAGCGTCGAAAAAAGTTATCATGGATTGACACTTTTTGGATTTTTCTCGGAAAAAATGTATTTTTTTTTTACATCAATGTCAATTAATTTTAGTGTTGATATTCAAAGATTTCCCACTTCTGTTCTGGAATTATCTCTAATCAGATATATTAGAACCTAGTTAGATTGAAGGAAGAACACATTTAGTAATTTTCGTGTGTTATTGTAAATTTGACTTATTTTCCTCTATATGGGTAAAAATTTCTACCCGGTATAACTTAATTCGCCGTGAGAAAATATTACATTTTATAACGTCGAATCATGTATCAATATATTGTTGATAAACGTTAAAAAATTCATTCAATTCGGTTCACTGGTTTCCGAGATATGACAGTTCAAAAATGAGTTGTCTAAAAAATAGTGTTCTACCCAAACGATTCTAACTTTGCGAAACATTATTCAACCGAGCCCAAATTTGTACCAATGATGCACATATAATAGGTTGATAAACAGTCAAAATTTGAGATTTTTTGATGCACTCTATAAAAAGTTACAGCATGTTGAATTTTTTTGTGGGAGATAAAAAGTTGCCTATCCCAAACATTTTGGCCATCCCCTGTAGAAGGTAGAATATACATTTTAGTTGTTTTTGGATTGTTTAGTTAAACTAGTGTCACCTTAAACCCTTTTTGTATTCTATACCAATGTCTTGCCCTTTTGAGGAAGACTTCAAAAGAAAGTCATTCAAAGGGGTTTACCATTTCCAAGAAAATTGTTGTAAACATTCTCAAATTGTTATTTGGACTTTTTATTTTTCTGGATAGTTTTTGGTTTTATCAATAGCTTGTTGAATTTTAATAATACTGTCATCTATAATAACTGTCAATCTCCAGATCTTCGTGCTGTCTCAAACGTTTCGGGACGACATTTTGACTTACATCACTATCATATCTTGATTGTTTGTCTCTATAATTGAGATTTCCAGCTCTATATAGGCTGGTTTAGCTCCTTATCGTAAAAAATCTGCGACAATTTATGTGTCGATTTCATGCATGATTCTGAAAACCGCCTTTTTTGAGTTGTTGAGTTGAATTGAATTGAGTTTTTAGAATTCCGAATACTAAAACATGACCCCTCACCGTTACTGTCAGCCGTCCTGATAGCTTCTAAACAATCCACTTTTATATCTATTTTCCTTAAAATATGGTAATGTACGTACTTTATTTAACACATTTAAAAGTTTTGCTATGCAATCCTCCAGAAATCTAAAATTTGTGTTTTTTTTTTAATTATAAGAAAGCATGACTTCAATTTTTTTTACGATTGATATTTTAAATTTGAATTTTTGAATTTATAAGTTTTGAACTGTAGGTGGTAAAATTATTAAAATTCTTTGTAAAAAGTTGTTGGTGTGCCGCGACAATTTTGAAAATGTCAAAAGGCGCCGCGGTAGCAAAAAGTTTGGGAACCTCTGGCGTAGTAACCTATTAGTGATACATACTAGTAGGTAACTCAAAGATTCACACGTTTATTTATTGCAGAACACATTCTCTAATTCTACAGAATAGCATCTAGCCTAAAGCCCCGATGAGGCACAGCAGCCGCAGTCCAGCGGCGACCCGGATGGGATCAGACATGAAACCGTTGTGCAGTAAACTCTGCACAAAAATGCATCGTACATATTCTGCATTAACGAGGTCGATCATTTTATCAAGGACACCCTTGCGCCTGATGACTCCTTCCATGTTTTCGTGATTTGAAAGCTATTTCGTCATCAATTCATTCACAGCGTTGATTTTCATGTTGACCTATTGGCGAAGGATTTTTGAAAATCATGATAATTGTTCTAATCAATAATAGAAATTCTGTCTTCTGCTTGTATCTGCTCAATTTCAGGTAATTAAAATAAATAGGGCCCGCTTTACGGCGTTTAAAATATTGAAAACGCGTATAATTATTATTTCTTTATTAGTGAAGCTTTCAGACACAGGCTGGTTCGCCTCCTAAATGCGTATAAATTTTGTAGAATATTTAAAAGCATGTTCGAAAAACAGCGTGATAAAATCGGAACAATACTGTAATTCTCCAATTTATATTGTCATTAATAATGCTTGCAGTACATCAGAAATGTATTTCAAACATTGCAGCGGCCAGGCCTACTGTGCAGCGTTATTGGTTTTACAAGACAGTTATTGAAATTGGTATACGTGGATTTTGTGTGAGGAAAGAAAAAATGTGTAGTTTGAAACGATCTCACCAGTTAATCTTAACGCTACATCTGACCAGCATTATCGGAAAACCTTCATTGCGGAGTTTAGCTGACTGATCCGCTCAGCATACAATGAACTTGATTCATTCCACTTTGTTCTTCAATTGTTCATGAGCAGTTGGACGACCAGATGACCAGTTGACTCGATAGTTGTTTCCTGCAAAAGATGCCGCTCCGCAGTGCTACTAATGCCATTATCGTCATTAACGCACTCGCAATGTCTTATAATTATCAATGTCTTGATTCTAGCATTTTCTCTTCAACTGTTCTACTAATTCATATCTGGTCCCTAAACCACAACCAATTATTTTCAATTCTAAATGTTTATTTTAGTTAGTTTACTTAAACAAAAGGGATCCGAAGAGTTTTAAATATTTGAATAAGGCGAAGCTAATTGGTAGGGTAAATCGGGGTAATTTGGCCACCCTAAGGAAAAGTTAACAAAAGATGCAGAAAGCAAAGTTTCAACTTCCGCACATCGTATGACCATAATGATTTTGATAATACTAAACTATATTGATGTGAAAATTTTAGCTAAATTGTGTTTACATGTCAAAGTAAGATTTTAAGAAAAAGCTGTGTTTTTTGGTCGATTTTGAACCGACGGGGTAATATGAGCACCCGATTTTTGATAAAGAACTCATCCCACATAATGAAACACAAACTTGATATGCATCATTGTGCATCAAATTCTATAGTATCAACTTGAAATACATAGAAAATAAATAAGTTTAAAGCTATCTAAGGTATTTAAACAAGATGAGTCTTATGTGGTGTTTTTGGTCTGCGCTCGTCGGGGTAATTTGGCCAATGTTTTTGAAAATTATTTTTCTAATTTAATGTGAACTTCCAGTACATCGTTCTAACGTCTCAATCGCTTCACTATCAAGCCGATGTTAGATCTGCAAGGTGAATTTGCAGAAATTACTTGATTTTATGTGTTTGTCATGAGGTGCTCATATTGCCCCATTGGCCAAATTACCCCGACTACCCCTAACGTTCAAGTGACATGCAGTGTCGCTAAGAGTCACTTGCATAAATTATGGATGTACATTTCACGCTAATAACAATTATCTGGTGAAAGAAGATACCAGAAAATTTAACGAACTGCGTTGTTGATAACTCCGTGTAAAACTGTTGTGATTGCCCTACCCGCAAACAAGTTGTTGAAAAACGCGTCCGGCAGATGAATAGAAACGTCAATCGTGACAGCAACTTTGAAGGTAAGATTCCTAACAACGTAACTTGCTTTAACATTTAGACCGTTTTGTTTAGTTTTAAAAAGCTTGCTGAAGGTGACAGGTTCGATTCGCGGTAGGTCCAAAACGCAAAATAGTCAATTGACAAAGATAGCTCTCAGTTAATAAAAGTGAAACTGCTCATAGAACACTTAGCTGCTACTCAGCTCAACACTGCCCCAGAAGGAACGTCACGCCAAAAAAAACAGTTTTGAAAAGTGAGTTCTGATTACACCTGCAAGTCCTACGATCATGACACATTCCTTTATACACTAATTTATTGTTCACACTATGGGCATTACATCACGAAGCGCTCACGAGCTTGCTCGTATACTCACTTCTCATGCAGTTATATTCTCAGGCTTGAGCCGCTAATTAAAATGAATAGTTTTCCTTTTGCAGAGGCAGACATTCACAAACTATACAGCATATATAGGGCATCAACCAGAGCAAGCTACCACCACATTGATTGCTGCTGTTACTGCGGAGGAAAACTCGGGCGGGAAAAATTAAGTACGGAGAAGCTTTTACGTCATCAACTAGTGCACGTCGCGACGTCAGTTAAACCTTACCTCCACTACCCAGATTTCCTCCATCGACTGAACTAAAACAAATCTGTCGTGCGGCATGCAAGGGTTGAACCGACTCATTGAACCGGCTTCACAGAGCCGGACCGGACCGCTGGCGGTGGCTGTTGCTAAGTCGTTCCATCACAGCAGATCGTGGGCCGTAGCCTAATCAGAACTCTAAGGATTCCATCAGATCATCAATGATTCACGAGAGCTGATCCGGGCGGATGATGAGGAGTATCGCGTTTCGTTTTCTCCATCATTTGCTACGCACTCACCACAACAAAGTTATCGATAAGTTTGTTTCAAGTTCGAAAAATGAATCAGCTACTTGCACGTCTCATCGACCGTCGTCCGGGCAGGGTCGAGTTGATAATTCTGAATCTTTTATCATTCCGAGCTGGCGTGGTATCGGAAAGAAGTTTTCGATTCTCGCGCACTCTCGGCAGGCAGCACAAGCCAAGCTCATTTCAAGGCAGTAAAGTTTCTAATCCGCAATTAATGAAGCACCCAACTTTAATCCCACCGACGAGCAAGTTCCGGCGTTCCGCTTCGGACACTTCGCGTGTGGGAGGAGGAAAGCTTCCTCCGATCATGGTTCATGGAGTGGAGGTGGGCGCTGCTGCTGAAGACTGGACTGAAATGTAATGAAGAAGTTTTCCGCTCCTTCCAGCCTGGAACAGTTGCTACCGCTTGGATGCCAGCACATACATATGAGAATTCGTGGATATCGTGGTTGTGGTTTTACCGGATTCCCCAGGTCGGCGCGGCATTCCTTCTCGGTTTTGTTGCGGTTTGCGGTATATGGTACCTACTAAAGTAGCAGTCCAACATACATTACATGGCGGCCATGAGTTTTTGCCCAGCCCGTAGGGCAGGAGAAAAAAGTTAGTTCGGATTCAATATGGGAAATTCTTACCGTCAGCCAGCATTTACGATTCTGCAGTCACAATATTTTCTGCTGATATTATTACCAGGAAAGTTTCGGTTAGTGCTGGTTCAGTGGAATGAAAGTGAGGTTTATTGATTATGACTATAAATTCAGTGAAGCAGTAAAGAAAATTTCGTGGTGTAGGTCTCTTATTAACGTTCCCTCGAAATTGTATGTATGTATTCGGTGACAACGAGGTAACGAAAGATGATTTTCCAATCCCAATGAAGTGAATATTTGAAACTGAAGACTAGAAGTCGTAGCCAAAACACTTATCAGTCAAACGGTACATAATGAGGGACATTATTAACTGCACAAAACATCAGCAACATAAAAGCAGCAAGAATTTGTGATTATGGTTCGACGATAAGTGTAGAGAAATTTTGTAGGAGAACGCAGCACGGAACCTGGCAGAAGGTGGAACAATATAAAAGAACGCGGAAACAGCAGACCCGCCTCTTCTGAGAGAAAAAGATCCGCCTAGAATAAGCGTGCTATACCTAACCACATTCGTATCGGAAATAACTTAACTATGTACACTAGCGCCACGTGGTGGTGAAATTCGGAACAATGCTGTCCATCATCAAGAAATACTCATAGTCCTAAACAACTTTTCCCAAGCTCGTACCAATTTGTCTGCCTTCGATCTCGTGCTATATCTAACCAAAGTTGCACCGGAAGTCACTATATACTCTAGCACAACGTGGTGATGAAATTTGGAAATACATATACTCTTCAAGACCAGGAAGTACTCGTAATCCTGAACAAATTTGCCGTAGATCGTACCTCCCTGGCTTCAATATAGTACTATATCTCACCAGTCGTACCGAAAGTTATAATGTAAGGTACCCCGGGGCAAGTGGGACCTAAAAAAATGCTAGTTTGGTTTTGTCAAGCCAAAAAATTCTAAACATAAATAATTTTATAATTCCAATGATTCTAAAAGACATTGTTGGTATATTTTTTCTAATTAACGGGCATTAAAACTGTTTAATTTTTTTTACATTCTGTATATTATGCATATAATGAAAAGTGGAGCAGATCTTCATTTACTTCATATCACGGGGCAAGTGGGACCTATTCGGAATTTTTGTACAAATGGCTTAGTATAGTTGCTGCATATATGTAAGGTAGCATAAATAATAAATATCTTATGCGAATAACTACGCTTAGCGATTTATGTTGGAAGAGTTTTGTGGTATCGTGCATAAATTACGTAACACATATAATAACGAATCACTGAGAAAAAAAAAGATTGAACTCTAGCAGCTCTTGCAAAACAAATTGATTTATAAATGAAATGAAAAAGCACCATAAAGTTAAATACCGAAAGATTTTCAAACTTGTTTTTCATATTACATAGTTGATGAATCTCGCCAAAGATTTTTCAAGATTTACAGATGTTATGTTTTCGCTTACATAATTTTACGATCATTAAATAAAGACTTTTTAATCGTGAACTTAGAATAAGTCGTTTTCCAAATTTTTTTTATTATGTACATATGGCCAATTCCTTAACATTCACAAAAACTCATTATGCAGCGAAAAACGATAAAATAATGGAATTTGCTTAGATGAAAATATGAAAAATGGATGGTTTCGAAAAAAATATGTTGTTCCCAAGACTTAACCATATTAAACAAAAGCCTCATTATCAGAACAGAAGTAATTAAGTATAATTCAACGATTGATTACTTAAGGCACTGATGTTTACTTCACTTTTATGTGAATTTCGACTTAGGCTGAAGAAAGCGAGATCAAACTATGAAATTGTGTTTGTTTACTCTCATAGGTCTCACTTGCCCCAGATGCTGAAATGCACTGGGGCAAGTGAGAGCAGTTAACTAAAGGTGATAGATGATAATAAATTACAGCTTTTTCGATTAAAATAACTTGGAAGCACTCCAAATATTATCCTGCAATCGAAAAAGTTTTACTTCATTTGTTATCCTATTTTTAAACGACGAATATAGTGGAGTACATTAATCTCACTTAGTGAATTGAAAATTACATATGAACAATAATAACATAGATGGTATCTTTATGGTGGGAACAATAACAATTTTTGAATTCAAAGTATCCGTTGGTGTGATACCTATGTTTTCATGAATAATGTTTGCCTTAAAAATAAAAAATAGATAAAATTATGGCCATAGGTCTCACTTGCCCCGGATTCTCACTTGCCCCGGGGTACCTTACACTACCGCTACGTGGTGGTGCAATCCGGAACTATGAAATCCATCACTAGGAAGTGGTTGTTGTTCTGAACCATATACTGATTTATCGACCGTATTCTATTAATAACTTGATGATTTTGTGGCTATATCGGTCTCTTTCTACTCACAGTATAAGGGAGTAGTCCACGTTTCCATGTTTTTTTTTGCCTGACAGTACTTTATGTTACAAAACCCCTGTTGGTATAAGCAGTGTTAAAATACATTATCATAAACAATCAGTAACAAATGTTCTCAATTCGAGGCCAGCTATTTGTGATTCATCAGCTTAACAATTCATCGCCCTAGATCAGCGTTTCTCAAACTCACTGAGGATACTGTACGTATGGTTTTCATAGTTTACATCTTATGAATCAGTTATTTTTATTTTTTCATGATTTCATAGTTTTCGTATGCTTTTCATACCCTAAGCAGCGAAATCCATAAGACTTGTCCGTATGAAAAACATCATAAGTTTCGTATGAAAATCATAAGATTTGTTATGAAATGCCATTGCCAAAAAATAACAAAACCTTTTATTGGCTTCTAACCACTTCATCTTTCGAAGTGTCGATGGTCGCATGAGTAAAGCACGCGCTCTCTAATCTTAGCGTTCCTGGTTCGATTCCAGGTTGCGATTTTTTTTAGTTTATGCGAAATATTTCATAAAAATATGTATGATAGTCATAAGAAATAATTTCAATTTTTATACGTTATCGGTACAATTTTCATACGTGAGAGCTGTGAAATACATACAGTAACAGTATGACTATAATAGTTGGCGCTTTGAATCCAAAATCATAGATTGTAACTATGATTTTTGCAAGAAATTCTTATGGCAAAAAATCATAGTTGGTTCGTATGATTTTCGGAGTTGTGGTATCCTCAGTGTATAAATCGCTACCCAGTAGGGTGGGGCTAATTTTAAAAAATGTCTCCGGGATATGATTTCCCATGTGGAAAGTGATCCACTAGTCGAAATAAGTAAGCTGTACAAAAATGAGCGATTTCGGTTGATATTTAGGGGTGGCGCAAAGGGTTTAGATAAAATTTTTACTAGAACAAATCTCCAAAATACATTTCAAAATTATTTCAAACATAACATTTCTAGACTAAATCGGTGATTTTAGAACCGAATTGGGCCAAATTTGTGCTCAAAATTGCGATATCTCAACTGGTTTCTGAGATATTTGAAAAAATATGTCGTATTTTGGTATTTTTTGGGTTAGATATCAAAATATGATATTTTTTTTTCAAATATCTCGGAAACCAGTGGAGATATCGCAATTTTGAGCACAAATTTGTTCCAATTGGGTGCTAAAATCACCAATTTAGTCTAGAAATGTTATGTTTGAAAATTAATCTTGAAATGTTTTTTGGAGGTTTGTTCAAGTAAAATTTTTACCTAAACCCTTTGCGCCACCCCTAAATACAGTATGCGGCAGGAAAAAATGCGAAAGTGTTTTTCAACTTCAAACCTCATTTTCGTCCATTTGACATTAACCAATCTATGTTTCAACGTTCCATGATCTATAACAGGCTAGTTTTCTGAAAAGTTAATTAAAAAATTTCACATTTTGGTCACTAACCTTTACAGGGCGGCACCTGAAGATGAAGACAACCAGAATTTTCAAACCGGAGAAAATCACACAGGTCGCTAAATTTCGCATCTGATAAAACATTTTTTTTGATTTTCTCTACAATATCATCAAATATATGTACTTATTTCATCTGGTATGTGAAACTACATGGCTCTGGATCAGTGTGGTCTGGTTGTTCATCGAATTTGAGCTAATTTTGTTACTGTTATAGTCGTTTTGTTTAATGACCATTGGGCGCGCAGTTTAATGATATCCGCTTATTAGGCCCACATTATCACGAGTTAAACATCGAATATGTTCATTTTTATTTTTCAGTGCTAGAATATAGACATTGACTGATACACTGTCATGAAAAAATAGTCATATATATATCCCATATTTAGCGTGTAATAGTGCCTTGAACTTTTCGCATTTTTTCCTGCCGCACCCTGTATCAACCAAAATTGCTCATTTTTGTACAGCTCACTTATTTCAATTAGTGGATCACTTTCCACATGGGAAACCATATCCCGGAGACATTTTTTTAAAATTAGCCCCACCCTACTACCCAGTCACAAAACCGTAACCAAAATCCGCTGGTAAGAAATTCCTGTTTTTATACGATTGAAAAAAATATACACAGCAACTCACACTTCCACTGTCGTGCCTCCCAAACTGTGTTTACTACTGTGCAATTTCTGTGTAAATTCCCAAGCAATTTCTTTGGAAAATCCTTTGGTAAATCTTGTATTTTTTCTCTTTGAAAATGTCTCAGAAATTTCTTCTTAATTTTAAGAGTACGGCTTTCTGAACCACTATATTTTTCAGATTTCTAAATAGAACTTAATCTTGATATCTATAATAATGATTATAATCAATTTCAAAGAACTTTTTTCATATTATCTTTTGAGAGCTGGACAATTATTTGACAACTTCGCCTAGTACAAAATCCGACAAGGGGCGATTGAACAAATCGATCCTAAACAGACTTTGAATTGATTTTGAAATAGGTTCCTAGATATCAAAATTAATGGAAGTTTAGATTTCAGTCCAGTTCGACGTGCAGATTTAGAATATGGAATTATCTTAGCACCGCTAAAGAAGCTACCCGCCAACACGAAGTCGTATATGACGTAGCAAAGGATGCCATATCCGTACATGCTTCCATTTAATCGCTTGTGAAGTGTACGCATACCGACTCTGCTTTAGCATCCTATTCAACAGCATATGCGATCGTGCGTTGGCTGGACAATTACCAAAAAGTTCCAAAAATAGATGTCTGAGAATTTTTTTTAAATTATTGGCTGGCAAAATTCCTGTTGTAATTTTTTAGGGTTATAATGAATTTGCGAAACAAATTCCTAAAGAAACTGTCACAGGAATTCCTAGACGCATAACTTGGAAATTAAAAAAAAAATCTCAGGAATTCCCAAAAAAAAATGCTGAAGGCATTTTCAAAGTTTCTGCAGAAAAACACAAGAATTCCAAAACAAAATAAAGATTGATAAAGAAATTCCCAAGACAATAACCGAAGAAATTCTTGACAGAAGAAAATTCCAAAGAATTGCAGAAAACATTTCCAAATTACTTTGTGTAGGATTTTCCAGAGTCATTGCCAAATCGATTACCGTGATTTCGGGTGAAATTGATCACTTTTCGTAGTTTTTGGCGAATAATTTTTGAATACTTATCGATATGGTTAAATTCAATGCTTTAAAACAAGTACGACCATGGTTTTCAGCAGTCAACGAAGTTAAAAATTCCACTGCAAATAATTTTATTACAATAAATATCGTCCAAAATAAAAAATCAAAAAGTTTTATTTCGGGGTGAAATTGATCAGCCAGTGAAATGTTTTTGTTAGTGCTGAAAATATTTTTTCCTCCTAAATTAACTACCTCGGAATGCGAAAAGGTATGCACAATTTTTACAAGCTTGCTAAATTTTGAATTATTTAAGTTTAAAGTTTAATAAATCTTAAGAAAACGCCTGAAAGTATGCAATTTCCATACTAAATATGTTATAACTCTGGAAAGTACAATTTTTTGCATAAATTTCAATATTTATAGAACTTTTGACGACGAAATCTGGTTTAGCGAATATTTGGCAGCTAGAAACATTCATTCGAATATTCATTACATTTGCGATATAGCTACGGTAACAAAAGTTTGAAAGTGTAAAACATGTAAACTCATCATTCAATAACTTTTGAGCCAGATGATAAACATTTTTGACAAATTGTTTTAAGTTTAAAGCGTTATTTTTAACGAATAGAAATGGTTCTCTCGTCGGTCAATTTCACCCCACTGATCAATTTCACCCGAAATCACGGTACCAAAGGCTGAATGAATCCAAAAGGAATTACCGAAAAATTTACCAAAAATAAAAACACGTACACTCCTAAAACGTCATTGAAGATGTTTCCCACGTCATAATTGATTAAATTGTTAAAAGATGTGCTGAAAGATTTTTGAAGAAATTTCTAAATGTATTACCAAAGAAACCCCCAAGAAATTGCCGAAGGGAGTAAAAGGAAAATGTCGAAAAAATTTCAAAATAATTTTCCAAAATAATTGCCAGAAGCATTCCTGATTAAATTGCCAAAGGCATTACTGAGACATTTCCATGAGGAATTTCCAAAGGATTTTTTTTTTTTTTGATAAACATGCTAACAAATTGCCAACAAAATTACAACAACAAAAAATAAAAAAAAAAGTCCTTAGAAAATATTTTTATTGTAAAACATATCATCAAAAGTATTTTCTGCATTCAAACTAATTATTTTCCCTTAACCCTCGAACGATCGCGCTGCTGTATTTTGTACGACACGTTGAAAAAATCTCGCTTTTTGTACTCAGCATTAGCGTAGTGCTGACGGAGGTAGTCAACCGCGCGAGTTACGGAAGGTTAACGGTACCTATATAATTTTTCAATGCATAAGTAATTTTTATGATGAACGCAATACTGCCCTCGGACGCATAAATGTTACATGTTACAATAGAAAAACACGAGAAAAACGCATTTTTCGCATTTTCACATTGACTTCAAAGCAATTCAACTATCGAAATATAATAAATTCATACGTTGACCAAATATTTCAAAAACACGTATCAAAAAATTACGTTTGGCATAAAACCCTCAAAAAAGTGGAAATGTAACATTTTAAAAGACACGGACACGTTCAATGCTTCCAGTGAGCTATTTGCTCTTTGAAGGAAGCACGACACTAGACAACGGACTAGCATGCAACGCCCAGTGGCACAGCCGAAAACTTTTCCTGACAGCTGCGGCGGGAATCGAACCCGCGCTCCTTAGCACGATGCGACTAAAGGCTTGGTGACCTTAGCCGCACGACCACGAAGCCACGAAATCATGTTCAAATCAAGTTCACATATTTTATAAATGCTTATTAATCATGATTATAATTGTTTTTCATACAAATGTATAACAAAACATACACAACACACACTTACATACATTACATATACATATCTCATCATATATTGAGAAAGGGAGGGACCATCAGGCCACCCGATTGAAGCGATTTGGACAGGAGCTTGGAACTGCCTCCTCCTTGTTGTTAACATTTCGTGGATTGCGGGCGGGCTCTTCGACCCCATCTATTGGGAGTATTCTGTCAATCGAGGGCTTGATTTTGCAGTTGTTCGTGAGAACTTTCTTCTGGAAGGAGATTCTTTTCCCCTGACGCGGTTTTCGCGCAAGTGTCTCTGCTTGCGGGTTCGCACAACCCTTTTTGGCCCTTCATACAGGAGAATGACTGACCACTAACAACAGCACAATCTTGATCAAATCGCTTTTCAGATTATTCCAGTGCTATAGGCAGCTGCCTTGCTACAATAGATGGTAGAACAATATCATCTATATCTAAACACAACGTAGTCCTTTCTTTGGAAATTTGAAGTTTTGGAAAAAAAAAAAGATATTTTGGACCACCCTATCTTAAAGTTGGTCATCCTACTGACGAAATAAAAAAAAACACGGGTCTATTTTTTTATTCGATGAACTACAAACCCCTCAAGTATCGATTTTCTACAGAATGACTGGGTATTTCTCCAGAGATTCATGTATGGATTACTCCAGGGATATTCCGAGGGATTCCTTCTGGAATTCCCCCAGAGATTAATCTAAGAATTACTCTTGAAATTTTTCTAGGGATTCCTCCGGAGATTTCATCAGTGGTTCTTCCTCCAGTGGTTCTTCCTCCAGATCCAGATTCTTCCTCATACCAGAACACCAAAACACTCCCCCACCCCCTTTCTGTTAGGGATTCTTCTTTGGACTCCTTTAGAGATTCCTCCAGGTATTCCTTAAGGTATTTCTTCATATATTCCTCAAGTGAATTCTCTAGTTCTCCAGAAATATCTCTGGGTATTCCTCCAAATACTGCTTCAGGGATTCTTTCTAGGAGTACTCAGAACATTTCTTCTGGATTTTTTCTAGCAATTACTCTAGAAATTCCATCAAGGATGCTTCCAGGGATTCCTCAAGGTATTTCTCTAGTATTCCTCTAAGGATTCCTGCAGTGATTTCTACAAGCATTTTTGCTTCAGGTATTCCAGTCTTAAGGCGAAACTGGATCCTTTTCTTCACTTTTCGGTTTTTGATTTTTTTATAAAATAACGAAGTAATATTTTCAAAATCGGTTTTCGTGCACATGTAGAGTATGGATCAGGGTATCTCCTGATTTTTTTTCAGATGGAAAATGTTTTTAGTTTTTGCAGAAACCATTTTTAAACAAAATTTCACAAAAAAAAATGGTTTCTGCAAAAACGAAAAACATTTTCCACCTGGAAAAAATTCAGGAGATACCCTGATCCATACTCTACATGTGCACGAAACCCGATTTTGAAAATATTGCTTCGTTATTTTATGAAAAATCAAAAACCAAAAAAAATGAGGAAATGCTCACAACTATTATAATCTTTGAGAAGATTGCCCTTCAATAGAGATGGCATATTTATAAGAAATAAATGATGTAAGAGTTCTGTTGTAATTGCACGCAGCTGTAATGAGAGAGCTGAAATAAATATTTCTTACACTAAAGCGCAATTCCAACATGGACTTAAGTAGTATAAGCAAAGTTATACCGCTTTCATCTCATCCACTGCTGCCAAATTTACAGCGGATATCATCAGAAAATAATACGTAGATATTACCATTTAGTCACTTTCTTTCCAGAATTATATGTTTTGTTACACAGATATTCCACGTGACTTCTATCTCACATGTATCACCAAACCATCGAGACACCAAACTGATGCACAAATCATCACAGGAATGTAATGTCAGTAGCAACAAACCGGACTATCTACACTACCCGTCAAAAGTATAGACTCACAAAAAGTATTGCAACAATATTCCATCAAATTGACTCACCTCGATATCTTCAAAACCTGAGGACTTTTAAAGATACTGCCTTCAACTAATTTAGTATAGGGTTTCACGATTGGAAACTTGATGGAAAGGGGATGGCTTTCTCAGTCTTCGAATCAAGAACGATTTTTATCTACATTCCCTAGTAGCACACATGTCCTACATGAGCTTATGACTCTTATATGACTTAATTCGGTCATATAATAGTTATATGGACTCATGTTCAACATGTGTGCTACTTGGGTTCCCGACGTTTCGGCCTAGGGGTTTGGCCTTTTTCAAGGGTCGTACACACTAAGATCAGCTCGGTACTTTCCCCATCTTTTTACTGAGCTCTCAACAGCAGATTTAACTCGGTACGCTCGGTTATCTCGTTTACTGAATACTCTGTAAATAAGTTAACGAGCTCTGCAAATGAACTGTCAAAAATTACAGATGAACGGTAAATATCGTTAACTGATGAACGGTAAATATTGATTACCGAGTGTACCGAGTTAAATCTGCTGTTGAGAACTCAGTAAAAAGATGAAAAAAAATACAGAACTCAGCGAAAAATTTACTGAGCTGGAAAATCAGAATCTTAGTGTGTAGTGTCTACCGTCTATCGTTTTTGGGGTATTTGCATAGGGAATACTCTTCAAAGTTATTCAGAAACCCAGAAGTAACAACTTTTCTGAAGGAAGCTTGTTGTTTGTTGGTGTTTTGGTATATCGAGTTGATGCAGGGTGATGAAATCGAGAATGATTTTTCATAAGGGCCTAACTGACTTGATCGATTTCTCTTCGCGACTCTCTCTTTCGCTAATAACTTGATCTAAACAAACAAAATCATTATTATTTTTGTTTCAATAGCAACATGTAGTCGTCTTCTTCGCATTTCAACCAAAAAATCTTTGGAAAACTCAATACACATTATGTGATAACACAAAGAGAGGATCGATGAAGAGAACTCGAAAATGTCAGTTAGGCCCAAATGAAAAATCAGTGTCGAATTATTCTTGCAATACTTTTTGAGAGTCTATACTTATGACGGGCAGTGTATAATGCATTCCAACCAGAAACCGGGAAACACCTGAGGGCATGATTGGGAGAGACAAGACTATCAGAGTACCATCATCATTACGACGGCCGAGAAGCTCCAATCGAATCGAGCGCTTTCGGCCAAATTTGGTTCGGAAACGAATCACTTGAATGGGAGTACCTACTGTGCAGTTTCCCAGCACCACTAGGTACTGGGCGTGAGCCTGGCAGTAACGATAGTTCGGCTCCAGGCCACTATCATTGCCATCATCATCTTATCGTCATCCTCATCTTTTTCTCCAACAGGTTGCTTCCATCGCCGGCCAGCGTCGTCATCGTTATCATCGTTATTTTGCTACCTTAGTTCCACGGCACTTCACAAGTGGACGGACGGACGATGATAAAAGCTGTTTGTACCTAGTTTGGATTGGAGTGAAACCAGCCGTGAAGAAGGGTCACAACAACCGAAACAAGTGTATAACTCGTTTCATTTTGCCTATCAGGCGCAACTTTTGATAATCAGCAGAGAGTTGAGAATTAATTTACCGAAATATCAAAAGTTTCGTTCCCATGTTAAGAGCTGTGGCAACACTAAATTAAATTGAATCGATCGATGTGACGTCTGATGGTAATTGACCACATGGAAACACTCAAGAGGGGTCCCATACTATAATCATCAGTAAAAGCCCTTGGGCAAAATTTCTGTTTCGTTAAATTTATGGAGAGAAATTTTCTTCTTAAACGATTCAAACGCCTCTAATCCGACTCAAGATGACAATGACAAAACTTGAGCCGCACTACGCACACGCTATAGGCGGGCTTGCGAAAATTACGAGCTCCAAACGAATTGGGTGTTCTCGTTTTGTTATTTGATAGATATCTCGCTAAAGACTCTCACTGCTTTGGTAGTATAAAGCTTACATTCATGGCGGTGTGGCTGCTCGCATAAAAATCGAACCGGCATCGTTCGCGATTTAATGGATACCTATAGCACCAACCGGTGCGATGTGAGATGACAATCAATGCCGGTGAAATGGAAACCAATGACTTTCATGGTTGTTTGGCGCAAAATGTCATCGTCCCCATCATGGGGCACAGTGGTCCAAAATTAGATCACTACTGTTAATTCTCTATTATAGAGATTTAGAAACTTGAATTGAATTTTACACATGTACCACAACAATTATCAATAGAAAGGAAATTAAATTCGTATTTCATTAACATTTCGATTTCATCGGCATTCCATACTCCAGTTGTTTCAAGGAAACATTATTGTCCCCATCCATATACGATTCTCCTATCATCCATTCATCTTTCGTTTCTTTACGATCTCAGAATCCCTGTTCCAGTGCAGGTATTTTTCCTCCTCCTACTCTTGAACAACGTTTAGAGCAACTTGTTATTGTAGATGGTAGTGAGGTATCAACCCCCCCCCCCCCCCCCCCTTCGCTCGCCCTCTGGGATTGTGTGTATCGATCAAATAGAACAAGTGGACTCAGCGCTATGGTAGGCCGTCGTCCTCATGTGTGAACGACACAAACCACAAGCTTAATTTCCTGCTGCCGTCAGTAGCATCCGGAGGAACTACTTACACACTGCTACGGGCAGGGAGAGTGATGTAACAGCCGCTCGCAAATATACTGTTGAAATATGGTACATTCTTAGGGAAAATTAAAACTTTTTTTTATGTTGGCGTAACGTGCCAACTGAGATAGAGACTGCTACTTAGCTTAGCGTTCAATGAGCACTCCCATACTTATTAACTGAAGCTCGCTTTGCAAATTCATCATTTTTGCATAAATAAGGCAGGGCACCTTCTCGATTGAAATTCCCAAAAAGATGTATCTTTGAAGGATCTCTTGGATAAATCCCAGAAGCAACTTATGGTCAATTTTGGAAAGTTTTGGAGGAATCCCATAAGGAACTTCAGGAAGTATTCGTAAAGGAACTCTGACGGAATCCTCGAAGGAGCTTCTGGAGGAATCCAAGAAAAACTTTAAGAAACACCTTGAGCACTTTCAAAAAGTTCTTCTTGAAAAATCACAGAAGAAGTTTTTGAAGCATTACCAGAAAGAACTGCTGGAGGAATTCATAAAAAAGGAAATCCTAAGGAACTTCTTAACGAATTCAAGAAGAAACTTGTTGTGGATTGTCAGATTTAATTTCTGGTGGAACATCAGAAGAGACTGCTGGAGTAATTTCAGCAGGAACTTCTGGAGATTCCTCGAAGGAACCTACCTCTTTATAAATCCTAGAAAGTATTTCTTATTTTGATCAATCCCTGAAGGCACTCCTGAAGAAATTAAAGAAGGAGCTCCTGAATGAATCTTAGAAAGAACTCTAAGAGGAATCCTAGAAGAAACTATTGGTTGATTTTCGACCGTCTTGATAATTTATGGGATTTTTTGGCGCTATATCGGTCTTTGGGTTTCTTTAAAAACAACCGGTTAGGTTAAAAGCCGACGTTTCGAATGTTTATTCATTCATCCTCAGGGCAAACTACAAATTCCACATTTAGTCACTTATGACAATAAAACATACAGATTATACAAATTACTTACACCAAACAGTTATTTCTATGTCAAGTGGTTTTTGAACATGGATTTTGGAACGGCTGACAAAATTACACTGCAATATTTAAACAAAAATTCGGACATAGTGACTAAATTCATTTGAATGGGTCTAACATTTAACGTAGCACAAACTTACACAGCTTTCACCCGCGCACATCCAAACGGTTATGAATCGAAATGTTTCAAATGAGAGATATCAAAACCCATATGGAACGGACAGGGAGAGATAACAGAGAACATAAAACATAGAGAGTGAGATATTATCTATTATCGCCCTTCGTCCGCGATTGAGTGCAGGAAACCCGAATAAACTACATTCAAATTGCTCGTGTCGGTTCTGAAATTTACCGTTGTGTTGTCACAAAAGATGTGACACATTTCGAGTATTTGAAGCGCATGCAGCCGGTTGTCCTGTTCTACGATCTTTGTTTTCGACAGATCGAAACGATGATCGTTCTCAATCGCATGTACCATTAAAGCCGTCTTTTTGAATTCTTCCTCCCTCTCATTCGCCCCGAGTGGATCAGAAGACTTCAGCTCTGTATACCGATTGATGAGTGATCGGTGTCCAGAGAGGCGGTTTTTTAGTTGCTGTGTTGTCAAGCCAATGTAGGAAGCGTCGCAGTCAATGCAGGGGATGCGATAAATCACATTCCGTTGCTCCAACTGTGGCGTCTTATCTTTTAGCTTGGAAAACAACAACCTATTGGTTTTGACGCATTTAAAACTTAGTGTGATGCTGGGAAAGTTTCTTTTAATAACTTTCGCAAGAGCCGGAGTGAGGTTATCAACGTGATGGAGAGATCGATATGTTTTTGGTTCAGGATTAGTATTGCCACTATCATTAGGTTCATTGGTGCTTCGGTTGATAAATCGGTTTACAAGCCGATTTATCAACGCACTCGGATAGTTGTTGTTGAAACCCCAACACAACAAACCCCAGACAACCAGTAATCGTATAAGATGTTGCAAAAGATGTTAAAGTGGAGGCGATATGCGTACATTTTACATGCGCCTTAATGGAGGCATGCACGCATATGGCCTCCACTTTATCATCTTATGCAACATCTTATACGATTACTGGTTGTCTGGGGTTTGTGTCATTTGGCATAAAGTCATTTGGCATAAAGTCATTTAGCATACCGTCGTTTGACATAAGGTCACTTGGCATAATAAAGAAGAGTGCATTTCGATTATGCCAAATGTCTATTATGCCAAATGACCGTTATGCCAAATGTCTTTATGCCAAGTGACCTTATACCAAACGACCTTATGCCAAATGATTTTATGCCCAATGTCTCGCTCCCGTCAGCATCGGCTACATCGCTGACTTCATTCGAATAAGACTAAATCATTTGCTAATGGATTTGTAGCCGAAGTGAGGCTTTCGGGATGTCGAATATGTAGGGTATTGATTCCCTTATTAAGGCTCAAATAACCATCATTCAGTCATTAGCAATCATCAATTTTTCAAAAGCAGTTTTTTTTCCTCTAAGTCACAAAACCATAATTGAAAATAATTTCACTGTTATCCTGATGGTGGCCAGAGTGCAGTGATAAATGTTTATTAACATTGGTTGAGATTTCAGCGAGAAAACTGCTTTTGAGTTTTTGCTAAACGATGATGGTTTGTTTCCTCTTAAGCATGTGGCTTCCATTTCCATCCTATGAAAAAACAAAGGTGCTGTTTATTTTGTTTCTTATTTTTGTATTTTTTGTTAGAAGTGAGCACCCATGAGAACGAAAAGAACGGAATCAATCGGTGCCGTAATTGCTTGTTTTCGAACAGCATGAATATGGGAGCGTGAGATTACTGATGGAACACATACCCAAGATAAATCTGCCGTTGGAATTAAATTGAAATTTATTCCACCGCGGTGGTGCTTCGAATTGAAATTTGCAAATTGAATTTAAGAAAATATATCTGGTGGCGGCTGCATGCTAGACTACCGTGAAAGTGTCGATACTTTTGGTTTCGGGTAATTTGGCCGAAAGGGTTATTTGGACGAATGTAGTTTGGCCGAAAAATGAATGACGAACTTAAGTGACTATGCCACTGTTCCCCGTTCCCCCGAAAAATCGTTCATAAAATATTGGCAGTTTCAACGCCAACTAATCCCTGAATACTGAATACTGCAAACTAGAAAGAATAGCCTATGATTAAAAGAAGGAAATACTTCTGATGATCATATTGGCACATAGAATGTCAAAAACATCTTCTGAATTCTTTTGATCATGATTCGGCCAAACGGCATTCGGCCTAATTGCCGGACACCGATACTCTTAATGTCTACCAGAGTGAATTTTAATAGAAACACCCAGAGTTTCAAAACATGATAAATGCTGATAACTCCATCACACAGGAGATAGACAAAATGATCGGGATAGGCAAAATTTTCATTTTTTTAATGTCCAATTAGCTGTAACTTTTCGAAAAGTGCATCAAATATTCTCAAATTTTCACTGTAAGTTGATCAACTAGTTGTGTATCAGTGGACAAAATTTGAAAAAGATCGGGCCATACAGCACGAAGTTATAAGCATTTTAGAAAAAGGAATTAGAATTATCCGATAGCCAACTTTGAGCTGTTATATCTCCGGATTCAATGAACCGAATGCAATTTTTGTCTATTTATGACTTATATAATGAGCTCTGAAAAACGTTTAACACAATTTGAAATTATTAACAAGAGAAAAAGTTATAGCGATTCAATTATTTTTTTGATTTTTTAGTAAATTGGTCTATTTTTAATATGCATCCCATTACTTTTCCAATGAATTGCCGCCTATGTTGTTACTTTCCTTTAAAACATATATGTATTCAAGACAATCAGAGGGAATTTGAATGAACTATAATTAGCATCTTGAAATTTAAGAAAATTTTATGTTTCATTAGAAAAATAACTTAATCGTTATAATTTTCTTCCGTGTTAAGAATTTTAAGTTATGTCAAAAGTTTTTTGAAGCTCATTATATAAGTCATAAATGGTCAAAATTTCATTGCATTCGGTTCATTGACCCCGGAGATATAACAGCTCAAAGTTGGCTATCGGATAATTCTACCTTTTTTTTAAAATGCTTATAACTTCGTGCAGTATGGCTCGATCTTTTTCAAATTTTGTCCACTGATACACAAATAGTTGAACAACATACAGTGAAAATTTAAGAATATTCGATGCACTTTTTGAAAAGTTACAGCTATTTGAAATTTTTTTGAGAAGGGTAAATTTTGCCTGTCCCGATCATTTTGTCTATCCCCTGTATATGTACATAATCTAAGCAAGACGATTATTTTAATATACAAAATAAATAACATGGGTTTGAAGAAAGACCAGGTTTCAAATACGTTTCAGAAATAGTAATATGTAATTTACTGTTAAGCATTAAATAACTCATTATCTTTACCATTACAGAACGAGTGCTTAACTTTTAAATGTTCGGTAATGTAAGTGGCTCCACCGCTAAAACGTATGCCAGTAATAATTTTAGCTGTAAAGTACACCACTCCAACTTGGACTGCTCCAGTCATACCCAACACATGCGACAGAAGTGTCCCAGCAGCTCAGGTTATGGTTGCGCAGAACCCAAAGTGACATGTGTGACTGTGTTGCTTGGACAGTTTGAGATTTGGACATTACCTGTTCAGATGAAACACACGTATTTTTCGATTTACGAGTATGATTGTCGTTTCCGTTCATCTGCCGGGCACGTGGTTCAACAACTTTTTTGCGGGTAGCGCAATCTCAATTCCCTTTGGATTGCTCCCGCAATTCAAACATTTACATTTTCTGGTAATCTTCCTTCACCGGACCGTCATCCTGTTAGATGTAAATGAGACCAAAAATGCGGTTTTGCCCATCAACCACATTCTACAAACGAATGAAACTTGCGTAGTCGTCAAGTTTGGACCTTCTTAAACCGTTTATTAAATGCCAAATCGATTGCATCGGTTGGTCTCCGCGTATGCGTGTGCTTGACGGTTCACTTGGAAGATGACGGTGTCCAGTCCATGCCGCTACGACTGCTGGTGGCTAGGCGTTTGTTGGTGGTCGCACGCGGTAACGATACTAGGCGAGGAAGAGAGAATCTCTAGCAGCCTGTCGTTCAGCGGTGCCGGTCGGTGTGCCTCCTTCCAATTATGGTAATGGAGGTCACCTGCGGTGGCGGCGGCGACAGTGCGTTGGTTGCTATAGGGCACTGCATGAAATTCTCTCCTTCTCTTTCACTCTTACAGAAATTTTGTAAACAACAAGGCCAAGAAACGTCAAAATCCCATACAAAATCAAAATAATGCGGTGCCCTATATAACATGTCGCTATTTGTGGTAGAGGTAGGTAGTTGCTGCTCAGGGTAAAAGAGCTCGAATGTTTGTGGTGCACGCTGCTCCAGCCGAGGAACTATATGTTGGTAAACTCAGTAAAAAATAATGGTCAACTTTGGAGTATGGTAAGTTAACGCATTATGCTTGCGTGTGTGAAGGTGATGGTGGCTTACGCACACGGTTGGGACAGAAAAGGTTGTCCAGTACTATGTTTGATTCAGTTTCAACAAAAGGTTTTACAAATATTTAAGAGTCGCTCAGTATCTAAGGACAAAGGACAAAGATCTTGAACTCCCAATTCAACATAACATTACATCATAACTTCAAAATCACGATAAGTAAATTTCTAACAATAATGTAATTTTTATTTTGTCTTTGCTTACTAGTAATAAGCTTAACCTTCTACGTGTATTAGCTGACGCTCACCGCGTTGACGTAGTGCACGCTTAGTATGCCTAGCCTGTGTGGGTCATAATGACCCCAATGCACGACTTGAAGGGTTAAAATAAGAAGACCCGGTGCGCTGATTTATTTTTTTTGTGCTAAAACTCGTGAGTGGGTGCAAAAATCGACCATTGTGACGGATTCTAACGAGCTTGTTCTTAAATCATAGTAAGGTATTTAAGTCAGCAAGTTTGAACACACAGAAACATAAGGTATACCCTTAATAATATATCTGTTTGAAGTGAATTAATACGACCGAGATTGAATGCCGCATAGACGTCATAAATTCCAATCCAACTAACAATCTATTTAGGATTCTAAATCGATTCAATGTGGTATTTGATTATCCTCTCATTCAATACCCGCTAATTGGAAGAAAAATTCAATTAAATACTCCTCTCTAGCCATCGCTTCCACTAGTTCTACTCGGAGAGATTCTTGGGGAACAGAAATCCCATAATAAATATTTGAAAAGCTCATCTAGCAGAACAAGCAGAACGGTCTTGCGAGCGGGGAAAGCCGGGGCCAACACGAGACCTAGCAACCAACCGTGCCAACGAACCTGTGACCTGACTGGTGCTCACCTCCCTCGGACTTAGAGGTTCTATCGTAGGTACCGTGACATATGTTTCCACCATTGGTTTTGTTTGGCTTGATGCCACTTTGGCGCAGTCCGAAACAAACCAACCGTCCCCCTTTGCACTTACGTCATCGGAATATCTGATGACCGAAAAGTGCTTTTGCTTCATGAATTGTGTATCGGCCAACCGTGGTGGCAGCGGCTAAGAACCATCCACCGTCACTGTGCATGTGTGGGGAAGGGGGAGCAATTTTGATTCGTTCCATTTGATTGGACCAGTCGGTGACCTACTGCGCTGTTGCTAGTTGGTTTCATGTGAGAATCACAAAATATAAGGTTATTTATCTAGAAGTTTACCGAAAAAGTGGATGTGACAGATTATGACGGGAGTTTTATTTGATATACATACAGTGATAGACATTCGTTTAGCCGAGGCCAAAAAAAATTCAAAAAAGTGTCAGGAAACTCATACAAAAGATTTTATGATAAAACTTTTTTATGTCAGTGATAGTATATCTAGTACTGTTTTATAAACATGTGATACATCACACTTACATATACACTGAAACAAAAACAAGGGTAGAAACCCTTCAAATGTCATTTTTTGCCTAGACATTCGTTTAGCCGAATTGTACAATTTTTAGAATTCCATAATAAAAAACAAACAAATTTCGAAAAATACCCAACCAAATCATTTTGTGTGGCGACCTGTATTATAGATCGGCTTATAATCATGAATTTGATCGTTTTCGGAAGTGTTGCCATATTAATTTTACATGCATCTCATTTAGATATGTCATAATATTGTAAATGTTTCCAATTTGAGATTTGATGTATTTATTTTTATCGGAAGTGTTTCAGGAGAATCTAATGAAAGTTTCATGACGAGTGCAGGTTGAAAATTTACGAAAAACAATGTTTTTAACAGAAAAAAATAACGCAAACCATCAAAAAATCACGAGTTTAAGTATTGTATTGATGAAATATGATGGTTTCACTTGCATCAATCACAGCTTTTACTACTATTTCGTCTTTTCATAGCTTCCAATATCTTCTAGAATGTATTGTGGGTGAAATAACATACATTGGATGGCTCAAATTTCGAGAAATGGCACCGAAAGTATTCAAATTTCTAGCATGAACCACTTGTTTCATAATTAGGACGTTCTTTTCAAATAAATCATGTTAAAAATGAATGTGGTACATAACTAAGACTCATTTATAATACATTTCTTCAGATTGAATTGTTTGACCATATCTTGCATTTTTGTATGAGCATCTGCTTTTAAATAAACAGGGTACAAAAATTCTGACACTTCTTGCAGTTCTTCCACTTAGCAGTCTTCTAACTCATTTGGTAATGCTAGTATCGAACAGATATACTCTGCAGGCATTAGGGCACGTCTTTATTTCAACGCAGAACTATTTATTCTAGCTTCTACTAATCCCAACCTTAAAACCAACAAAAAACCAATATACTTATTTTTTTCATGACATTTTATGCAATAATTTGAACATTTCTAACAATAATTCTGTGCCATATTTCCAAAACTGCTAATGTAGCTTATGTTTGAGTGTTTACAGAAATCATTTTTCTTAAATAAATTTGTTTATCATCGCTTCTCCTTGTCGGGTCATTTTTTTTATAAAATTTCTCTGAATTTCACAAATAAATAAACATTTAAGGTCAATTATCTTGCTAACACGTCATAAACTAAATGCCTTGGGGTATATCCTCGAAATATACTCACGAAATTGCAAATAATCTATTGGAAACCAATTTTTCATTTACCTCGGCTAAACGAATGTCTAGGCAAAAAATTACATTTGAAGGTTTTTTACCCTCGTTTTTGTTTCAGTGTATATGAATTTGTGATGTATCACATTTTTATAAAACAGTACTAGATATACTATCACTGACATAAAAATGATCATAAAATCTTTTGTATAAGTTTCCTGACACTTTTTTGAAAATTTTTTGGCCTCGGCTAAACGAATGTCTATCACTGTATTGTGTTTTAGTTAGTTATATACAGCGTACCAGGGCCCATATAGCCGATGCGGTAAGCGCACTGGTATTCAACGCAACAGGTTCGGGCACGGGTTCGATTCCCGGTCGGTTCAGATACGCTTCATAATGGAAATTTCCTTCACTTCCTTGAGCATAGAGTATCTTCGTGGCTGCTACACGATGTATACAGCGGTTCCATAGAAAATTAAATCTAGTAGTGGACCTGTAGGCGAATTCCGGCGCACTTTTTCTTCGAAGAGAAGAAAATTTTCTTGCTGGTGGGCAATGGAAGAAAATTTCTTCTCTTCGAAGAAACTGTGCACCGGAAAACGGCCACTGGACAGTGTTGCTTGTAGAGAAAAGAAAAAAAACGAGACTTCATTAACGAGATTTTTAGCCCTAGGCTAGTTCATCTCGGGACCCATGCTTTACTTCCCTTCCGAAGAAAGAACTCAAATTTTGCGAGTTTGTCGGGAGTGGGATTCGATCCCAGGTCCTCGGCGTGATAGTCAAGTGATCTAACCATCACACGAGGTCCGCTCCACAAGACTACTTTTTTTTGTACCAGTCTTTCGAACCATCTAAGCAGAATACTCACATTGATTAAGTGATACGAGTTTTTGTACAAAAGCATCAGCTTGATTTACAAAACAGCAGATAACTTTTGATAGAAAAAAAAGACATCGCTTTTTTCACATAAATATCTCAGCTTTCAATTGATACAAAAAATCTGAAAATCAGTGCTGCCAACATTATGAAAAAGAAGTATCGATATAAAAAAAACAAGACGGTGGCCAAAATAAATATGGCCGACTCAACTTTTTATAACTGTAAATAGCAGCTCTATCTTTCCTTTTTTCATCAACACTTCGTTTTGAGAAAGTTTTAAAAGGAACGTTCGAGTTATAATAGTTTAAATGAGCCAAAGATTGACCAAAGTCGAGGGGTCCGTAAAAATTGTTGTGGCTCTAAGTAACGGGGAGTCCATCAATTTGAGTAACTAGATGCATTTTCTTTACTTTTTTGGCAAGGGCTTTCAGAAAATCGTCACCGTAAGCATTTTTGAAGATATGGTGTAAATAGTGGGCCGGTCTTAACGAGAATTACTCCCCTTGAATTAATAACTGTGGAAGTATCCGAAGAACACTAAGTTGAAGAGAGGTCGACCAAGTGAACAACGTTTTCATTCCACCCATTCCTTGATAAATCGTATTCTCTATCACCTTAATATTATTGGTGCCCTTTGAAAAAGTCACTACATCAGAGCTTGCTGCCAAACTCTAGTAAATTTCAAAAGTTTAGAGAAAGCCTGCCCTTGAAAGCAATAAATAGACTGAACAGCCAGCGCCACGGCAGATCATCAATCACTGATTTGAGTCAAGTAGTAAAAACCCATTTTTCACCTTATCCAATGACAGACGATGATCGTGATGATTACCTGAAACGAAAGAGAGAAGTAAAAACATCGATTATTGTCGGGCGACTACAAAACTGGTCTAGCATATGTATAAAATATAACATTAATTTCTCAAGTTCAACCATACAAAAATACAGGAAGCTCTTAGCCTAGGCAACCACGGTCCCATCGAAAAAGGAAGGAAACTTTATAAAGTAGGTAGATACATGTATACACTTGTTCACCTGTTCTGGAAAAGGAAAGAGGTCAAATTTTTCTTTCCACATTCCAACCATTTCTCGAATACGTGTAGAGACGAACGTTTATCGGGGATACTACAATGTAAGGAGCCCTAGCCCACCATCCACCGTGTCCAGTAGAATCATAGGGCTCCCTCTGGGATTGCACTAAATGAGCGACCTTTCACATTAAATGACTCGACAATTGCCATTTAAAACATTCATTACGTGATGTAGGTACTAGGTACGTAGTACCGAGGGCTCTAAAGTGGGAACAGAAAGGAGAAATAGAATACTATGAGAGACGTACTGCTTCCGCAAAGGGTTCTACTGTACACTAATAGCTAGCACCCCGACGACGACGATGACGACGCGGAAACAGCAAGCAGGACCTTTCTTTGGTTAAATCAAAACTGAAAAAAAAAATCCTTGGCGTCGTCGCTTCGGGGGTCATTCGCAAGGAATTCAATCGGGGAGTTGAGGTCGGAAGGTCACCCTGCTGCTCCGGTAGTCCAACCGACCGGAAACATATGTCGCATTTTATTTGAGTGGTAGAGGTTACGCTTCCGACACGGACAGGTACACTTGGGTAGACGAGTCTAGCACTGACCAACTTTCCTAGGACTGATCCATGTAGTTTCGTGTACACTCAAACCTATTTTCACGTCCGTTTTGTTAATGCCGATTCTGTTTACTTTCGAAAATCAAATTAAAGCACATTACAATCATTGCTTTAAATGTTGATTATTTTTCTCAGATTTTTCTCAGATCGAGCAGATCGACGATCAAAACGTGATATTTGGTTTGATTGATATAAGAGGTAAAACCAAAAGTACTGAAAATAATAGCAAAAAATGTTTTTGGGACTTCTGACCAATGGCAAAATTTGATGTTTGAAGATCAAACAAATAGCTCGCTGCTATTGATTAGCTCTCAAAAGAGCTAAATATGATAGGGTATTGGTTCCCTTATTAAGCATGTGCCTCTCATTTTCATCCTACTAAAAACAAAGGATTGAAGCGCTGTTTGTTTTGTTTCTTATTTTTGTATTTTTGTTAGGAGTGAGCACGCATGAAACCCAAAAGAACGGAATCAATCGGTGCTGTTATAGCTTGTATTCGAATAGAATGAACATGGGAGCGTGAGATTAATTATGACAATCGTACCCTATGCAGATGTTAGTTGAGGAGTAAATTTTAGCTATTATTTTCAGTACTTTTACCCTCTTATGTCAAACAAACCAATATCACTTTTTGATATCCATATCAATATATGCTCTTATTGAGTTTTTTTCCTCCGCTCGGGTAGACGCATGTAATGCTTATTAAAATTAGCAAGGACAACAAACGCCATCCAGTGATAGTTCTAGTTAAGATGGCAACACTGTCCAAATAGAATCAGATATGTATACATTTGAATATCTAAATTTATCAGGGCGTGTTTCATATAAAATACAAAGTTTTTTTTAACAGGCAACACTGCTATACAAAAATAGAGGTATGCATTCTTAATTCACTACAATGGAGATGCCCTAGAACCATAAGTATCAGCTTAATGAACAAACCCTTTTTGAAGAAAGCTCTTTTAAACATATTATGAACCAGCCGTCTGTAGTTAGCTTGAGTACCCGTTTTTGCAAAAAAAAAAAAAAACATTTGAAATTATTACTTCAACTGACAACACTGCTCAAATAATCTCAAACATCGATTAAAGTCACAGTTTTGAAAGTGGCATCTTCGACGTCATATTACATCACAAATTTCTTTAAACAAAGTCGTGGCTTCCAGTAAATCTTAGAAATTCACGATTTTTCTCTGGGAGAAGCTCTCTAAACATCATGCTGACAGAACAACATACATCAAGATTTTACGCAGCTAATGGATGATACCTTAACAGCAAATGCTTCTTGAAGTTTTTTTTTTTTTTGAAAATTGAACTACACAGTTGAAAAATGTTATATAATATAACCTGTATCAAAAGGACCATATCGTATACATTTTTCCATCAGTTAATGAATTTACAGGTTGTTGTCAGTATGAGGCTCGCATTCAACATTCAACCATACAGGAAATCATTTAATGCAAAATTCAGAAAATAGAAAAGAAATGTAAATGTTAGATTTCTTACGTCAGCTGTAATTTTCAGAAAATGCTTAACGTTTGCTTACTGCAGAAGCCGTCCATGGCAGATAGATTTGGTCTTTTACACATTTTGTTTCGCTTAGTTAGAACGCAAACTTCAACCAAGCTTCAGTGAACCGATTTTCTTGATTTTGGTCTAATTTAAAAGGTATCATCTTCTTCTTCTTCTTCGTGGCTCTACGTCCTAACTGGGACTTGGCCTGCCTCGCTTCAATTTAGTGTTCTTTTAGCACTTCCATAGTTATTAACTGAAGGGCTTTCTTTGCCTGCCATTGCATGAATTTGTATATTGTGAGGCAAGTACAATGATACACTATGCCCAGAGAGTCGAGAAAATTTTCCCGACCGGAACGGAAATCGAACCCCCCGTCTGCAGATTGGCGATCGATAGTTTTAACCACTAGGCTAACTGGAGACCCAGTATCAATAGTTTGCAAAATAAAACGAAAAACGTGAACTTTTTTTAAGTGCAGTTGAACAAAATTGAAAAAGGGTGGATGAATCGCAACGTTACAAAGCTTTAAAAACTTGTACTTCGACCAGTCATATCTCAGAGTTAATCTTCTAAAGTTCATTTGTAAATCGTGGAAGACTTTTGAAAAATTAGTGAATTAGATATTCAAAATACAACAATTTCGATGAAAGGTGTTCCTAAATTTCAAAAAATCACATTGAATACATATATATTGTTCCACTAATATGCCAATGAACAGATGTTTAATTTTTTTCAGCAATATTTTTGAGAATTGCTTCAGCTTTTTTAGTAAATGGCAGTTGTTTTGGAAATTTTTTGAAAATTCGTACGATTTTTTTTGGGAAAATTCTCTGAAAATTACTTTGGCCATTTTTTGGAAATTTCTCAGAAAGTTTCTTAGGAAATTCAAAAATGTCCCATTAGTATTTCTGTAGTAATTGACAATGGAATTACAGAAGGAATTGCCAAATACGAAAAGGATTTCCCAAGGAATTTCCGAAGAATTATCCAAAAAATACTGCCAAGGAATTACCGAAGAAATTTCCAAGTACATTGCGAGAGCAGTTATCGAAGTAATTTCCAAAGAATTTCTAAGTAATAAATCGATTCCCAAAGGAATTGCAAAACAAAAGTTCCAAAGGAGTCGCTGAAGAAATTTCAAAAGAAATTACCGCAGGAATCCATGCATATATTTCCAAAGGATACACCAAACGAATTGCAGAAACAATTCAAAAAGAAATGGTTAGAAAATTTGTAAAAGGATTTTCTAAACGAATTGCCCGAAGAAGCTCTTTAAAAAAAGCGCCAGAATAACTGATGAAGGAATTTTTGAAGAAATATCCAGCATATTTTCCAGATATTTGTTAATAGTTACTTCATTAATTCCTAGAAAATTTTTTAAAGATGTTCCTGAAATCATTCCCAAAAAAAACGGCGGAAAGAATTTTCGAAAATAAACCCTAATAAATTTCAAAAATATTATGGGAAAAGAAATCTACAAAGAAATTTTCAAAAGAAAGTTCCGAAGAAATTTCCGCAGGAATTTTTAAAAGCATAACTGACGATTTCATGATAAGTTGTCTGAAGAACTCTAATAGGAATTACAAAAAAAAAACTATAAAAGCATTGCCGAAGGACTTTTCAAAGGAATTGCCGAAGGGATTCCAAATGGAATTGATAAAGAAATTTCCAAATTTCCAACCAAAGAGATACTGGAGGAATTCTCGAAAAAATAGTTGAAGGAGTTTCAAAGTAATTTTCGAGGAAATTTTCAAAGGTTTTTTTAAGTTATTGAGCTATGATTTAAAAAAAAGCCAAGTTTTCCCATACAAAACATTTTTTTTAACCCTCTAATACCCGCCTTTAAACGGGGTATAGTTTGAGCATTTTTGTAATTTTTGTTTCGTGGAAAATCAAATTTTTTATATTTTTGGCTGATATTTAGGATGGTTTTGTATATCTCAAAATGGTTTTTGGTGTATTTTAAAACGTATTTACATATTTTTTTAAATCATTGAAAAATTGATGTTTTAGTAACCTTTTAGAAGTCATTGTTTATTTTGTATTGAATCGCTACAATAAACATATTTTATTTTTTTCCCAAATCATTCTATCCTAGTTTAATAGTTTAAGGGAATCGAATACACTCTAAAATTATTTTCCTTAAAATTACACGGAAAATAAAATTTTCTATGAAAAAAAAATAAAAATAAAAATATTTCAACAATAATCATGTTTTCATCTAAAAAAATCCGTACCCCAAACTGGCTTCCAGGAAAAATATAAAAGTGTGGGGATGTTCAAAAATAAAAATTAGAAAAATCAAAAACTGAAATTCACGAAATCGAGAATTAAAAAGAATCATCTTCGAAAACATGATTAAATCGATTTTAGATGACGAAACATGATATTTAGATCAAAATAAAAAAAATTGGGTAATAGAGGGTTAATTTGATTATATTTTGAATATTTATATATGTATGAATACCAAAAAGACCAGAAAACACTAAAAAAACAATACTCGGCATAGTTTTAAGAAAATTTTACAATATCAGGAAATTTTAGAGCAACTAGTATTAAAATATACGACTCGATATTCAAAAAATCATATCTCAAAAACTAAAAAAACATACATTACTAATTTTTTGATATGTTACGCCAAATTTCCTGAACTTTTTGATAACAATATAAAACCAGGATACCTCATTGGTCCCGAGACCATGAAAACGTGAAAAAAACTAATATATTTAGTAGCACATTTTTAGCACAAAAAGACAATTTGACCCATTTAACGTAAAAAAAGAATTTAAAATCAATCAACTGGTTCGAAAGTTATGATTTTTTGAGAATCTTTAGTTTTTAAAAACTTTTTTAGGACCACTCTATTTGAAAATTAGTCACCCTAATGACGGGTCTAATTATTTTCGATGAACTACAAACCCACCAAGTTTCACGATAATCGGAGTTGCACTGTATCATTTTTCTATGAAATGGCTGCAAAGAGGTTTCAAAGATGCTCAAAAACTCAAGTAACAATTTGATGACCAATTAGTCTTGCAGATGTTTTGAGAACCGTTATAAAACCTCATGCCTTTTATTTTGGTTTTATTATGGTATTAACAACTTCTTCTAGTCTATTTGACTAAAAAATGTTACCCCTAGGGGTTTCAAGGCGGACCAATACGTTCCAAGGTGTTTAGGAGCCGTTTTAGGAAAACAATTTACACCTACCACGATCATAGACAATTTTGTTTTTAAAAGCCATTAGGTGACTTTACTGTGTATCATGGTTCTTACAGCCACAAAAAAATGCATTTCAACATTCCACACACCTTAGATGCGCTGCTGCTCCTAAGAATGTGTTTTTAATGTTACTAATTCGTCAGTTTTTTATGACCCTCTTGTAAGTTACAATCCCGCGTTTCCCTCTTTGTTCCAAAGTCGAGTTACAACCGTTTGAGCGCCAGTCACGTTCGGTCGGTCATACATGCATACATGAATGTGTATGATAAATCCGCTTGATTTGTCCGCAACAATATAGCAGCCAGTTTCGTTTTTATGGCACTACTTAGCCTCGGCCCTGCCCACAATTGGCCACATATAAGGCCAAATCGCAAGCACCATCCACCACGATCCAGCACAGTAGCATGCGTTGGTAACTCGAGTACATTTAGCTTGATGTCATTTTATTATGCATACGACATTACCCCGTCATCATACCTCTACTGGGTGCTGCTCCCTCATAAGAGAATCGAGGCGCCTGAGCCTGCCCTAAGTCCTTCCCTTTTCCACATACTCGTGGATCGTCCGTTTCCTTTCTTGGAATGGACGGACATGGAGTACTTCCTCGGGTAGCGTGCTGCTTTCCGGCCGTGTCTAAGGATGAAGGATTTATGTATGTTAAAATGTGATTAAGTTGTAAAACCGTTTTGATGGCATATCGTGGTGGTCGTCCGTCGTCCGTCCCAGCATCCTTCTCGTCTTCTTTGAGGATGGATCTCATTATTGAGTGAAGGCAATTTGGAACATTTCTCCTTTTCCGAGACCCTCTCGAAGAGAAGACCTTGGCTTTCATTTGGGCAACAATAGCCACCACGATTGGGGATCGCTTCTCTGAAGGTGGGACGAAATTGCGCTGGGAGACGAAGCCGGGTGACGACGAATAAGCCACTCAATCACGAAGATGGTCTTGACAGTCCTCTTTGGAGAGGGCTTGTCTCTTTAGTGCTTCCAGTAGGCAAGACAGTTTAAATGGACATAACAAAATCAATCAGTTTTCGATGGGGTGCCATTTAGGATTTGAATTTCAATCACGTGTTAAGAATTTACATAACTTTAATGGTACCGATATTGATGTAATTCCTTTTCTATAAATAAAAAGAAAATCGCGTTAAGTACTGTTCCTTTGAATTCCACTAAGAATTTACATCCTTTGACAGATACGTATTTCGACCTCAACTGTAAGGTCGTCTTCAGTGTCTTGTACTTGAGTCGAGTCAAGTACAAGGCACTGAAGACGACCTTACAGTTGAGGTCGAAATACGTATCTGTCAAAGGATGCAAATTCTTAGTGGAAATCAAAGGAACAGTACTTAACGCGATTTTCTTTTTATTTACAGATATTCCCCTAACAAGCCCAGGTTAATCATCATCTTTTTCTATATTTTTTTCTCTATTTCTCATAAGTCTCATTTTACCTTTGTTTTTTTTTTTTTAATTTCTTATTGACACTTTTCTCACTGTAATCATTAGACTTATGCTTTTTTCAACAAAAAGCTTGCCATTCTTCTGCCCTTCCGACACATCTACAACTCTTCTATTTCATTCCGTTCCAAATGAGTCTCGTCAACATAATTAAAACTTAATCTTCCATTCGGTCCCCTGCTAAACTGTCCGTGTTTAACTGACACAATTATCAGCTGCTCTGGTGTGATTCTTCATTCCTCAGACCACGCACGCCGCCCTGATGCAATCGTAAAGCTGGACGGTACCCGTCTGTAAATGCTCTGTGGAGCGGACGATGCAGGCAGCGCTCCAACCATGAATGGAGCAAACTATAAACTATTCTATGCTTTCCTTCTTGGTTCGTGGTACGAACCGGAAGAAAGTTTCTCGTTGCAATTGACGATGCCGTTTTTTGCGAGTTGTTTGTTTTTTTTAGACGGCTTCTAGCAAAACTGTATAATTCAAACAGGAATTCTATACGAGGGTTTCGTTTCTATTTCTGGAAAAAAGAACACCACAAACTCCACTGGAAATATTTTTTCCAACTATTTCATCATTGAAGGTAAGTCGTGCCCATTTCCAGATGGGGGTTCCCTCTAGTTCTTGTTTTGTAATTTACCGGTACGGAAGCAATTGAAATATTGAAACATTTAAATTTAAGCACAAACAATGCAAAATATGTATGTTAGGTATACTTGAATCGGTGAGTTCGTTCCATGTTATTATTTTAGTGCACCAAAAGTGCAGTCCGTTGTTCTACTTTGCTACTAACTATATTTCTGTTGCTGACAAACTGATCAAATAAATTTAAATAATTCTTGAACAAGATGTGTAAATTGAGTTAAACATAAACAGATCACAGCTAGTTACATTTCTACTCTGAAAATATAAGTACTGAATGCAAATGTATCTTCTCCATGTGTTCAGCAAAGTTCAAATAATAATCACAATGGACTCCGGACATATTCTCCATACCCATATTGCATGGTTTTAAGGCCTAAAACACAATTAAACAGCCCCCATCTTAAATTTACTGCCACCATCTTGGATTTTAGGCCGCCATATTGTACATTCTGGTCGCCATTTTTTGACTCCGGACATCTTTCCCATACAAAATATAACCAAATTGCATCTTTTTAGAGCTTAAAACTCCATTAAACAGCTCTTGAATTTGGAGCCGCCATCTTGAATTTTAGACTGCCATCTTGAATTTAGGGCCCACATCATGGAATTTCTGGTCTCTAGTGGTGACTTCCGCACAAAATTCGTCAAGCATGCTAAAGGTTACGAAAATCGCCGCAGTTTGATGTGTCGCATGGTGGGACTTGGTTCAGTTTATTTACAGCCAGTTCTATCGGTGCTGTTCCGAATCACTAAAATGGCCATAACTCCGAAACGCCTTAGCCGATCCGGACCATTTTCAATAGCAAACAATGCGGTAAAATTCCGGTTTGATTCGAGCTATAATCAGCCACTGGGAATTGCTTTAAAAGTGAGTGATTGGTATATGTGAATCGACCCTCCGAGCCTTCTATCGAAAAATCGTTTTTTGAGTGAACATATGGCCTTTCAGTACACTTTGGTGTACGAGAAAGGCAAAAACGAATCCATTTCCTAGTGTGCACTATGGGGGATTCCCATACAAGCAGGCGGACAAAAATATTTTCACCATATTTTGAGGATTTGTTAGTTTTCTGTATTTGGTTCGGCCAAAATATATTGTAAACGACCATTTTTTAAACATCACGACCAATTTTAAAAAGGTCGTATTTTTCATATGGTCAAAACTGATAATATGTGAAAAGTCTGATTTGTTTTATTTTAATTTTTTTATTGTTTGTTTTCTGTACTTTGGATGATAAAATATTGTGGATTTACTTCGAAAATGAGTTCCAAAGGGAAGTTGCTTAGAATGTTTGAGAATCGTCGTTCAATCTCAAGGGACATTCCCATGCGAACAAGACGCTGAATTTCCCAAGACCGAAATTTGCCGCAGCATTGCGCATTTAACCCTCTAATACCCAACCCCGCCTTTAAACGGGGTATAGTTTGAGCATTTTTGTAATTTTTGTTTCGTGGAAGACAAAAATTTTTATATTTTTGGCTGATATTTAGGACTATTTTGTATATCTCTAAATAGTTTTTAGTGTATTTTAAAGCGTATTTATATTTTTTTTTAAATCATTGAAAAATTGGTGTCTTACTCACCTTCTAGAGGCATTATTTATTTTGTATTGAATCGCTACAAATAACACATTTTCAATTTTTCCCAAATCATTCTATCATAGTTTTATAGTTTAAGGCATGGTTTCCCAAACTGTGGGTCGCGACCCCCCAGGGGGGTCGCCGGCCTTTATCCAGGGGGTCGCGAGGGACAGTAAAATATTCTGCTATAACAGACAACAAATGAGGAAATTTCTATGGGGGGTCGCGAAAACTACGTCTGCTGTCAAAAGGGGGTCGCGCGACCTGAAAGTTTGGGAACCTATGGTTTAAGGGAATCGAATACACTCTAAAAGTATTTTCCTTAAAATTACACGGAAAATAAAATTTTCTATGAAAAAAAATAAAAATAAAAATATTTTAACAATAATCATAAAATCTCAAAATGTTTTCATCTCAAAAAATCCGTACCCCAAATAGGCTTCCAGGAAACATATAAAGCTGTGGGGATGTTCAAAATGAAAAATTAGAAAAATCGAAAACTGAAATTCACGAAATCAAGAATTAAAAAGAATCATCTTCCAAAACATGTTTAAATCGATTTTAGATGGCGAAAAATGATATTTAGATCAAAATCAAAAATTTGGGTAGTAGTTAAAATCATTAGTGTAGACCTAAAGTTTGACCATAACATGATGTTGAGCCTGGGAAGGTTTGGCAAAAAAAAAGATGCCGAATAACAAAATTTGAATTTCATGCCTTTCCCAACTTCTTCTTCTTCTTTTACCGCTTTTCTTACAATTGTTCAACTATTTCACAAAACCACCAGAAAGCTTGCTTCATTATCTTACCAATGGTGTATTGGAATCAATAGATAATGGTGATATTAGTTTAAAAATATCAATTTGAAATTATGTGTTGTTTTTTGCGAAACTCGCATTTTTTTAGCATAACTTAACAAGGTTCTACTCCGTGGGCTTTTCCCATTGTGTTTCCCTGCTCTGTGCCCTACTTCACCTATTCTTCCTCTGGGAGTCTCCTCAGAAGCTCCAGCAAGAATTCTTCCCAAAGTCTCTACTGGAAATCTTCCAGTTACACCGAAACGTCCACTCGAAGATTCTCTGTGAATACCTGTAGGTAGGACCTCTTCTCCACTATTACCCAGATAAATCCTTTAGGAGTTCAACCGCGAATTTCTCCTAGAAGATCCACAGTAAATTCCTACAGAATTTCCGGCATAAATTTCTTTGAAAGTTTCACTGGGGATTCTAAGGAGAAACGGGAAATCATCTAGGCTAGGAATTCCACTGGAAATTTCTAACAGAAGTACCGACGAGAATACTTGTAGGAATTTCGCTGGAAATTCTTGTCAAAGTACCACAGGACATTCCTCTAGCAGTTCTACAAGGAATTCCTTTAGGTGTTCCAAATAGAATTTCTTTAACAGTTTCGCTGGTTATTCCTCTAGAAGATCTACCGAGAGTTCCTGTAAGAGTTTCACCGGAAATTTCCCTAGCAGTTCATCTAGAAATTTCTCTAGAATGACAATAAAGTTATTGTAGGAGTTCTACCGGGAGTATTTCTGAAAGCTTCACCAGAAGTTCCTCCAGTGATTGTACAGAATATTGCTCTTACCGCGAGTTCCACTAAGACTTCCTCCTAGAGTTCCACCAGAAATTCCTTCAGAAGTACAACTGCACATTCCTCTAGGAGATTCACTCTTTTTTATTAAAATTTTCACCGTAAATTCGTTTAGAAGTATAACCGGATATTCTTCTGGGAGCTCCACCAGAAAATCTTCCAGGAGTTTTTCTGTGAAAACCTGTAGAAGCTCCACTCATAGATGCTTCTTGAAGTTCTCCAGAAGATCCTCAAGGAATTCATTTAGGGCTTCCACCGAGAATTTCTGTGTAGAGAATTCCACCCAAAATTCCTCTAGGAGGAATACCCCGAAAAGGTTCTATGGGAAATCCTCCAGGAGTTCCACTAGAAAATCTTCCAGAAGTTCCACCGCGAGTTTATCTGTCTGGATGCTCCACAGGGAATTCTTCTAGGACTATCGCCGAAAATTTCTCTAGGATATTCATCAGGGAACTCTCTAGGATTTTCCACAGAAAATCTTCAAGGAGTTTCACCGGGAAATGCTGTAGAAGTTTCACCGAAATTTTCAATCTCTTCAGACGCTGCACCTGTAAATCTTCTAGAAGCTCCACCGCGACTTCCTCAAGAAATTCCACAGGAATCATCCTAGGAGTTCCACCACTAATTTTTCTAGGGTTCCCACCATGAATCTCTCTAGCAGAAATTTCTTCACTAGATCTCCGGAATTTTATTCGAAAATTTCTCAAGAAATTTCAACGGGTGATCGTCCGGAATTGTTTTCATTATTTTTTCAGGAATTTCGTAGAAGAACGATCTGGAATTCCTTCAGTTGCGGAAATCTCTTAAAGGAATTCTTCGCGAAAATTTTAGAGGATTTACCAGTGATTCCCCCTAGGAGGGATTCCTGGTTTGGCTCCTACAGGAATTCCCGGTGGAAATTCTGGAGAAACTTCTGACGAAGCACCTAAACGAATTCTTAGTATAACTTCTGGAGTAATACTTTGTGGAACTCCTGGAGAATTCCAGATTTTGGAGCACATTCTGCAACTTCAAGAAATATGGAATTATCCTATGGTCAATTCTTGATCACAATAAATCACAATGATAGAAGAACTTCTTCAATGATAGATGAATGATCAATCGTTCATAATTATTATATGCAAACCATCACAGCCTTCACATATCAAGAAGTTTTATGTGTCGAAAGCCTATTTTTTGCAGAAAAAAACATTGAGGTAACACAATTGAAGTGGCTTGGTCATCATTTGTTCATTTGTATACCAAAGGCATCACAGTAACGATAAATTTTAAAGATTAGGCCTCCGAAAGCCTACCTTTTTTGCAATAATCTGAGAGCAATACAATATGGATTGATCCGGTTGTCACTCCGGTGACCACGTGGAACCAATATGACTTGTTCATTTGGAACCCTTATAGCCACAGCTGTAAAAGCGTGGGTATTGATTCAGCCTGACCGGACTGAGGAAGATAGGTTCCATTCCCGGTCGACACAGGGACTTTTTATAAATGAAATTTCCTTGACTTCCTTGAGCATAGAGTATCTTCGTGCCTGCCATACGGTGGTCACAGTGGCCAGGATTCTCCGGTTGAGCAATAGAGATTCAAATTCTGGCAAGTAATTTTGTTTTTTTTTTTTGCAAGCTGTCTAAAGTTTGGATAGAATCATACAATTGAAAAAAGATTCAAACTATATCCTCGAATTGTTGCTAACCAAACCACAATGTTCCTAACACAAATTGGATCCCAGCCATCATAGTTTCCATATAGCTGTATGCATAGCTATGCCCAAACCTAACCTTGAACACGGCAAAAATACTTCGGGATGCATTATTGGCTAGTGCACTGCACTTTCCATTCACCATCATATGCCAAACACCAATAATTACATAAATGCCATAAATTCTTCCTCCCCAAAATAACAAAAAAAAAGTGACAGGCAAATCGATATACAGTCAGGACTTCTCTAAGACGGTGAAATACACTTTACGCCTACCGCAATTTTTCGGTTGTCTTACAACGCAGCTAAGGTTTCATCCTCATGGTTTTTTATGCGTAACGTCTCCACTGGACAAAGGCTGTTTCTCAGCTTAGTATTCTAAGAGCACTTCCTCAGTTGTTAACTAAGACTTCCTCTGCCAATGAGCATTTTGCATGTGTACATAATATTATATAGTGCGTATACTAAATATATCTCCAAGGAAGTTAAGGAAATTTCCATTAGCAAAAAAATCTGGATCGACCGGGAATGAAATCCACCATCCGCAGCATGGTATTGCTGAATAGGGTAACCAATATAATTTGGACCCCCATATATTTTGGACCCCCTGAGTCGTATTATCACAAATTTCACAGATTTAATGAAGAGATTGCAAAAATTTCAAGAATCATTCGCTAAATTAGATTCCTCTGCACGGGCAGCAATCATTTCCGCACTGGAAATAGCATTATTTGCCTTGAAATACATTTTTGTCAATCTCGTCATCCGTGTCAGTGTCGTACCATGTTTACAAAAAGAGATTGCGGTGCTGAGGAAACTTGCAGATGTAAACAAAAACGTTTATTATTCTAGCGCAATTAATTCGCAAAGTTCGTCTAATCAGCCTTTGTCAATCAAGTAATTAGGATGTGATCCAGCATATTCAAGTGGCAGATTGGCAGAAAATAGTTTCAAAGGGGTTTAAACACCGGGTGTCCAAAATATATACTTAAGGACAAACGTCTTGAAATCCCGGTTCCACAGTGCATCAAAACTTCAGACACACAAATCTCAAGAAGTAAGCTTCAAACAACAATGCCTTTTATTATTCTGTTCTTGCTCACTTGTAATAAGCTTAAAATAAGAAGCTCAGGTGTGCTGGTTTTGTTTACGAAGAGATTTGTGCCATCAAAATCGTGAGTAGGTGCCAAAGTCGGCCATTGTGGTGGCCATATTGGGATTCTAACAAGTCTGTCCTTAAGAGGGTCCAAAATATATTGGGGTGTCCAAAACAGTGAAAACTGGTGCTTCAAAAATAAGTTATTTTCGTCAAATTTTCAGCCAGAAATGACCTTGTGGGTATTTTTAACGGACAGTGGAGGCTTTAACGATCATACGAGCATCATCATAATGTGTAACACCCTCTGAATATGTATGCTTTTGACTTAAATTCAAACTAATGTCCTCTAGGGGTCCAAAATTCGACCGTTACCCTACGGCTTGCGTTTACCTTCTTCTTCTTCTTTATGGCTCTACGTCCCCACTGGGACTTGGCCTGCCTCACTTCAACTTAGTGTTCTTTGAGCACTTCCACAGTTATTAATTGAAGAGCTTTCTTTGCCTGCCATTGCATGAATTTGTATATTGTGAGGCAAGTACAATGATACACTATGACCAGGGAGTCGAGAAAATTTTCTCGACCGGAACGGGAATCGAACCCACCGTCTCCGGATTGGCGATCCATAGCTTTAACCACTAGGCTAACTGGAGACCCCAGTTTACCGCTTCAGCTAAAGAAGTGAAGTGTGGCAGGTATCATATCCTATGAGTCCCGACTGTAAAGCGCAGCAAAAAAAAATCACACCGAACCAATTTACCGGCACAAATTTAAACTGGGAGCCCGCGAGGCGAGACCGGAACGAACATGCGGGGGTTACCCGGCTTGAAGAACGACAGCCATAGAATGAACACTCACTCTGCACAAACCAAAAGTCTAGGAGGAAAAAAATGGGTCAGATTGCGATTAGACCAACAACAACGAACAGCGAACGGTTGCCAAAGGTCGTTAGTCGTGTGACTTCCATTCCACACCGCCAACCAGCAGCAGCGAGTAATAATCATCAGCAGCACTACTGATTCAGCAGCGAACCTGCTAGCTATGAGCTAACGATGAGTTTTCGATTCCTTCCTACCCCTTAATTCCAACTTGTCGTGTTGTGGCCGGCGCGGCGCGGCGCGATGGACCGAATAGTTTGTAGTGTTTACTACGTTCATTATGGAGTCCAAGGACGAACGCATAAAACCTATAGCCAGCGAGCCCTTGCTCATTGGTGGTGGTAGTGAATGGTGCTGCTTGAATCCATGTATTCTGACGTGTGTTGTGACTCTTACTTGGGACGCACTTTTATTGATCATTAATCATCGAAATAAACAAAGTTGACCCGTAGATACTTCCTGCTAATGAAGGAACTTCTTCTGGACGTAATCGATTGCCCTTGAGTTGGCACACTCGCACAGTGCACGTTGGCTTCTGTTTGTTCTTAAATTCTGGAGTGATGTCGAGTGGGGCAGAATACCACAGATCAAGATTTCAAGATTTCCATTTGGGGTCCTGAATGGCTGTGCAATATGTGAGCACGATCAGATAAACCTATCCCAAAAGAATGTTGGAATAATTCGTAAAATTCCAAAGGGCTCATTGATAATAGTTGGATATGTGATGTTACAGTTAATAGCGAAAATCGACAATGTAAGGGCTGTGGATATCAAGGACTTAACTCCAGGACAATTTGGACGACCTTGAATGTCCTCAAAGTATATGATAGAATATTCCTATTGTATGTCGCTTCCAGGTGAACTTAAATTAACATTATATTTTCTAAACGTGTAGTTAATCTCGGGATCTACGCTTTATTACACTTCCGAAGGAAGAACTCATATTTTGCGAGTTCGTTGGAGGCGGGATTCGATCCCAGGTCCTCGGCGTGATAGTCACTTTCTTCAACCATCACACCAGGTCCACCCCACAAGCGTTGCAGTAAAATAAATAAAGTTGTTCCATCATTTAACTTACAGCATCGAGAGAGCCTGACTGCTGACATCTTGTTGGTTAGATAATTTGCTTGAGATGCTACATGAATAATATTGAATATACCGGCAAAAAACTTTGCTCGCTTTTCAGACGAAGCGACAAAATCCGATTTGCTAGCCAGCTGGGGGTACGGAAGCAGTAACTAAGACAAAATGATAAATGGATCTACTGTTATCGCTTCTCCTACGCTCGGTATGCTTGAAAACGTTGTTACAAACTTTGAGCGGGATACTATTAAGGAAAGTCAAATGGTATCTTTGTAGTCTTATGTAAATGGAGAAACGTCATGTTCTGTCCTACGCTGGCTGCTGCCTGGCAGTGTTAACTAACGTCTAAATTACGTTCCCTTTTGATCTTGAGTTATATGCAAAGGGATTACTGCTTGTGGCATTTGTGTTATGCATTCTCTAATTATAATCTTACTAGGAAATTATACAGTGTGCATTGAATGCAGATTTCAGACTACAAAAACTTTGTAAATATGTCTCAATTTTCTGGGTTTACCTACCTAGAGTTTATTTCAAAAATTCAAAAGTGCGACAACCAGTGTTGCAGTATCTAGTCCAAATATCATAAATATAACTGGAGGCTACATTGTCACTGATGGTGTCGTGTCAAAGTATGCAGAAAATAAAATGTAACAAATCAAATTTTCCGAATTTACAGTAAAAGCATCTAATACATAAGCCCACCTCACAGCCGAGTTCGATCATCAGTGTGCGTTAGATTACAAACATGACACACTAAATTGAATATTGTGTTTGCTTTGAATCTCATTTTGCAAACATTCGCCCCAAGTTTGTCAAAACACTTCATCCCTCGGAGTTAATCAGCCGCGGAAAGGGCACCATTCAGTATCATCATCATCAGGTACCTACGGCATCAATGGGGAAACTGACAAGCTGGCTGACAGAGGCAATCCATCTCACTTTGGTGTGGAGGATGGGGGGACGAGGCGGCTCCTTCCTTCCACTTTGGCAAGATTGTCGAATATGTACTCTGATTCCTCGAAACACTCCTTAGAGAGGGATACGAAAAGCAATCAATTTTCTTCCAGCTGCGATGGCGATGTCCCGGTGGCTGACTCTGTCTTGCAATGGAAGTAACGTTTCCATGCACTAAAAAACTCGAAGTGACTAGTCTGAAGATAGCCAATAAAAAACCATAAATCCTTATCCGTATGGAATCAAACATAAACACCGTATTCAAGATTCCGGATATTATCTCCGAAATATTCTCTATCAGAAGTAATTATGGAAATGCCACATTGATTCCTCGAAGCCTTCTGACCATTAAAAAAAACATTGGAAAGAAGACTCTGACCAGGCCTTCTTCCTCAAAAAGTCTACATACTGTATAGAGATCTCTTGAGGGCTGTATATTAGATTAGATGATTAGAGTCCATTTGTGGGGATAGCCTAATCAAGAAAGCATATTAAGTGAGCAATCGAAAGGTGGAAGCAACACTACTACAAACATCTCATCCAGGTTCAGTATAGATGCAGACGTTGAGATTCCAATGAACAAAGAAGAACTAGAATTACAAGTTGCAGTAGAACAAAACAACACTTTTAGACGTCTTTTAGTACATAGTACATAAATTGTTACGTTAGAAAAAAATATTTCACTAAACTTTTACAGGTTTTTTTTCTAGATGGTTACAATATTTAATCCCACGCTCTTGGTTTTAGCTATACATGTCGGGACTCGATTATACGGGGGTTCAATTATCTATGAGTCGATTATCCGGATATAATTTGTTCATATTGTTTTGTGTTTTGTGTATATTGACCCTCGAGCGATCGCGCTGTTGTATTTTGTACAACACGTTGAAAAAATCTCGCTTTTTATATTCAGCATTAGCGTGGTGCTGACGCAGGTAGTCAACCGCGCGAGCTACGGAAGGTTAACTATTCTCACATTCAAGGAAAACGGCATTTAAAACATTCGTCTTTTTTGGAGAAAAAATTACATGTCTTATAAAACGCAAAAAAATGCATCAAAAGCGCATAAATTAGATCCAAAACTTTGTAGAAGACACAAACTGCGTAGAATTTGAAACAAAAAGTTTTTCGAAAAATATTTAATTTTTGGGCCCACCTTACCAGAGTATTTAGAAATTACTCTATCGCAATACACAAATGATCTACAAAGTTAATGTCTTCGGTGAAGTTTCTTCAAATTGATTGAAGAGACACTTTATAGAACATTGCTTTAAGGTTGAAAAATACAAAAATTAAAAAATATATCGATAGTTTGCGGGTTCGCCCTAATGAAACAAACTATAGTCCTTATTATAAATAACAATAATGCCGATGACATTTTACCTCTAAAACATCACATTCACGGTCAAAATATTATTTTCCTCTTATTTTCGTGATCTAGCACAGTGTAGCCCAAGTAACGTTTTATGGCCAATTTGTTTTGTCAAGGTTTTGAAAATCGCTATAAAACCAAAAAAAATATTTGAGTTTTATGATTGTTCTAAGAACCTCTTCTAGTCTATTTGACTAAAAAATGTAACTAGGGAGGAATGTGCACTATGTTCAAGAAGTCGTGAAAATTTCCTGACAGGATCGGGATTCAAACCCACCATCTTCGGATTGGCGATCCACAGTCTTATCCACTAGATAGTTGGGAGACTCTAGCCAGAATGTACAAGTATCAAAATAGCCTGCAAGTTCAGATTTGATTGGAAATTCCTCCACAACTTAATCCCAAATTACTTTAAAATACAAATCCCTGGATTATCACTGCTGCTGTGCCCATCAGAATATTTTCCCTTCTTAGAGCATCTAATTCATCCTTCAGGGCTCTCAACCGGTGAAAAGTATTCTCGAATTCAATATTAAGAACTGATTTCGGGAACTCTTGGATTTTCTTGGATAATGGATCTTGGATAGTCGCTCTAGGAGTTCCCCAGGAAATCTTCGCACAGGTTCTTCTGTAAATCTTACTGGGATTCCTGTAAGAGTTTCTTCTGGAATACCTTTAAAAAATCTCATGTGATTGTTCTTGGTAATCTCTAGGGATTCCTCCAGAATTTTCAATTGGATTACTATTGGGGTTTCTTCTGGAATTTCTCCAAAAATGTTTTAGGATAAATTTAGAAGAATCTTGCTATATTAACCCATGCAAGGATCTACTTTGAAATTCTTCTTCTTCTTTATGGCTCTACGTCCCCCCACTGGGACTTGGCCTGCCTCGCTTCAACTTAGTATTCTTTGAACACTTCCGCAGTTATTAATTGAAGGGCTTTCTTTGCCTGTCATTGCATGAATTTGTATATTGTGAGGCAAGTACAATGATACACTATGCCCAGGGAGTCGAGAAAAGTTTCCCGACTGGAACGGGAATCGAACCCGCCGTCTCCAGATTAGCGATCCATAGGCTTAACCACTAGGCTAACCGGAGTCCCAAACTACTTTGAAATACGCCCAAAGATTCCTTTTAGAATTTGTTCACATGTTTTGTCTTAAATTCCTCCTGAGCATCTTCCAGGAATTCCTTCTTTGATTTCTGTTTGAGTTACTTCCAAGATTACTTTAGGTAATTCTATATGTATAAGCCTTCTATGTTATCTCCAAAAAATCATCCAGCAGTTCTACCAGGAATTATTCTAAAAGTTTCTAGTTCTGAAATTCTTCAAAGAGTTCCAAGGATTTTCTTTAGGCGTTGCTTCAGGGATTCCTGTAATAGCTTCTATTGGGATTTCATCTAGCAATTCATCCATGACTTCGTTCTAGGAATCCACCAAGTTTCCGTTGGATTACCTCTACCTGGCCTTTGGAATTTCTCCAGATTTGAATGCTAAGATTCCTCCGAAAATGTTTTCTGGGGATTCTTATTCTAGAAATCTTTCAGATGTTCCTTTTGTGAAAATTTCAAAATTCCAACTGAAAATCCTCGATGAGCTCTGTCATTGGAAATCCTTTTGTAGTTGTTTCATTGGATTCTCCAAAAGTTCCTTCTAGCTTTCTCCCAGGAGTTTTTATTCTGAGATTCTTCCAGAATTCGTGGAAGAAAGGTTGCTGAAAATCCCATATAAATTTCTCCTGAAAACCCTCCAGAAGTTTCTTCTGCGAGCGCTCCTTTCTGAAATATTCCAGGAGTTCCACATAAGAATGATTCAGAAGTTCTGTTTGGAAATCAACCAGAAGTTCTTTTGAATGTTGCAAGAGTTTCATTGAATGCTTCAATAGATCCTTGTGATCCTCCAGGACTCCTTCAGGAAGTCCTTCTGGAATTCCTCATAGGAATCTTCCAGTGTTTTGTAAGAACCCTCCAGTAGCTCCTTCTTGGAATATATCTGCAGTTTCTTCGTGGAGGAATTCCCAGATGCTATTTTGAAACAGCCCCCCAGCAGCAATACCAGGAAACAATCCCCAGATAGAGGTATCTCCACAGAGGAGGGAGTACAGGGAGAAATTAACAGATAGAGTTCCTAAAAATAATCAGATGGATTTCCTGGAGGAATTGCCACAATAATCCTAGACCAACGTATGAAAAGGGCGGAACAACCATTGCACGCCTCAGATCATTCCGCTTCTCTTGGGCTTATTCCAATTTATTTATGTAAACTTTTCCCGTTATCAGATAGAAGGGAGTCTACTTATTACTGATCAGAGATTATGTACATGGGACATTCCTACCCAGGAGGAGGCAGAACTTCAAAATATTTGTTATGGCCTTCTCAAATGTTAGTCTAGATAATAAAATTCAAAAAAAGTTTCTGGAGAAACCCCTGGAAAAATCCTCATTAGCAATACCCGTAAGGATTTTCAGTAGTTCATCGAGGAATTTCCGAAGGAGTTTCTGGAGAAATCTCCAGAAGGATTTCCAGGCGGAATCCCCAGTAGGAATTCCTGAAGAGGTCTCAGATTTTCTGAGATTCTGGCTAGGATGTACTTTGTTTCGGAAAGAATCAGACTAGCGAAAGCTTTTTCAATACTGTATGTAGCTTCTTCTGGAATTTCATCTAGGAATTCATCCATGACTTCGATCTTGGATTCCACCAAGAGCTTCTGCTGGGTTACCTCTAACTCTTCTTTGAAATTCCTTCTGAGAAACCTCCACGTATTCTTTTTGGGAAACTTCCAAACATCCTCCTGAGAATCCTCAATGAGCTCTTTCAGCGAATGCTTCAGGAGTTCTTTCTAAAAATCATTGAAGAGTTTCTTCTTGGAATTCTCCAGAAGTTCCTTTTGGGTTTCTTTCAAAAATTCCTTCTGAAAACCCTGAACCCCTCTGAAATTTTCCAGAACAAAGATGTAATGATAATAAATGTCAAAAGATACATCATCATTGTCAAAAGGAAGTTCTGGTGAAATTTCTAGAAGAACTCTCATTAGGAACTCCGGGAAAAATCTTCAACAATTCATCGAGGAATTCCCGAAGGAGTGTCTGGAAAAATCTTAAGAAGGTCTTCCTGGAATTGCTAGACGAGTCCCACGATTCTGGCTAGGATGTATTATGCCTGGTAGTAAAACGATATTTGGAAAGCTATGCGTTACACTAACCCATATCCAACATGTGTAATAATAGAGCTGCGATATTTATTATGATAAACTTTGTCAAAAATCTCAAAAAGCTTAGTTGTATAAGCATCACGTAGTGGCCGAATTGTGAACCAAACAGCTTATCTTGATGATGTCAACAACATTCTGAGCAACTTTGTCGAGGACTATTAACAAATTTATGAACTCGAGGCAAAGTTTTTTTTTATTTCTTTTTATTTGTGAATTTTAACTTAATCTAATTCTTCACATCGAGGAAAAAGTATAAACTAGTCCATCTCGGGACCCACGCTTTACTTCCCTTTAAAAATAACTCTATTCTAGACAAAAAAAAAACTAAAATTTCGAAGACAGTATGTGTTTAATTATTGACAAATTGAGAAATAGATTTGTGAAAAAATTACCACTTTCCAAGTAACAATGAATGCTGAACAGTGAGAGTATTAGCAGAACAGTGGCTGATTAATAGTGTCAGTAGTTGAACACAATGACATCTGCATATTGGTCTGAAGTATGGCTTGTTCAACCTCTTTAATCAGCAATACATAGATGGCAGAATATCAAATGGAATAGAATATTCTTCATCTGTGTAACCAGTTTGAAAGCATACCCAACATGCAGAATTAATCATCTGTTGTTCAACCTTTAATCAACATGTGCGGTATAGGTGCTAAGGTGAGTGACTATAAATCAGGAGGTCCGAGTTCAATTCCCGGTTTTCCCACAGATTAATTTATATACTCTAAAACATCTGCTCTGGAAGTAGAAGCAGCTAATGATAAAAATAGGCTCTCGAAAATGTTTAATTTTTATTTTTACACGATTATAAATTTATTTGATAACTGATTAAGCGCATATTAAGCCTTAAAAAGCCTTTTAAAGGAGCCTGAAATCAGCTAAAGGTTCAGTAAAACACAAAAATTAGATGTTTAGGAGCTGAATAAAGGATTGTACATGAGTTTGTACATCTTGAGCTCAGCTTGTGTTCAAATTAAGGCTGATTTAAAATACTTGGAGAAACGTTTGTACAGCATCAAATTGTTACCTGGGTTGTTACGAAACCACAACCCCATATCGCTAGTCCGGCCCTTTAACCAACTAAGCCACAAAACTAGTTACGATTCTGCGGAATAGAAAGACAAACAATTCGAAGAGCCACCGTAACCGGGTCCGTTTTTCACAACTATATCTCTCCGGTGAAGGGCAATATGGCAATATAATTGACTGTCCACTCTAGTTTTGTTTACCTATCATGTGTTCATTTGAAGCGTCTCAACTGCGACGGAGCCTGTCTTTAGGTTGAATGAGCACTTTTATATTTGAATGAGAGCTTTCTTTGCGAATATGCCATTTTTTTGCATTCGAATGTCGTATAGCAGGCACAAAGACGTTCTATGCCTAAGAAAATCAAGGATACAAGGATCTACATAGTACTTCACTGATTATGTCCCATTCAAGTTAAACTCGTTTTAGAACATTCGAAATTTGCTTGGCAACCTGTTGTACATTTCAGTAAAAAATAAATAAATAGAGCTTAGATATTTCCCTTTTTAAAGTGTTCTTTCATGAATCTAACCGCTCCGAAATCGATTGCTTTTAGAGGCCAGGCCAGGCGTCTAGCCACGTGATAGATCCTCCTCGCTCATCACCCATAGTCAAGCACTCACTTGGGGGCAACCAGAGGAAAAAGGGAAACCAAGTTGAGCAACTCTCGGAGAATAGAAGGGAAGCTCCCCAAGCTTGACACACGCAACTGGCTCTGCGGCGGTAGGTACGTATCCAACACAAACAACTGTGAAAAAGCTCGTCGTCGTCATCGTCGTCATCGTCGTTGATCAGGTATAAGTAACACGGGTGGCACTGAAGCGAGTAATTTTTCCAATCGCGTTTTGCACGGAACACGACCGATGCGACCGACGACCCCGCCTCCCCTACCATCCGATCCCCTCGTCAGGCATCGAAAGCAAGTGAAAAGTGTCCCCGGGGAATGACGAGCAGCGGCGGTTCCATTGAATTTGTTCAGCCTTATACCCGAACCTGACAATCGTCGGAAATAGGGGCTCAGCGGAGCTAATCTCGAACCAACAACGAAACGACACCGGCGGATGGACGAACGACCGACGACGACGGGCCGGTGAAAAGGATTAATTGAAAACCCGGGAGTGTGATTGGGTCGATACCACGCTCCCGTCCAATTGGCGGTTGCCAGGTGACCGGGGATTCAGTCGAACTCGAAATTATTATAATTGAAGAGACCATTCAGTTAGGTATGGAGAGGATCGGCTTAGATGGCTTATGATTTGGAATAATTAAAAGGAGTGCAGAAGAGGCTTAAATGAGTAGCTAGAATTTCCAGATCTCGTTTCGTAACTCAGATTTAATCCCAACAACCCCAAAATATGTATTTCACATTTCTAAACTTCCGATTGAATTCTTCTTCTTCTTCTTCTTGGCGTAACGTCCTCAATGGGACAAAGCCTGCTTCTCAGCTTAGTGTTCTATGAGCACTTCCACAGTTATTAACTGAGAGCTTCCTCTGCCAGTGACCATTTTGCATGCGATTATCGTGTGGCAGGCACAAAGATACTCTATGCCCAAGGAAGTCAAGGAAATTTCCTTTACGAAAAGATCCTGGACCGACCGGGAATCGAACCCGTCACCCTCAGCATGGTCATGCTGAATACCCGTGCGTTTACCGCCTCGGCTATATGGGCCCTTATATAGCCCTTGAATTCTTATAATACACAGATATTGCGGCGCTCATAATAAATCCACATTAGGCGGCGGCGATATTGCCGCTAGGAGACTCCCGCGATACAGATGCAATGTCAAAATCGAACAGATACTGTCACCCATCCAGCAACATCGCAGTAGCCTTCAGGCCACTAATATCAAAACAAAAGTAAGCACAATCGCAACTCAGGTGGCCAGAAATCGAAATAATATTTATCGTGAAATCTTAACGTTATTTACACATATGCATCACCTCATCGGCTTTGTAAAGATCTGGACGATTGCGATGCTGCCATTTAGTCATTGCGTCTGTATATCGCGTGCTTCTTCTCGCGGCCATATCGCCGCAGCCTCATGTGGATTTGATACAAGCGCCGCATACAGAATTTTTGACCATAAGGTCGTTCATAGTGGTGCGGTCATATTTTGGCAACTTGATGGGAAAGAAGAAGACAAACGCGTTTCGCGGATTTATCTTGCAAGGCACAATATATGTATCATACACTACTGCTGGAAATGACTATAAAACATCGACCTGATGGAATGCCGAAAATATCCCTGAGGAAATCCCGGAGGAAACCAATGGAAAATAATCTAGAGCAATTTCCAAAGAAATTCCAGAAAAAGTCCTAAAGGAATTTCTGAAGGAACTTCAGGAGACATTCTCACAAGAAACCCAGGAACGATTAGTGGAATGGAACGGGAAAGTAATTCCAAGAGAAATCGTTGAAGGATTTTTAGGGAATCCCTGAGAGCAGGGATGGGAACACTCACTTGCAAAGGGTTACACTGACTTGCTATTTTCTCAGCTCAGAAACATGCAATCAAGAAACGATGCATGGACGACTTTTGCCTTGTGGTTTTATCTTAAACTTTGCCGAATAAAGAAAGGGTCGCACACGCATACCGAAGTCGTGGAGGAGCTGTGAATGCAACTCTCCACGAGGTGAATGTAAATTACACTCACCTCGTGGAGAGCCGCTTTCACAGCTCTGTCATAACTTTGGGATTCGTGTACGACCCCTACTCCATTCGGCAAAGTTTTAGACAAAACCACAAGGCAAAAGTCGTCCATACATCGTTTCTTGATTGCATGTTTCTGAGCTGAGAAAATAGCAAGTGAGTGTAACCCTTTGCAAGTGAGTGTTCCCATCCTTGCCTGAGAGGATTCCAGAGGTATCCCTGAATACATTTTATATGGAATACCCGAAGAAATTCCAGAAGAAATCTTCAACGAAATCTCGGGAAAAATCCTTGAAAGATTTCCTGAAAGAATCGCGGGTGGAATTTCTAGAGGAAACGTTTTTGTAGGAAGACCAATAATGGAGAAATTCCTGAAGGAACACAGGGATAAATACCTGAAGAAATCCCAGGAGAAAACACAGAAAGAATCCCACGAGGAATACGTTATGGTAACCCAGGAGACACTTAAATATAAATCCCTCAGGAAATTCTGTGAGAAATCAATAAAAGAACCCCATGTGACATAATTGGGGAAATCCCAAAAGAAATGGCTGATAGAATCCCTGAGAGAATTATTGAGTAACCCCTGAAATACTTGAATGGATATCGAGAGGAATTCCAGGATAACCCTGGTAGGAATCCTATGAGAAATCTATAGAGGGAAGAATAGCTGAATATTTTCATAGATAAATCTCTGCGGGAGGGCTTATATGGAGACAAAAATATCCGTGATATAGATTATTTCACAACAGTGTTCGATCCCCATGTTAGGGGCGGCTGATCGACATCACCAGGGTAAGACTCTAAGCTCAACGGGGTAGGTATCCAACCCTGCTCGATCTAGCCGTAAAAAATAATTGCAACAGAATAATACGAACCGAGTCCAACGGCAGCGAACTAATCGAACAAATTGGACTTGCGATTGGAAACTCGGCACGCGGAACTGCCGATCTCTCAACTTGTTTAGGAGCACCTGCAGATCGCGGGTTCGGCACCGTAGCGCTGTCGTAGGTTCTTCCAGGAGTTCCTTCAGGGTTTTTTCTAGAGGTTTTTTCTAAGATTCTACCAGGAGTTCTTTCGTACCAACCTCCAATAATTTCTGCATTTCTCCCGGGATTATACTAAGAGTTCCTTCGAGGATTTTACGGAAATTCCTATTAAGATTGCTCCAGGAGTTCTTTCTAAATAGATCTTTTTTGGACTGCCCTAGGTTTCACCTGGGAATTTCTTATGTAAATCCTCAAGGAGTTCCTCGGGGATTATTTTCATCAGGGGTATCTGCCAGAATTTTTTTCAAAATTTCTTTCCGGGATTAATTCAGGACTTCCAGACTCTTAGAAAATAATTCAAGATTCTCCCAGGAGGTCCTTCTAAGATTTTCCCAAAAAATCATACGGGGATTCATCCAGGATATCCTTCCATGGTTCCTTCAAGAAGTTCTCTAGAAACGTCTACCGGTAATCCTTCAGCAACTCATTCCGGGATTTCTTCATTCACTCCTCCCATAATTCCTCCAGGAATTTCTTCTGGGATTCCTGAAGGATTTCTTCTTGGAATTCTTGCAGATTTTTCAGGAAATTCTTAGGAAGTCGATTCTGGAATACTCTTAAATTTCGCCCATGAAAATACTCAGGAAATTTTGTTTTTATTCCTTATGGAAGTATTCCAGGATTTCCTTCTGGAACTGTCTCTTGATTTCCTTATAAAATTTCTCAAACAGCTTTTGTATGAATATTTCTAGCAGTTTTGTGTTTCTCAGAAAAAAAAACTGAAAAGGTACTGGAGAAATCTCAGAAGAAACTCGTGAGGTAATCCCTGAAAGATCTTCTAGAGTAATTTTATAGGGAACTCCTGGAGGAATCACGGAAAAAAATTCTAGACAAATCCAGGAAGGAATCTTTAAAGGAATCGCGAAAGGAGTTCCAAGAGTAATCCTGAAAGAATCCTAGATTGAAGTTCTGAACAAATCTTAAATAAACTCCTGGAAGAATCTCTGAAGAAACCCTGAATAAATTTCTGGAAAGATCACGAAAGGAATTTCTGGAGGAATCCTCAGGAGAATTTCTGGGGGATCCTCAGAAGCAAATCTCGTATAAGGATCTAAGGATTTTCTGAAGGAATCTTTCAAGAAATTTCGGTAAAAATTCTTGCGGGGATGTGCGGAAAACACTGCAGGAAACCCCGAATAAAGTCCTGGAAGAACCCATGAATAACCTTCTAGAGAGGAACCTTAAAAGGAACATCTGTAGGAATCTTAGGATGAAGAATCATTATAAGGAGGGATTTGGAAAGACCTCCGGACGCTGGGAGTTTGAAATGCTGGTTTCATTTGATTTTTAAAAGGAAATTTTCCACGCGCGTGAACGACTTATTAAAATAGATCAAACTGACTAGGTTACACTAGTAACGGAAATCGGCAAAATTTTTCTTAGTCCAAACCGTAAACAGCAAAACCACGAAACGTCAAAGATTTAGATTATTATCTTATTATTATATAGATTTAGGCACGGCATACAATATCACAAGACAGGCAGTTACCTATGTAAACATCAATTTTGGATGTAAATATGTGACGTGGTTTTTATCGTTCCTTTACGTTTATCAAATTGATGTGGAGTACTATTCGATCATTTTGTTCACGTCTTTGAACGATTGGAATTACGTCATCAAAAACTGTCAGATTTCGGGAATGTATCTCATTCTAAATATTGTACACCGTGGATTTAAATTTTATGTTAAAAATTATCATAGCAAACGCCCCGTATGCAGTGCCCTATAAGGCTTCTTTAACCCTAAAAGCAGGGTTGTTACGAGAAGCGTGGAAAAAAATCCGCGCCAAATCCGCGCGAGCAAAATTTGAATCCGCGCCAAATCCGCGAGAGTGTGGGAGTAAAGATTCATTTTTCTACATTACGTATATATTAAACATAAAATTTGAACAATCTACAATAGTGTATAAAAAAGGCACTTTCAACTGAAATTGACTAATTGAGTGGGAGCTGAACTGTCGATTTGTAAATTAACGCAATACATCTACAAAATGTTCTAAGGTTTCTGCAATTTGAAGTCGTTTTGTCACAACTCTATTTCATGATTTTTTCAGCAATATTCCTTCAAGAATTTTTAGTAAAATCGCTGAAGCAATCTACAGAGTGTTCTTGGAAAAATCTGCCAGAGCCCGTCAGTCAGGAGAATATACCAAAAGATGTGTAAAGAAATTTCTAGAAAAGAAAATATTGGAAAAATTAAAAAAAATAATCGTGGAGCTATCCATTAAAAATCATTGAAAAACCCTGAATGAAACGGAAAGAATTTCTGAAGTTTTTATATACAGTACTTGATACAATTTTTTTCAAGGAATTCTATAAATAATGAGCATGTATTTGAATAGGACACTGTGGGGGTAATTCTTTGAAATTTGAGAAAAATAGTAATGTCTGGAGAACCCCAGTGAGACACTATAGAAAAAAACTTAAACTTTAGATAAGTATTATCCAGGGAGAATACCCTAGGCTCGTCAACGAATTATGTAGAGTGTTAGGGGGCGGGGTGGACGGGTCAAGCTTCATACTAATTTCGAAAATTTTGTATGGACAAAGTCTGAAATGGTCAAAAATGAGTCTACGTAGTTTGTGGACAGCGTGTTGAGGTAATATTGAAGAAATTCCAAGAGGAACACATGGGGAGATGCCTGTACAAACAGATAATACCTTCCTCCGCAGTTAAAATACTAAAAAAATCCCTACAGCAATTATTGGAGGAAACTCTGGGAAAATTCCTGAAAGACAATGTTGCATTTTATTTTAAAGATTTTCCTGCTGGTTCAAAATTCCTTCAGCTTTTTTTTCTAGAATTTCTCCAGGTACTTGTCCAGTTATTTATCCATGAATTCCTCAGGGTTTTTCTCCAAGGTTTTCACCATTATTTCTCATAGGGATTTATATCATTTTTTTTATAGATTTCTTTCAAAAGGCCCCGACAGTTTTTCTATAATTATCTAAGGATTTCTGCTCATTTCCTGGGAAATATTTGTAATGAAATTCCTACAATCATTTTTTTTAATTTTTTGAAAAACTTGTATTCAAAAGATCAAAAAATGAATCAATCCATGCGCGTAGCGAATTTGTCCCCTCTGTTCCAATGCCGTGCACGCTGTATAACAACAGTACAGCCAGCGTGCACGACTTTCGAACTAAAAATTGTTATAGTTGGGTCAGAAACTCTTTCGGGAATTTTCTTTTCCTTTCGATATTTTTACAGAATTTTTTTACGGAAAAAAATCAGGCATTACGAAACAAACCACTCGAGATTTTTATAGATGAAAGCATTAACCCAAAAAAAGAAAAAGTTCATTCAGAAAGATTTTAAGAACAATATCAGAAAAGATCCTTAGACGAATTCCGGGGATACACACTGAAGAAGACTATTGATGATTACTTGGATTTTGTTATAGAATTTCTAAGAAGTATTCGGAGTAGAGCTCGATGTTTAGTTCATCCCTCTAAATCCAATAGATAATATGTTGTGTCGGATGATCATTTATAAAGTTGAAAGAGTGCTAGCATGTTTTACTCATACACCTATGTTGTAAAAATTAATAATGCAAAATAAAGTTTATTGCTACGACAATAAACTACATAGATGTAATTTAACTAATCTGGTTTAGCTAGGAGCTTTCTAGATCAATTTCGTGTTGAATTATTACTGAAACCTATTGCTCAAAATCCAAAGGCTCTGATTCATATCAACGGGAATAAAAGCTATTTCAAGCATTAAAATGGCTTAACTCTCAGTATGTTCATAGACAAGATTCACAGAACAAAGTTCGTCGAAGGGATTCGTTAAGCGCTGGTTGGTAGATCTAAAGAAGGCAATCTCACACAAAAACTATTATGCAAATCAGAGTAAAATCATGTACAAAATTTGCATGACGGAACAGCAAAACCAATTCCGCGCCAAATCCGCGCGAGGGCCGAATTCCAGGAGCAAATCCGCGCCAAATCCGCGAAAATCGCGAAATCCGCGAAATTCGCGAAATCCGCGCTGTTGTAACAACCCTGTAAAAGGGATACCTGGGGTCCATTGGACCCCAGGCGCCTTTCAGAGCTCGTCTTTGATGGAACACACTCAGCGAGGTGACGAAACTGTGACCATGAAGGTATCCCTTTCAGGGTTAAGTATTCCTTCCAGAGATTATTTCCAGGTTTGATAGAGGAATACTTTCTGAGGTTGTTGTGGTTGTGGGAGGTGCTGGCGAAAAGATTTTTAGTTGTTCCTGGCAAGGATCGGTATATTCGCCTCACTCCATTCATATTCACTCCTCTTTGCTGAAGCGAATCGAGAAAGATGCAGCAAACGGATCGTCGTGATCAAACACGCAACCCCATTACCAGTGGGAAGCGATGAGCCAGCTGCTTGACATGAATATTCGTTGCCATTCGTCGCAGTTTGGATCGCAAGCGAATGAATGAATGGCGAATGGTGAAGAATGCTGGTGAGCGATCGAAGCGGCTATTATCATAAGTAGAAGAAAATTTCTGCATGTAATGCATACATTTTTACTGTATTGTTGCTGGAATGCTATATTAGCAAAGAAAATAATTCAAAAACATCAAAAATTCGTATGCACAATATCAATTGCATCACTCACGAATCGCATTTGCTTGCGATGCGATTGTGGACGAATGAGTAATTTCCAAGTGTGGCTTCCCACCGTTCGTCGGAGTTTGCTGTCGTCGCTGACAAGCATACACACGAACTAAAGCGATAACCGTTCGCTGCTGACTGTCTTCGAATGTGGAAGAAGATGAAAAGTGGAAATCAGGAACCCTGGTTCCTGGATTTTTTTTTAATTCTTTCCAAAATTTCTCTAGAAATTAATTCCTAGATCCCTCAAGGATTACTCCTTCCCTAGCAATTTTTCCGGAGATTCTTCCAGGAATTCCTTCCGTGGTTTCTCCACATTTTTTTCCATGATACCTCTAGGATTTTCTTCGGTGTTTCCTTAGGGAGCTATATCTGAGATTCTTTACGGGGCTCCTTCTGAAGTTACCTCTGAGATTCTTCCAGGAGATTTTTCTGAGATTCCTAACTGGTTCCATCTCGGGAGCTCCTTCCATGATTTCTTCTGAAATTTCTTCTGAGACTTCAAGGGATTTCTCATGGAGTTTCGGGAATCCACCAGGAATTCCAATCGAGATTCTCTAAAATAGCTTCTGATGACAACCAGAAGGAACTTGCTGGAGTATTTCATCAAAAAAAATCTCGTAGGAACTTCATGAGGAAATCCATAAAAAAAAACTAGGTACAAGAGGAACTTCTCAAAATACTCCCTAATAAACTTCTGGAGGATTTCCATTAGATGCATGTGAAAGAATTTCAGAATGAAATTCCAGAGGAAGTTTAGAAGGATCTGCAGGGATTCCAAACGAAGCTTGAAGGAATCCAGTAATCCAGAAATGAGTTCCTAGATGAATCCTGGAAAGAGTTCTTGAAGAAATCCTGGAAGCAGTTTCTGAAAGAATTCCAGAAAAAAATCCCAGAATAAGCGGACCGGGTGGATCGTGATCTGGCGTGCATTGGGCGTGACCGAGGATGGAGAGCGGCAGCCACGAACCGAGTTTTGAGTTGTATTATTGTTGTTATGTCTTTTTTAAACGTGATGTTGAGCAAATAAATGTATGAATATGTAATGAAGAAAACTTCTCAACTAGACATTGATCAAACGCAACGAAGATCCATCCATCAAGAACCAACTAAGCATGACCCGTGGACCTTTACAAACCAGTGTGTCTCAATTAACGACGAAATGATCGAACAAAATTGACGGAAAACTATGCGTCGTGAATCGAGCGAGAGAACGTGATGTATATGTGCCATGCGGAGGATCGTAACTTGCAGTCAGTTTGACATTTTCACATGCTGCCGCACAGTGGGATCATTCTGAAAAAAGACGATCAAAACCTCTAAGAGTCGTTAGATGACATTTTAGCATATAGGTGTCTTTGGAAGATGTGTTCAGAAATATCGTCTCTATTTTTATGCATATGCATTGTATGGTAAAACTGTAGGGTGAACCCGAGCAAAAGAATATTTTTTCAAAATAATTTTTTAGAGGGTAGATGTCTTCAGCAAAGTTATAGAAAAAGTAATTTCAAGTATCTTTGCTGAAGACACCATATAGTTTGGACTTCATTTTTTGGGAGAAAATATGAAAGGTTAAAAAAACAACCTCAAAATCAGTTTTTTGAACTTTTCCATGATTATTTCGTAAAATTTCAACGTGATATGTTCTACAAGTTTGTAGGTACTACTGGAATACACTATCTTGCCGAAGACACCAACTCTGTAAAATTGAAAATTGCTCTAGTAAACCAATTTTTTTGAAATTTTTTCACTATTTTCACTATTGAATATTTTTTGAATAGGCACTTTTTGGCAGCCGTGCTATCAAAATTTAAATGCTTCATCATGTCCAGAATAGACCAAAAGTGACTTAACAATCGGGTCTGATAAGGCACTTTGGTTTCTGATGCTATTTTAATAGTCATTTTTCAAAGAAAATATTCACAAATTTCATACAAATCAATTCATACAAACTGAAAACTCACGAAAACTTTTCGATATTAATATTTGTTAATCCAAATGGTATTCTTGTTGAAATAGTCTACATTTCTAACACTGTGGTTGACTCTACATTGAATATACGACAAAAAATATCGCTTTTTAAATTTTTAGATGAGTTTTTAATACCAATTAAAAATTGTGTTTTTTCTCTAATTTTTTATTGCAACTCCCAATGCATTTGTTTATGTTAAAATACATACATTAATTAATCAACTAAAACAATGATAACATTTTTTTTTCATTTGCTATGTTAACATTATAACTTCGGTTGAAAAACTAAAAAGGCGAAAATACCCAAGTAACCAGTAAGCATTTATGCATTCTTGCAGCATTATAGTTGCCCTTATGACAAGGAATTTAATGCTAATTGGCCGTATATACGCCTATAGTGCTATCCAAACACAGGTTTTGGCAAAATAACGGGCTGTCTGAGTGCAAAACCTTCAGGAACGTCCTATCAAAATGTCAAAGAAGCGTAACGCCTCGTCGTGAAACAAAACAAAAATAGATTTACGCCTGCTTCTCGCTCTCTCAAATATCTCGCTTCCTCCACACTCCAGCTGATTTAGGTGGTACCTTTTTGCTTGTTTTGGTGTTATCGGGGTTTGAACTTACGATCCGGTGATTATTCAATCATGTTTTCTGTTCAGGCTGCTGCTCCACGCTCCAGGATACGCTACGGTTGGTCCGATGATGTGCGCTAATTTTATTGCCAATATAAAGAATGGTCGGAGAACAGATTCAGTTCCGACACCCAAAACATGTTTTCAAAAAAACATTTCAGTCCCGACACCCAAAACATGTGCTCAAAAAACATTTCCATCTTCCATCAAAAACATATGATTCCGTCTTTAGATAATCTTCATCTTATGCCAAAAAGTGCCTACTCAAAAAATATTCAATAGTGAGTTTTTAACTCATCTAAAAATTAAAAAAGCGATATTTTTTGTCGGGTGTTCAATGTAAAGCCAACCACAGTGTTGGAAATGTAGACTATTTCAACAAGAATACTATTTTGATTAGCAAATATTAATATCGAAAAGTTTTCGCGAGTTTTCAGTTTATATTAAATGATTTGTATGAAATTTGTTAATATTTTCTTTGAAAAATGACTAATAAAATAGCATCAGAAATCAAAGTGCCTTATCAGACCCGATTGTTAAGTCACTTTTGGTCTATTCTGGACATGATGAAGCATTGAAATTTTGATAGCACGGCTGCCAAAAAGTGCCTATTCAAAAAATATTCAATAGTGAAAATAGTGAAAAATGTTCAAAAAAATTGGTTTACTGGAGCAATTTTCAACTTTACAGAGTTGGTGTCTTCGGCAAGATAGTGTATTCCAGTAGTACCTACAAACTTGTAGAACATATCACGTTGAAATTTTACGATATAATCATGGAAAAGTTCAAAAAACTGATTTTGAGGTTATTTTTTAAACTTTCATATTTTCTCTCTAAAAATGAAGTCCAAGCTATATGGTGCCTTCAGAAAAGTTACTTGAAATTACTTGTTCTACAACTTTGCTGAAGACATCTACCCTCTAAAAAATTATTTTGAAAAAATATTTTTTTGCTCGGGTTCACCCTACAGTTTCACCATACAATGCATATGCATAAAAATAGAGAAGATTTTTCTGAACATATCTTCCAAAGATACCTACAGTGTCGGACAAAACAATAAGACCACCAACCATTTTTCATACAAAATGACCAAGTTTGACGATGTGATGCTCGGTTTCTGATGAACCGATCTGGCTGAATTTTTGACAGTCGCCATGGAGTTACGTGAATTTTGATTTGTATTTAATTGATTGAGTTCTGTTCTCTACATCATAAGTTACAGATATACGAAACGACAAAATAATAGGACCACTTTCAGATTGCCATTATCAAAGAATATATATTTGTATCTGATACTTGATGATTGATAAACAAGTACTAAAATTAAGCATGCAATTTAAACTTTGGGACATTTTTATTGAATTGACCACTAATAACCATCATAAAAATCTGGTGTTGGAATTTTGTCGCACCGTATATCTGTAACTTTTGATGTATCTAACAGAATTCAATCAATTTAATACAAATCAGAATTCTGGTCATTTCATGTCGACTGTCAAAATTTCAGCCAGATCGGTTTACTAGAAACCGAGTACCATATCGTCAAACTTGGTCATTTTGTATGAAATAGGACCGGTGGTCTTATTGTTTTGTCCGACACTGTATATGCTAAAATGTCATCTAACGGCTCTTATAGGTTTTGATCGTCTTTTTTCAGAATGATCCCACTGTGTGCCGCGGCGGTGGCAGTCTCGTTCACCCTCTAGCAACCGGTGACAACCTTGCGCTATAGTGTGGGACCTCGTCGTCCGTTGCGTTGGTTCCACCGCTGCTGGCGTAGTGTAGTACCTAGAATAGGGTGGTGACGGAAAGGGGAGGAGCTCATGTCATCGCATTTGGAGCAGCAGCAGCAGCAGCAGCAGCAGTGTGCATTGCAGTTGCATATATGAATGAAAATACGATCGGCCAGTGTCGCTGCACCAGTTCAGCGGGAAATTTACGAGGGGACGTGCCTGCATACCGCATAAATAGGTTACGTATGTGTAGTACTGTTGTTCGTTTATCGCTGAACCCTATGTACCACAACCATACCGACTGCGACTGACTGACTGGCTGAGATTGTAAAGCTAAATTGTTTTGCGATTATGGCGCTCTTGAGCAAATTTATGTATTCCTGTGCCAGGCAGTGCCAACTTAACCTCCGTTTGTCCATTTGCGTTTACGATTGTCATCGTCATCATGTTCCTCCTTTTGGCTGGCTCTGGCTGGCATGCAGTCCGAGTCGGTCGTCATCGTATCTCGCATCTTAAGGTCGTCCCGTTTTTGTTGTCGTTTCCAATGAACGCGGTTTGTACGCAAAGCGGAATTCTTCGGTATCGATCGATTCCGTGATGTGGTGGAAAAGAAACCAAATGGACACAAGCTATAAATTGCTGTTACCTTGCGGCGTTTTTGCAGACAATGGTTACTGCTTCACTAGTACCTTACCAACTATAGCTCAGAAAGTTAAAAAAAAACTTTAGTCCTTTAGGGTACAAAATTACAATTACAAGATTATCTTTGATCCTGATATCCCAGGTAACAATTTGATGCTGTACAAACGTTTCTCCAACTAACTATTTTAAATCAGCCTTCATTTGAACAAAAGCTGAGCACAAGAGGTACATTCCTTTATTCAGCTCCTAAACATCTAATTTTGGTGATTTTATTCAACCTTTAGCTTATTTGAGGTTCATTGGAAGGCTGATTTAAGGCTTAATATGCGCTTAATCAGTAATCAATTAAATATATTAGTGTAAAAATAAAATAAAAACACTTTCGTGAGCCTTTTTTACCATTAACTGCCGTTATTTTCAAAAGAGATGATTAGAAAAGCATAAATTAATCTGTAGGAAAACTGGGAATTGAAATCGGACCTTTTGATTTATAGTCACTAACCTTAGCACCTACACCACACTCAATTGTATACATATTTTTGAAAACAAGAGCATTACTTGTTGTGTCTGAATAGTCAAAAACATAAGTTGAACTAAGTCTGTATTGAGGCTGAAGAAGCGATGTGAACTTCACGAAAACCATGCTAGGGTCAGCTGTCAAAAAATATTTGATTAAAGGTTGAACAACAGATGCTTAATTCTGCATGTTGGTGTATGTTTTAAAGCTGGTTACCCAGATGAATAATATTCTATTCGATTTGATATTCAGTCATCTATGTATTGCTGATTAAAGAGGTTGAACAAGCCATACTTCAGAGCAATATTCAGCTGTCATTGTGTTCAGCCATTGACACCATTAACCAATTTATTGGTCAGCTAATACTCTCACTGTTCAGCTGCCATTGTTACTTGGGATCTTCTTGTTGTCTAAGTTTAGATTTAGATTTGAGTTTTTAGCTTATGGCTGTACTGCTCGACGGAAGTCTTTTTTATTCCGTGATAATGATAGTGCAGCACAGACCCAGTTTTTAGGAATTCTTGGACGAATCCCTGGAGGAATGTTTGATGAAGTACCTGAAATACCTGAAGGAATCCATGGAGAAATTTCTGGATGAAGTCATGGAGGAATCCCTGGATGAATTCTTTGAGAAATTCCTGGAGGAACCCCCAGAGGAAAAAACAGGAAAACCCTGAAGGAATCTCTGAAGAAATTCACGGGAAATTGCATAAAAGCATTCCTGGAGGAATCGTTGAAGCAATTCCTGGAGGAATGTCTGGAAGAGTTCTTAGGGGAATCCCTGGAGGAATCCCTAGAGAATTCCAGGAGGAATCTCTGGAAGAAAGCCTGGAGCAATCTCTTGAGGAAAGCCTGGAGGAATTCCTGGAAGAATGTCTGGAGAAATTTCTGAAAAAAAAAATCAAGGAGCAATTCCTGCAGGAATGCCTGAAGGAATCTCTAGAGGAATTATTGAATAAATTCTCGGAGTAATCCCTGGAAAAAATCCTGGAGGAAGCCCTGGAGGAATCCCTGAAGCAATTCCTGGAGGAACTCCTTTAGGATTTTTTTGTGAGAAATTCACTGAAATTCTTGGAGGAATACCTAAGGCAATTCCTGGAGGCACCTCTGGAGGAATTTCTGGAGAAATTGCTGGAGGAATTACTGGAGGAATTTCTGGAGAAATGCCTGAAGGAATTTCTGGGGGTATATATGGAGAAACTCTTGCAATAATGCCAAGAGGAGAAATTTTTTGATAAATTCCTGGAGGAATCCCTGAAAAAATCCTGAAGGAAATCCTGGAGAAATTCGTTGAAGAATTTTTTAAGGAATCCCTAAATACCTGGGGAAGTCCTTGAAGAAATTTTCTGGATGAAACCCTGGAGGAATTCCTAGAGAAATCTCCTTAAGAATTCCTGGAGGAATCTCTGGAGGAATCTTTGGAGAAACTCCTGGAGTAATCTCTAGAGGAATTCCTGAGAAAACCCTGGAAAATTCTTGAAAATTCGAGATGTGACTTCGTCACGTCTCCGCTTTAATGTTTGTATCAAAATTCTTTCCCGCTACAGAGAGTAACCCTATATAGCCAATCATGTTCACTGAATAGTTAAAGGTCATAAGGCATTCTTAGACAGGATTCAAATCAATAATCATCCCAAGACACTTTTGAAATATTCCACATCAGCCACATTCAGAAGATGTACTGGACATGATAGATTACATATCGTAGCTTATAGTGAAAAAAGTTACCGTAGATTTTAGGATGTAATCTCAAGAACGGTTTGGATGACATAGGACATTCCAACACTGTCTATTGAATATTCAGAAGACTTACTGGACATGACAGATTACAAATCGTAGCTTTGTATAATGAAAGAAGTGATCGTTACGCCCGTAGACTTTAGGATCTGAACTCAAGAATAATTGGGATGACCTAGGATATCCAGAAAAAATTATCTACATCATATTCCACCCTTTTTATGCTGTTGAGCTCCAAAACTACCGAAATATGTAGATAAAAAACTATAATAACGCTTGGAAAAATTCCGGCTTCAAATGGTTAATGTGCTTTATTCCAGGAAGAATTTCAGATACACTTCATATCTGTGCAGTAAATCAACTCTAACTAGAGGACACACATAATTGACTACACGAAGTTGAAACCAATCCAACAAAAAATGGAAAACTGGCAAAAGCCATCTTTTATCAGTCTCCCAAGGGCAGGCGTCTTTACTTCCTTTGTCCTCCGGTGGTAAGCATCATTTTCGCCGGCCAGAACATCTTTGCAGTGATTCGTGAAGTTGTTTCGGGCAAGCTTTGTTCGCCAACATATATATAGTACACATGCTCCCTTCGGTATCATTTTGTACCATCATAAATGAGCAACTGTCCGTTACAGGCCACGTATTATTGGCCTTGGGTGGAAAGTACGTATTTACCAAGAATTCGAACGAAAATTCTTTGTTCAGCTTAGTATGGACAGACAGTTGTTTGTTTCCTTATGATTTATCAAAGCTAAAGGGTGATACGGTCAAAATTTGGTCACACAATTAGTTTCATAACTTGAAACAGCGTACACCAAAACAGCTGAATTTTGAACCAGTAATGGTACTTTATATGTAGCTTATACCATAAAATTTTCATCAAAATCGGTTTAGTATTTGCGGAGATATTGTGAATCCTGAAAACTGCATTTTTAAAATTTTGTACAAAGTGGATTAAAAAATAAGAACACATTTTTACTCTTTTATTTATAGAGCCAGAAATACTGAACCAATTTCAATGAAAATTTTTTTGTATGTAAAGTATACATATCAAAATGTTGTGTAAAAATTTCATTCAATTTGATCCAGCCATTACAAAGTTATATTTGTTTAGGTGGTCAAATTTTGTCAAATTTTGTCAAGTCAAGCCAAATTTTGGTCACACAATTTTTTTTCATAACTTAAGATTGCGTACACCAAAACAGCTGATTTTTGGATCAGTAATGGTACATTATATGTAGCTTGTACCATAAAATTGTCATCAAAATCGGTCTAGTATTTGCGGAGATATTGTTGAACCCTGAGATCTGCCATTTTAAAATTTTGTGCAAGGAGGATTCACACATTTTTACTGTTTTATTTATAGAGCGAGAGATACTTAACCGATTTCAATGAAAATTTTTCTTTATGTGAAGTATGCATATCAAAATGTAATGTAAAAATTTCATTCAATTTGATCCAGCCGTTACAAAGTTATATTTGCTTAAGTGGCACCCGGTCAGTTTTTTTCATATTCAAACTGCTAACTTTGAAAGTATTCATACAAAATGGCTCAAAATTTTACTAAGAACATATTTACATAATAGTATTATACTGTAAAATTTTAATAAAAATCGGAGCAGTATTGATAGTTCTATAATCAAAATTGTGCTTTACTGACCTTAAATTTCCGAAAATTTACAATGGAGCGCCTTTGTACAAAATTTTAAAAAGGTTGGTCGATGGTTTTATCTATATATCAACCAATACTCAATCGATTTTGATGAAAATTTTATGGTATAAGCTACATATAATGTAGCATTACTGGTCCAAAAATCAGCTGTTTTGGTGTACACAGTCTAAAGTTATTAAAAAAAATGTTTGACCAAATTTTGACCGTATCACCCTTTAGTAACATTGAAAACAAGATAGCAAATCGACAAATCTCAAACGACTACCTTGTAAAAAATGTCGAAAGATGTATTCACAACGTCCATCCCAGAAGAACCCGCAAAAAACTCAATTAAACAAATATCAAAGAAGTCCGAAATTACTTTTGCCTCTACCCCGTACGCGTACATACTGTGCTGAGATACCCTTCAAGCGAAATCAAAAGCATCAAGCTGTTTCCAAAAATCGTACCCGCTCTGAAAACTGAATCCATGGAAACTGGGCGGTGTCGTCAATGACCGTGTTTCGTTTTTCCCTCGTCAAACTGCGAACGAGTTTTACACACTATGCATACTTGGTACAGCTTCCGAGCGAATTGATTTCTTTTTACGCATTTTCTAAGCGTTAAATTATATCAATCCAAGTTCCTCATGTAGATCTTTCCACAAATACTTCAATAGACGGGCTACCTAGTGGCTACCGCTTTTGATTCGTATGCAGAAGGTCTTGGATTCAATCCCTGGCCCGTCTTTTTCCTTCTATTTTGTATTGTTTTATATACTTTCTCGCTCCTCTATATGCAACTCATGTTTATTCACATGTTAATAGTCATCGCTAGAACAGAAACGGGTTTAAAAATCCGTTTCCCTCCCTTCCAACTTTCACAGCACAGTGTATATCAAATAACGCCTACGAGTTATGCAATCAAGTGAACTGTGTCGCATTACCTTCAAATAAACACACGCATATTTCTCCTTACACCTAGCATCCACGCACCAATGTATGAACCCGTTGCCAACCATATCCCACCATCACTCCGACATCCGCATGAATTTGTGCAGACGCAGAGGCATATTCGGTCTGATGTGGATTCTTTCTAGAATTCCTCCAGATATATCTTCTGGAATTCCTCCAGAAAGTCCCTCAGGGATTCTAAGTCAGGGATTTCTCCTAGACTTTTTAATAATAATCTCCCTGGATGTTCTTCGAAGATTTTTCTAAGATTTCTTAAGGAAATTTTTTTTGGGGGTTGTATTAGATCTTCTTCTAGAATTTCTTCAAGATTTCCGGCTGGGATTTTTATCAGGAATTAATTGTAAGATTCCTCCCGATTTTTTCCGGAATTCCTCCAGAACTGGAGTAATCCCAGAAGAATTTTCAGGAGAAATATATGAAGATTCATATATTTCTCCTGAAAATTCTTCTGGGATTACTCCAGTTGAACCCAGAGATGAATTTTGAACGATCATGATCTGTGAGCGTACAAAAATTGTTCCCTCAAAGCTCTCAAGATCATGTTCAAAATTTTGAACACAATCTAGATTACTAGATTGAACACCGAGCGGTGTTCAAAATTGACAGATCAGATGCGTTTTGTTTGGATTGGGAAGGAGTTTTCTATCGATGAGAAAGCAACATTCCGAACCCTTAGCTATCGTTAGGTATCGTATGCCATTCTCATTACACTAGGCCGGGTGAGCTCTTCGATTCCGTTCCAACGATATTATGGCGTGCTCTTGGGCGTACTTTCCAGCCCGGAAGAGACCATCAGATACGCGGTAACGGCGCTGTAAGGATCATGCCATAATACCGTTGAACATAAATAGATGTCCGAGCTTGGCCAGGTGTAGTGAGAAGAGCCCTAATATTCGATACTTTTCGTGAAGCAGTCAAGTCTCCGTTGGTTGTCCCCGCAGTGTGGGGATCACACATTATGCCACAATTGCTCGGATGTCTTCCAAATAGATTACTAAAATAAAAGATTCTGACATTCAACACCTTGAGCCACACCACTTAATTGACATATCATTTAATTCACGGTGTACCTATGCCGTGATTTAATTTTCACTTCGAAATCTCATTTTTCAGTTTGGAACTAGGTGTAAGGGTGCCGTTATAGTTACGCGTGAGAGTGGGAGTGCGCGTGTGTGAAGCCGCAAAGAAGAATATCAACAATAGCAAATTCACGAAAATCCTATGGACGCGCACTTTCACTCTCACTTTGAAGCGGTACTATGTCATCGGCGTAAGACACATTCAGTAGCAATTTGTTGCTATCAGTTGCTACTAGTTACGAAGAGCACTGTGATCAGGTGCCTGAGATGTTCGAACATGAACACGGCTCACGTGAGCGCAGCTCTTGAACAGAACATGAACAAAACGCGTTCAAATGCATCTCATGTGGTTGTTCCTGTAAATCTTTCTAAGATTCCAAATGGAACTTCTACGAAAAATACCAACAAGAACTAAAGAAGGAATTGCAGAAGGTCATGAGATTTCCCAGAAGAAACTTCTTGAGGAATTCCAGAACAAAAAATCCTTTGAGAATCTAAAAGAATCTTTCTGAAGAATCCGATATTCTTCATTGACATAAGTCTTGAAAAATCTCCGAAAGAACAATTTGAGAACTTTTATAAGAACTTTAATTAGGAATCCCAGAATAAATATCTGGAGGAATACCAGTAGCAATTCCTGATAAAAAAACACTAAGAGCTACAGAAGGCATTCCAGATAAAAGGATCCCTAAGAGAAATCTCTGAAGATAGTGGATCGATTTGGCTGAAATTTTGGCAATCGCCATAGAGTTACGTGAATTTTGATGTGTATTTAATTGATTGAGTTCTGTTCACTACATCAAAGGTTACAGATGTACGAAACGACAAAATAATAGGACCACTTTCAGAATGCCATTACCAAAGTATATATGAGAGTATCTGATGCTTGATGATTGATAAACTAGTACTAAAGTTAGTCTGGCTACATACAAAGTTCAAATTTTTTGTTTGAACTAAAGCCTCCGAGGGGAGAGGGGAGTCTGAGATGGCCAAATTTTGGTCTACGTGGTTTATGAACAGCCCCAAACTTAGTTCGACGAATTGAGCAAATGTATGTTTGTATGTCTGTGTACAAAAAACGTCACTCACTTTTAAGGCTCTTCCCATTGGCCGATTTTAACGATTTTACAATCGAACCGGAATTTTACCACATTATTTGCAACTGGAAATGCTCCGGATTGGTCGAGGCGTTCCGGAGTAATGGCACCAGCCCCAGTGGAACTAGCTAACGTAACTTTTAGCATGGTTTGAAAATTTCGTGCGGAGTTAATTATCATAAAATCCATGACGTAAGCCCAAATTTCAAGATGGCGGACTAAGATCCAGGATGGCGGCTCATAAAACAATATGGCGGCTGTTTAACCTTCCATAACTCACGCAGTTGGCCACCACCATGCAACATGAGTACACAGAAAGAACTCATGAAAATTAAGCAGCACGTAAGCTAAGCATCGACTAAAAATTATAGCAGAAGCTGCAAAATTACAGCCATTTACCGAGAGATGATACTGTCCGCTCAGTAATCAGTAATTCAGTAATTTTTTTGAGACATATCCGCTTGAAATTTACATGCAGTAACGTAAACGAGGACAGCTACGCTCAGTCGTCTGCCTCGCTGCGGAGACTGCTCTCTCTCGCTCTCTGTGGCCGAAGCGGTGCAACAGTTTGTTTCTTTATGGTGGGAAATGTTTATCTTTGATTGCTTTCTCTTCAGCATGGTGAGACAGCCTAGAGGGGATAGGCGTGAACTCTCACTCGGAAGATCTGAGTTCGATTCTCGTATAAAGATTTTTTTAAGTTTCTCTGAGAAGTTGATGCTTAATTAACACTTTTCTCTCAGCAATTAGCAGTGTAATTTTGAGATCACACTTAAATTTATATCGAACACGATGAAGGTCAATTTGTTACATACAGTTCGTCATAAATTTGCAGATTTTGTTCGTACTATGTAGAGAGCAAGCTGTGCACGCGAGCGGCTGCGTTTTAAAATCGCTGTCACGGTTTTTTCTTGGCTCTATGATGTATATAATTTTGCCGGCTAAATTGTGAATCGGGTCGTGGCACTATGTCATTCGGCATAGACAATTAAGACATTTCCCACTGAGGGAGAATTTGCGCGTGATGTGAAGTGCGCGTTCAGGAGGAAGAAGCGTGGAGTAGCGAAGTAGTGGTAACTTGTGATGGTGTGTCGGTTGAGGTGAATTGTACTGGTGCAAAGGCTTAAAGGTCTTAAAAGTGATATTTTCTATTTGAGTTGGTGTTGAAATTGCCCGGACTTCTTAAAATCGTAAATTGAAGAAACGTGGAGAAACCGACAGCAACTAGAATATGACTTGTGTTATCATGGAAACTGGCTGCAGTCTTTAGTAGATTATAATCTAAGAAGTTACAGACGTGAACTCAAAAAAACGTCAGGCCAGCTGTGATCAGGATCGTGAAAGTCATGTGACACATTCCACGCACTTCTACACCACGATTTTTAAACTTCATTGATAGATATTTCCGGAATCCTGCTATCGATTTAGATTATTTTTGCACCAAAATGAAGGTTATTACTTATATTCTTCTATTAGTACTCGATACTTTGAAACCTGTTTCGAGAAAGCAACAAATTTCTTGGGGTTCGGTCAAAATTCGTCATTTTTTGAGATGATGTCCCGCTACGCTGCATTTCTTGTTTTTTTTTTAAGTTAAAATGTTCAATTCTCAATTAGAAATAATAAATTGAATCTTCTATTCAAATCTGATCGTTTGATATGCTGGTTAGCATGTATTTAACAACATAACAATTTTTGGAAGCAAAAGTTTGATTCTCGCGCAAAACATAACGCGTGGAATGTGTCATCTCTGTACCATGAAGCTAATGACTGTTTCGAAACTGATGAGATCTTTCTTATTAAATATATATATTTTTTTAATATCCTATATGTTTGTTGAAGACATGTTTATACTAGAACATTTTTGTTGGACGATTGTTTCTTTTTTTTTCATTTTAGAGAGAGAGAGAGTAATAGTGCTTATGCCTAGCCTTTAGAGGCCGAACACAGACTAAATACTTGTGTCCCATCCCAAAGAAAATAACATCGGCAACGGAGTATGTGGTTCTTCTTAGCAACACCACTTCCAACGAATCTGTCTATAATCCCCTCTTCCCTTAACAGCATAACGGTTGGTACGGTTGCCCCTGTTTCTTTTCACATCAAATTCAAAAACTTACGTGATTCATATCATTCATAAGTGAATTACCTTCAATTTTTGATTTATCTTCCACCCCATTTGTCTGCACAGTGGGCCTGGCCGAATTAATATTTGTTTCACACCATCGCTAATATGCTGTAAATATTAATGCTGACAAGAAAATATCAGATGAAATTCTGGTATTTCCAGGATGCTTTTCAATACTGGTTGTGCTAGAATAGAATAGAATAGAAATATGAAAACCATGCTAGATGGGTACATTTGGCATGGGAAAGATGTCCGGAGACCAAATATGGCAACCAGAATGTCCAAAATGGCGGCCCACAATTCCGGATAATGACTGTTTTAAGAAGTTTTAGGCTCTAAAATCATGCCTTATGGATACATTTAGTATAAGTAAGATGTCCGGAGTCCAAAAATGACAAACAAACTATCCAGTATGGTTTTCTAAAATCTATTATGACGGCCTAAAGTTCAAGATGATGGTAGCTTTATGGCGCTTCAGGCCATGCAATATGGATATATATTCATTATTCAGTATTGGGAAGATATCCGGAGTCCAAAAATGGCAACCAGAATATCCAACGGAAGTTTCAAGAAGTTTAAGGGTCTTAAACCACAATAAGGGTATATTTGGTATCAGGAAGATCCATATTGAGCCACTGCAACTTGTGAGTCCTTATCAATATTTCAGATTTCCAGATAATTTCTTTTCAGCATACAAAATGGAGGGATTAGAAAATACTACAGTTTTCCAAGCCGTTATTCTATCTTGTTCAGCATATTGGTTTCAACGTTACCGGAGCAAGTCCAAGCGATCCAACGATCACATTGGCTGTTGAATAGGATGCTAAAGTGGAAACGATATGCTTACACTTTACACGCAGTTAAATGGAAACATGTACGCATATGGTCAACTCTTTAGCATCATATTCTACATTATATACGGCTTCCTGTTGGGTAACAGATGGAAGTTCCTCGGAGAATTCATCTGAAAAGTCACTAATTCAGTTTTTTTTTAAGTTCTTCCGACAATTCTTCCAGGACTCCTACGAGAAATTCTCCTGGAATTTTTATACATTCCTTCGGAAATTCCAGACATTCCAGCGATTCTAGAACTTCTTTCGATATTTTTGAAAATTCTTTTGCAAATTCATCCGATTTCTGTGGACAATTCTTATAGAAGTTCCTCAAGGAATTTCCCCAAATGATCTTTCTATGATTCTTTCGGCAATTCTTTCCAGAAAAAAACTTTTGTTTTTCTATATATTCCCTCAAAAACTTCTCCGGAAAACCCTCTAAATCAGCGGTGCTCAGCACCTTCCGCATTTTTGTACAACATTTGATTAGAAATCAATAAAAACTGAAAGGATGTTTTACAAATTTATGCTTAAACCAAAGCATGGTGTTGTAGCCAAGGAAGTGGCATCCCTAACTTACCAATGCAATGTTTTCGTAGCCAACATAACTGCGGCTCAAGCGTACGGCACGAGCTGACAACCTATCCTTCATTCAACACAGAAGCATAGTTTTAATGCGGGGTAAGAAAACAAGAAGACCATAACAGTCCCTTGGTTGTAGCTATCTATTTATGAAGAAAAACTTTTGTCATATTGACAATATTTCGAGATTTGCCCAATTGAGTAAAAAATTACATGCGGCCTGCGTGCCGCACTTATTTTTGTCGTAAATCGTCAAATTACGAAAATTTACGAAATTAACTTCAGTTTAGTAACTTTGCACTGTTAACCTCGATACTAAGCTTCAGTTTGAATACAAATTTGCTTATCATTTATAAGTGGTTTTTGATTATATCTGAACCGGTAGTGTTCCGGAACCGGTTCTGGGTGTCTCGCCGGAAGTGGCCAAATATAAAAGTGAACCAAACCCATGCATGCGACACATCAAATTGCAGCTTTTTCTATAACCTGATGAACGGTAGACAGGAAAATAGTCTCGGACCATATCTAAACCGGTAGCATATCGGTACCGGTTCCGGGTGTCCCACTGTAAGTGGCCAAATGTAAAGTGAAACAAACCCATGCATACGACACATCAAATCACCGCTTTTATGTAACCTGATGAATGGTTAACAGGAAAATAGTCTCAGACCATATCTGATCCGGTAGTGTTCCGGAACCGGTTCCAGGTATCCCGCCGGAAGTGACCAAATATAAAAGTGAACCAAACCCATGCATGCGACACATAAAATCGCAGCTTTTTCTATAACCTGATGAACGATAAATAGGAAAATAGTCGCAGACTATATCTGTACCGGTAGTGTTGCAGAACCGGTTCCGGATGTCTCACCGGAAGTGGCCAAATATAAAAGTGAAACAAACCCATGCATGCGACACATCAAATCACCGCTTTTTCTGTAACCTGATGAATGGTAAACAGGAAAATAGTCGCAGACCATATCTGATGCGGTAGAGTTCCAGAACTGGTTCCGGGTATCCCGCCGGAAGTGGCCAAATATAAAAGTGAACCAAACCCATGCATGCGACACATCAAATCGCCGCTTTTTCTATAACTTTAGGAACGGTAAGCAGGAAAATGGTCCAGATCATATCTGAACCGGTAGCATCCCGCAACCGGTTCCTGGTGTCCCACCGGAAGTGGCCTAATTCATACATGCGACACATCAAATCATGGCCTTTTCGATAACTTGTACGATCAGCAAGAAAATAAGCTATGCCCACATTAGAAACTACTGATAGTGTTCCGGAATCGATTTGAGGTATCTCGCTGAAAGTAGCCGAATGTAAAAGAGAACCAAAAAAATATTCGCGACACATCAAATGGCTTTTAAGGTATCCTGATGAACGGTTACCAAGAAAAAATATCTCAGATCATGCTTGGGAAAACTAGTAGTGTCCCGGAATCGGTCCCTCTGGATGTGGTCAAATGTAGAAGGGAACCCAACTCAGTGCATGCGCTTCATCAAACCGCGGTTTTTCGATAAGCTGATGAAAGGTTTTCAAGAAAACCAGCTCAGATTACGTTAGAGGCCACCGATAGTATTCCACAACCGGTTTCAGGTGTCCCGCCGGAATTGGTCAAATGTAAAAATGAACCATGTAAATTTTCCGGAACCGGTTAAGGGTGTCCCACTGGAAGTGGACATACATAAAAGTGAATCAAATCCATGCTTGCAGTACATCAAATCGCTTTTTTGTCAGTAACCTGATGCATGGATGAAAAAAAAATAGGCACAGTCCACAGAAGTTACTACCGGTAGTGTTTTTAGTTCCGGGTAACCTGATTAACAGTTTTCATAAACTCAGATCACATTTGAATATACCGGCAGTGTTACGGAATCTTTCCCGGGGTCTCGTAAGCAATACAAAATATACTCAGATTACATAAGAGGCTACCGAAGATGTTGCAGAAGCAGCGTTGGGTGCTTTAGCGCAATCACGAAAGTGAACTAAATAAATGCAAGCGATAGATATGTGTAAGAGAACCAAAAACCTAAAAAAAAAACTAAAGCGATCTCATCCAATCACACCATTTTAGATTCCTGAGACGTAAATTTACAGTAGGATGGATCAACGTTGTATGGAAAAATTAAAATTTAAGCGCATCAGCCCGGAACATTCTTTTAAATCTTTATTTGCGTCTAAAATTACTACGCAAAATTTTGATGCGGCTGGAGGGCGAGCTCTGTAATGTGGTTGATATTTGAATGTGATATAGCATTGGCAATTCAAATTACTACATTACAAATTCTACATGAATTTTGCAACCAATGATAATAAAATATAGCATAAAATGTGCAGATAAAACTTTGTCAAGTGTTCTGTGGAAAAAGTTTAATCCTGGCTAGTAATTCAAGACCAACAATTGAAAAGGCCACATCAACATTGCGTAAACAAACACGTTTCTGTCGATTCAGGGCCTTCTGGGATCCACCCACGCATCTCACCACCATTAACAGAAAGCTTGATGTTTGCGCTTTCTGTTAGTGGTGGTGAGGGGTGTGGGTGGAGTTCAAAAGGCCTCAAGTCGATAGAAACATGTTTGTTTACAAAATGTTGTTGAGGCCTTTTCAATTGTTGATCTTGAATTGTCATCTTGGTATGAATCAGCCTCCAGTGAAGGTGGTCAAGCAGTCAACTGAAAGGACTGATACTTTCAGCTCTGCCCATACGTTGAATATAACGTCGGAATAAGTGCCCCAATTCGATGAGGACCTTGATAAAATTCTTGATTTTCTAAATAAAGTATTCTCATGATTCAGAAATTCGTAGGTGGTACAGTCCCAGATCGCTGTTATGAGCATTTCCAACTTCTCGTCCATTACCAAAGCACAGAGATTTGGGGCTGATCACTGACTCTAAGGCAAGATTGATTGCGTCGACGGAAAGATCATGAGTACATATTTGACGAGAAAGGCATTATCACCACTAGGTGGATAAATCTGGTTTTTTTTTTCTAAATATTTTGCTGAATCTTGTGTTGTTTGATTTGATATTCTCGTATGAAGAATTTCACCATTAAATGTACGACATCAAAGAACGATTAACTAGCTAGTTAAATGTATGCAGTTTTCTGTGAAAAGCAACAAAGAGAATATTTGTAGAGAGTATGTCGAATTTCGTATCGACGGATGTTTTACCGGAGTGATAGGGGGATTTCCGAATTTGTAAGCTCCAGAGCAGTTGTTGTTCGAGGCTCTTTATTGGGAGTTTATAAATTCCCTATAGGGAAATATTTCAAGATTATGGTTAGAGGCCTTAATTATCATAGCTTCACGCATAATTTTAACGTTATTATAGTACAAATGTATAGAGGGTGACATGTGGGTATAATGGTATAGTGGAACTTACGTTTAGTTTCCCTATCGTATCTGTACTCCGGTTCATAGGCCAACTTGGGTGGGTCGTAATAGATGAGCTATAACCGATTATTGTAGTTGTCATTACATAGAAGAAATTCTATAATATCATTCAGCTTACCGGTTTCTGAATTTGGGCAAATTTAGGTTAAGCAATCTCACTATGAATCAGTATGACCACACTTGTATCTAAACTGTTTAGGGTTGAAATAACTATAAATGTTCAACATGGTACATAAATCATAGTAGATAAGTTACCTTTTAGGTTCATATAGTTCATCATAGTTTAAGGTAGATAATAATTAGCTATTAGGAAATAATTTTAGATCTTCTGCAAACGTGTCAATTCACTTTCTACAGGTTGTTATTTGATGTTTTGTGCCTACTCACGGACAGTGACAAGCGGTTGCTCTGTCACTCCAATTTCAATGTCGCCGGAGCAGCAGGGGTAGGACTGCTCCTTGAAGATTTCAAAAGGGCGCGTGCTGTTCGTTGGGACAGCTCACAGAGTAGGAATTTCGAGAGAAAACGCTATAGAATTTGTTAAACGAATCTCTGGAATATTTCTGAAAAAGTTATCAGTGGATTCTTCTTCTTCTTCTTAATGGCTCGACGTCCTCACTGGGAGGCTTGGCCTGCCTCGCTTCAACTTAGTGTTCTTTGAGCACTTCCACAGTTATTAATTGAGGGCTTTCTTTGCCTGCCATTGCATGAATTTGTATATTGTGAGGCAAGTACAATGATACACTATGCCCAGGGAATCGAGAAAATTTTCCCGACCGGAACGGGAATCGAACCCGCCATCTCCGGATTGGCGATCCATAGCCTTAACCACTAGGCTAACTGGAGACCCAGTGGATTACTAAGTGAAATTTCAGCAGTCTCTCCCATGCAAAACTGTTGACAAATTTGTTTGTAAAACTAATAAAGCAATAACAGAAGTCTAAATGTCCATCTGGAATATTTGAAAATAAAACTCGTGAAAGCGTTTTGATAACAATTTCCAGGGATATCTCTGGGAACGTTTAGCAAAGTGCGAGTTCAATTTTTGGTGGTCGTTCTTAACTAATTTCAACGAAATTGTTAAACAAACCAATGGCGAAATTTATGGCCGAGCCCATAGTCAGGTAGGTTTAAGGCTTCTTGGAGCATTGAGACTTGTTTTTGAGAAAGTAGTTTCCCTGATGTTTCGGTAGGGGCAAATCAACTATTTGGGATTTTTATGACATGCATACATTGCTCCAAATGCTATTGAAAAAAAAAAACTGGAATTCATTCTTGTAGGTTTTTAGAAATCCTCCAGGATTTCTACAAGCGTTGAACCAGGCATTCATGCAAAGTCTTCACCAAATAGGGATTCGTTTAATTTTGTTCGAGAATGGGGCATGTTCGGTGTAGTACTAGATTTGTAGTAATGAGTAGTGATGAATTTCAATATGGTGAGAAGGTCAATTCTCCGTTTCTGCACTGAAATGGTGCAAACAGCGTGGGTATTATGATTCCTTGTCTAATTTGATGCTATTTGAGCAAAACTTTGGATAACTATGTTGTTTATGTTGCAAGAAATGGAGCAAACAACATCACTGTTGCCCAAAATTTAACTCAAACACCATCAAATTAGGCAAGGAATCATAATACCCACGCTTTTTGCACCATTTCATTGCAGAAACGGAGAATAGGACAGATAGGTGAAGTACTAGATTTGTAGTAATGAGCTGAATTTTAGTATGGTGAGAAGGCCAATAGGAGGCAATCAGTGAAGTACTAGATTGAAAGTAGTGAGCTGGATTTTTGTATGGTGAGATGATCAATCCTCCATTTCTGCAATGAAATGGTGCAAACACCCGAATAAAAAATACAGTAGAAAAACCGAACGTTGTATTGTAACAGTACTATTTAAAACCATATTTTTACAATAGAAACCACTGAAAAAATAAATATACATAAACAATAAAATGTAATGTAGAACACCATACAGTAAATTGTAAATAAGATTTTTACAATATACTATACGGGTTGTTAAGTATCGTAACAATATAAAAAAATATTTTTCTCCATATATATTTTTTTGCAAAACCATACATTATATTGTAAATGAATTGTTATAAATACTGATACGTGGGTTTTAAAAAACCGTACATTGTATGGTACACGTATGGTTTCAAACAACAAAATGTACCGTAAATATATTGTTTTTAATTGTAGTTTCACCACTGGTTATACATTTAATTAAATGGTTTTGGAATGGTTCTCTTTTGTTATGTTGTATTGGTTTACATTACATAAACCATGTAATGGGGCCCATATAGCCGAGGCGGTAAACGCACGGGTATTCAGCATGACCATGCTGAGGGTGACGGGTTCGATTCCCGGTCGGTCCAGGATCTTTTCGTAAAGGAATATTCCTTGACTTCCTTGGGCATAGAGTATCTTCGTGCCTGCCACACGACATACACATGCAAAATGGTCACTGGCAGAGGAAGCTCTCAGTTAATAACTGTGGAAGTGCTAATAGGACACTAAGCTGAGAAGCAGGCTTTGTCCCAGTGAGGACGTTACGCCAAGAAGAGAGAGAGAGAGAGAGAGAGAAACCATGTAATGTTATATTATTTTGTCATTTTCCTCCTGTTAATGGCATCTTAGGCTTACTAGCATTATGAGAATGCGCTTTGGGAATTCTCCAGAGCGTTTTGGATAACCCTTCATATATGGGATCACCCACGTCTAAGTCTGAGTCGAGGTCTGAGTAGTCTCTGATTGCATTAACAGTTGAAGCTTAGGCTCCCATGCCCCACCAGCCAGAAAACCGGGTTTCGCAAACTAAGCATTATTTGTGGCAACACTTTGAGCGGCATGATGGAACTATGCCGAGCGCGCTAAGCATTATTAGACCCCTAATGTAGTTGCATGAAGTGGGTGACGAGGTACATAAGTATCATTACAGCGTGCTTAATCGTTATTGCAATATTGAGGCTCCAGTTTGACTAAAGTTTGAAATACACGTATGTATTTAACAACTCATTAGAAAACTGTCAAGTTCGATTCAAGTATAAGTTAGGTAAAGAAGCGAACCCACAGACGAACCTATATTAGAATTTCTTTCAGTATTCAGTCCAGTCCATATGTTAAAGATGGCTCTACGTCAAAGATAAAGTTCGTCAATCGTATTCCTCTCATCGCACTCTTCATACCTAGCCCGCCATATCTCTTGGATCTGCGATTCTTAAGACATCTGGTTTACTACTTATTTAAACATTTTATTGGCTTTAAATTGATGTTTCAACTTATTCTCTTTTTTCTTTCCTTTCCTTTGCATCATAAAAGTCACAAAGATCAATAAAACAAAGCACGGAAAAAAATCTAAAACTGAATAAATAATTAAAAATGCACGAAAAAATAATGTTTCGGAAAAGTGAATGGTTCAAACGTAAGAAAAACAGTATAATATAGTGTTACATAAAAATCGAATGTAAATGTATAGTAGCTACAATGTGCGAAGCTTTTAGTGAACCATTTCATTACAATATACATTATTGTAGCTGGTACACTGTATGGTGCAGGAATGGTTTTCACCAAACACCCTATGGTTAGTTTTTATCCGGGCAGCGTGGGTTATATGATTTCTTGCCTAATTTGATGCTGTTTGAGCAAAAGTTTGCGTTACTGTGTTGTTAAAGTTGCAAGAAATAAATAATACAACAACACAGTTATCCAAACTTTTGCTCAACCAGCATCAAATTAGTCAAGAAATCATATAACCCACGCTGTTTGCACCATTTCATTGCAGAAATGGAGGATTGATCATCTCACCATACAAAAATCCAGCTCACTACTTTCAATCTAGTACTTCACTGATTGCTTCCTATTCCTCGAGGAAGACCATCATGGATATCTCCGGGGTCAATGCAGGAATACCCTCATTCGGGAATTCTTACAAGTGTTCTTCTGGAAGTTCCTCTAAGTACTTCCTCCAAGGATTCCTTCATAAATTCCTCCAATTAATCTTCAAGAAATTCCTGCAAGAGTTCATCCAAGAATGTTTCCAGGACTTGTTCAGGAATAACTACTTTCAATGACTCCGTCAGAAATTCCTCTGAAGATTTCTTCAAGAATTACTCCAAGGATTCCTTTAAGAATTTCGTCACGTTCTTTCGATGATTTCTTCTTCTTCTTCTTCTTCTTGGCGTGACGTCCCTACTGGGACAAAGCCTGCTTCTCAGTGTGATCTATGAGCATGAATTGAGAGTTTCCACTGCCCATGACCATTTTGCTTGTGTATATCGTGTCACAGGCACGAAGATACTCTATGCCCAAAGAAATTTCCATTACAAAAAGTTCCTGGGCTGACCGATAGGCGATAATACTCGAACCCGTCACGTTCAGCATGTTCATGCTAAATACTGGTGCGCTTACCGCATCGACTCTATGGACCCATTTTGAAGTTCATCAATTTCATTTGAAAATTCTCTAAAAAATATCCATACGATGTGTACAATTATTTTAAAGTGTGGAAAATCTGCCACCACCTGTTCAACGCTTGCTTACTCACCTACCTACTACATACACAGATCAACCAATCATGCAACCATTTTCTCCGAAAAAGGACCTTGCGGAGTTTTTTTCATGTTTATTTTTCAGTGTTTAAAAATCACATCACCGAAGCTCATCAGGGAAACGAAAGACATTTCCGCGGTCATTTACCACCTTTTCCACCCAAAATAAAGAAGCATTATTGCTCTAAGCACTTACCTTATTTTCAAATTTGTCACGTTCTCAGTAGGCTTTTCCTTTCAGCTGGAATTCACGCACACTAACACACACAAACACTAAAAGCACCGCAGCTCCCTTATCGGCCTGATGGGAGCGGGGGCGACGATGCGACGCTGGGTGGTGGTATCAATCAACGGCGACGGGTCGGTAAAACAACAACAACAACTGCGGTAGATGTCGCTCTCGTTTCACGTTTCCGACCAAACACGGCAAGCGAACAGGTACCTAGGGTGATAACACGCTAAAAGCCGCCGAACAGCCTGAACCGAGAGAGTAGTCACACACAGTAGTGTCCGATCGAACCAAACGACTACGACGTCGTCGGACGGGTTTTTCACCTTTTTCTTCTTTCGGGGGCTTCTCTTTCACCTTTCACTCACTGCTGCGCTCACTCGCTGGGATGCACTTTCTGCTGCTGCCCGCACTTTGCTACTCGCACTCACACACCAAACCCGCGCGTCGCACCACACCACAAATCGTGATAAAAAACCACTTTTTTCGGATTTCTTCCTTCGTCTTCCACACTTCACTTTCGCACTCGCTTTATCTAGATTTTTGTTGTTGCTGCTGCTGCTGATGCTACTGCTACCGTCGTGTGCGCTCGATGAGATGAGCAAACTTTTATCAAACAGGTTTCGCCGCTCGCTGCTCGTCTCGTCGATCAATCAAAATCGATTCGCGTTTCTTTTCACGTTCGAAAATTGAGAGTAGTCAAAACTAAAACCGAAACCTACAGAGTGTGGAAATGCAACCGTAAGAAAATCAATTTATCCGAACAATTTCACCACCTGTGTGAAAATGTAAAAGATTTTGCTTTTGCTATCTACTAGATAGAATGCTGCACACTCGTCCGCGGGACTGCGACGGGAGACGACGCAACACAATCCGTTTTTCGATGCGAGATGAGAGCCGACTGACTGACTGTATGAATGAATTTCTGAACCAAGAGCGAGCCTGTCGTCGTCGTCGGTCAGTGATCGCGCTTTGATGCCCTCCCTCACTACGCTGTCCTCATGGGTGGGCGCGAATGGGAGAAGGAAGAGGGAGAGAATCAAATTTCCTCCGGGCGCGGTGGGTGGTAGATTGGGGGAAAAACTGTCGCACACACACGCAACTGCTGTTTCCTTTTACCGTGATGCACCAAAGACAGGACAGCTGACGGTTCTGGATGGGATCTGTTTTCCTCATTAGGTCAACAAAATAAATAATTGTGTTTCAAATGAAATGGCGATATTTTTTGCAGTTTTAGTTTCCCAAATGGAGGAGAACGTGCCTCTGAAGTATGTACAGTCGAGACTCTTATAAGATCACTGGTCGGGGGGGCGCAATAGGAATCCGCTCAATAGGAGACTAAGAGCTTATGGGAAATCCGGGTTTACTGCTGCATGCATGATTCATAAAGCAAATTGAAGAATCCACATCTCTGTTTGATGATTTATTGCTTAATTTGTTTAACTAAGCATATTTTTCAAAACGACGTATCTAACTATTTTGATGTTTACAACTTTACTGATAGATACACCGTTTTGATATATGAGAAAACCAAACGACGTATCTAGCCAAAATCAAAAGTAACAGATACACCAAACTGGCACCATACAAAAGCGACGTATCTGGCATGACGTATCTCGAACCAACCCGGTGTATGTGTATTTTTGTTAAAATTCATTGTGAAAATGATATGAAATGAGTAGGTTTTGTTCCTTACCTAGTGCGTGCAATATCCCTGGTGATGTTAAGCACGAAAAAACTTATGAAAAGTGTTTTTATGAAAAACTATTTTAGTGAAATGGTCGTCAACATTAACCATGAATTTACTCAGATCAGTGAAAAAGTTAGATACGTCGATTTGAAAAATTATGCTTGGCTTGATAACCCAACTAACATTTTCAGCGCTATAAGCTTCAGTCATTTGCTTTCTGTTGTGTAACCATCGAGTAAAAGCAGTCAACGCTGAATAAAAGGAAAGCTAGTCAAATATATATCATAAGCTAATACACGCAAGGGGGAGGTCACCTCGTTGATATAGTTTTAATATCAGGTTGATATTTTTAATATTTTTAATATCATCAAAGCAGATCGGATGATTGAAAAGATTATCCTATCAACAAACATCTGTCAACAGACACACGGATTGAATGTCGAATTTATTGCGAAAGTATATTTATGTTTCTTATTTTTTTATTGCTGCATTTACATAATCAATTCAATTACTTTCAGAACAAAGGGCCAACTGCCCTGGAATGGTAGTTTTATGGGAGGATGGGAATTCCAGCCTGTGCAACGAGGAAATTGCGTGCTTTCACAATTCTTGATACCTGATACCTGAATCTCGATAACCAGAGTGTTTTTGGTTACATTCTTAAACAGATTTCTTTTATTAAACAGAATGTATATAATAACTATTGTATAAAGTCCAAAGCTTAGGGTTCTTTAATAAATACGAGGAAGCGGGAAATGTCTAGGTATAACCACTTTTTTATTACCCTTAGACCAAAATTATATGCTTTGTCCTCGACCTTGCTTACACATGCATGCCCAGGGTAGACGGTGTCATTTGGTACGAGAACCTCTACTTTATCTATTTCGATCTGCTGTGAATATGTTCTTTCTTGGTGCGAAACACGAGGTGGAAAAATGTATGAGAGAGTTGTTGAGAGGAAGCATTTTTTTCCAAGACTTCTCTTCAGATCCGGGTGATCGGGTGAAACGGGCTTTTCTGAAAAGACCACGGCTCGATCATTTTTACTTTACTGATCGAGATCCCTTGAATGTCTATGGATCTAATTGCACATATCTACTCTCAAAACTTAGGGTCAGGCTGCAAGTGTCAGTTACAAACAATACGAATAATCAATGCATACCTGATGATATTTTTAATATAAGGTTTAATATTTTTGATATTTATCCAAATTTTGATATTAGATCAGGCTGTCCTACCCCTTGAATACACGCAGGGCCGGATCTAAGGGGGGGCCGGGGTGGCCCGGGCCCCGGGCCCCCACATTTTAGGGGGCCCCACAAAAACCAATTTTGGTTGCTAACATTAGCTTTATTTTTCATATTGCTCAAGTACTGTTCGAAAATAAGGAAAAACATTTTTGGTCATCTCTCCTAGGGGCCTCCACATCCGCTCGGGCCCCGGGCCCCCACAATCCTTAATCCGGGCCTGAATACACGACTGCAAAACAAGCACCATCCAGCTACCAAACTCGGTTTTCAGAAATCCATTGCTTGTCACTGGGGCTGCCTTTACTCCACTCTATTCCAACTCCGGGAGATTTCCCGGAAGATGTGAAAACTTGAACACATCGAATAGCAGTCCCCACTAACAAAACAGCTGCTACTATACAGTACAATTCGTTATACTGACAAATCCCCAAAACAGCAGCGCTTTAAAGGCCGTTATGCGATTTCATTACGGCTAGAAGCTGTAATAAAGAAACTGTTGGTTTACCAACACGACTTGTCGGATGTAAACATTATTGTCAAAACAAACTTTAAGTGGAATATATAGCTACTACACAAATTCTTTACAGCTATCCATCTCTGTGCTGTGAAATTATTTGGGTTGCTTTTATTGCACTTTAATTCAATGCCGGAAGATTTGCCGGAAGATGTGCAAATCGAGTAAGAGTCCCAGCCACTACAACAGCTGCTTTTAAACAGTACGTTTTGTAATGTTGCCAAAACACAAAACAGCAGCGCTTCGTAGCCGTTTAAAGAACACTCTTTCAGCTAGAAGCTGTGAAGAAGAATCTGTTGGCGCAATCACACAGCTTGTTCAATGTAAACATTATTGCGTTTGACGTTTCACAAGCTTTTGCAGCAAGATGAAGTTGGGTAAGGTTTCTTGTGGCACAATTATGAAGCCTTGTCTGGAGTAAAACAAAACGGGCTATTTTCTATGTTATTTATATATAGCAGTGTGGCAGCGAGGACATCATCGGGACCAGTGGATACGGAGATCGGGAGTTCGATTCCAAATAGCGGCAAGTACTTTAATTATTCAATTTTAAAAGTGATAATTCCAGTTCCACATGTATTGCGTCACGGTATCCATAACCTAATTATATTTAATCCTTTCACTTGGGGATGCCGTAAAACTATTATTCAACAACTGCGTAAAGGCTGAAAAAGCGCCTTCTCAAGATGTTATTCAGTTAGTGGTTACATAGGAGCCGAGAAAAGAGCTATGACTTGGTGGCATAGAAGCTTCTCGCACAGCATATACATGCTGATTAAGTTCGCCAGATTCATTGGTATAGGGCTTGCATAGAAGCTTCCATCTATATGTACAACACAGTAACTCAGCATCAAGCCGTATTGAGGACGCTTTGTTGACGTTTACATTCACAATAAATGTTAGTTGGGAAGATCTACCATTTGGAACTTTGGTTCATATGATTAATTGGCAACTTGGCTGCTAGAGGGACCATCAACAGTTTGATGCTAAATTGTACTACAGGAACCATATCAGGTTGTCAAGCAAACGTTACGATATGCGACAGCTCAAGACCCTGATAATTTGGAAGGATAGTGTCTTCGGGAAAGTTGTTGGGTACGCCAATAACTTACTGACGATGAGTTGCGAAGTTCGAAATTCCTCCACTGGGCGGCGCAAGTAAATTTTCAAAACCTCATATCTCAGAATCCCGATAACTTAGAAAGTTGGTGTCTTCGGCAAAGTTGATCAGTATGACATAAACTTACATAAAAATAAACACTTGTTTCGCAATTCTGCCACTAGTTGGCGTTTACCGGGTTTTTTCGTCGTTTTTCGACTTTTTTTTACATAAAAATTAACACTTGTTTCGCAATTCTGCCACTAGGCTGCGCTAGTGAACATACAAATTTTAGAAACCTCATACTGATCAACTTTGCCGAAGACACCAACTTTCTAAGTTATCAGGATTCTGAGCTATAAGATTTCTAAAATTTGCATATTCACTAACGCCGCCCAGTGGCGGAATTGCGAAACAAGTGTTAATTTTTATGTAAGTTTATGTCATTCTGATCAACTTTTCCAAAGATACCAACTTTCTAAGTTATCGGGGAGAGCGACACTAGTTATGCCAAGCCGAAAAACCCCAAAAAATCGAAAAAAGACGAAAAAAAAACCGGTAAACGCCACCTAGTGGCAGAATTGCGAAACAAGTGTTTATTTTTATGCAAGTTTATGTCATACTGATCAACTTTGCCGAAGACACCAACATTCTAAGTTATCGGGATTCTGAGATATGAGGTTTTGAAAATTTACTTGCTCACTAGCGCCGCCCAGTGGAGGAATTCCGAACTTTGCAACTCATTGTCAGTAAGTTATTGGCGTACCCAACAACTTTCCCGAAGACACTATCCTTCCAAATTATCAGGGTCTTGAGCTGTCGCATATCGTAACGTTTGCTTGACAACCTGATATGGTTCCTGTAGTACAATTTAGCATAAACTGTTGATGGTCCCTCTAGCAGCCAAGTTGCCAATTAATCATATGAACCAAAGTTCCAAATGGTAGATCTTATCAAGCCCTAAAACTTTGCCGAAGAAAGTATTGCGCTAACTCTTAACACACCCGAGACAATAGGCCACGCCCCCAAAAAGCCGAAATCCCATAAGCTCTTAGTCTCCTATAACGCTCACCCCTGTCTAGTAGGAGTTCGTTTAATAGGAGTCCGTTGAATAGGAATTCGTTTAGTAAGAGACTCGACTGTATAATTTCATGCGCTAAATGGACTGCGGAATCTCAATTAAAAGTGTGGTATTGCTTCAAATTGTTCCTGCAGGAATATCCGGAAAAATACCTGACGAAAACCCGAGAGACATTTCAGCAAGAATTTCCATTGATATTCAAGGAAAAAAAATCTTGTGGGAATTCCTTAAACAGTTCCTGAAGAAAAGCCTGTAAAACTGTGGAGAACCATTGGAAGAATTTCTAAAAGAAGAATTTTTGAAGAAATTCCTGAACAAGTTTCCTAGAAAGTTTTATTAATGGAATCCTCTGAGAAATCCATGAAAGGATTTCAATAGAAACCTTTGGAGAAATTTTGGATAAAATCAATGGCAGATTTTCTAACGGAACATCTGGGAAATTTTCTGGAATAATTTATATTTATATAATAGAAATTTATGGGGATGGAAAGTTTTTTTAAGGAATTCTAGGCAAAATTTATGGAGCAATCTTAAATGACCATGGAACAATTTCGGAAGGTATGAATGGCAGATTTTCTAAGTGATATGAAGATTTCTTTTTCTAAAGGAATCTTTAGAAGACTTTGTGAAGAAAACTGATCGAATTTTTCAAATAATCTATAGATGGCTTTCTAAAAAAATCCTGAAAGAATTCTCAGAGGCATTTATGGAAGGATTTCTGAAGAAATCTATGGCAGATCATTATTTAATCCTAATCCGTAACCTTAAAGATATTTTTGCAGGGATCTGTATCTGTTTGCTTTTAGCCTTACGCCTTTTCGGCGCCCCTCTGAGGCTGGTGCCCTTGGCGGGGGCTTACCTGGCCAACCACATGCTACGGCTCTGCGAATGAGTTCGTGAGAAGTTATCAAGCCAGCTTCATCGATGGCCGGTCGACAACGGACCAGATCTTGACCAGATCTTAACCGTACGGAAAATTCTCCAGAAATGTGTCCCAACACATTACCTATACATCGACTTCAAAGTGGCATACGACAGTGTCGACCGTACAGAGCTATGGAGAATCATGGGCGAAAACGGATTTCCAGGGAAGCTAACTAGACTGATTAAAGCAACGATGGACGGTGTGCAAAACTGCATAAGGGTTTCGGGTGAACTATCCAATTTATTCGAATCTCGCCGGGGACTGCGACAAGGTGGCGGACTCTCATACCTACTCTTCAACATCGCTCTGGTGGTGAATGCCTCAACAACAAAGTACATGCTGGTAGGCGGAACCAAACACGACCGGATCCGTTTGGGTAGTGATGTAACAATAGACGGGGATACCTTCGAAGTGGTGGAGAAATTTGTCTACCTCGGATCCTTACTGACGGCTGACAACAATGTCAGTCGTGAAATTCGCATCATCAGCAGAAGTCGGGCCTACTACATACCACCAACGAACCGACTTGACAGTGATGTTTCAAAACTGACCGTGCATACCGTGGTGCAATGTGATGTTGAGCAAATAAATTAAGGGACGAATGATCTTCGGGTTATAGTCCCTAAACAACAACAATAGAATAGAAGAGCAAATAAATGTATGTGCCACTACGTTTATAGCAAAAACTTTGTCTTATACGACTATACCTTGATTAACTACCAGAATATAAAACATTTGTGAGACCAGATTTCAACTTTGCATGTTTTTTTTTCACGACAAAAGGCTCTGAAATAGTTAATACCGCCTTCAAAGAGTAAATACACTACCCGACAAAAGTACATACAACAATCAATATGCAGGTAGCGGTTTTTTGTGACGCCAGTCATTCCCCCAGTAAATTCGCCCAATCCTATCTTCATTGGCGCGGCGCTTCTAATGTCAGTTTGCTCCGCCCATCATTATCAAAGTAAACTAAGTCGGCCAAACTAAAAAACCATGGCAAGGGCCATCACACCACAAAAGTCTCTTGAATGCGTTTTGTCCTCTGTCACTCTTACGGCCGAGTGATCAGCATGTGAGCATGTCAACCGTAGGGTTCTTTGTTCAAGACCGGTTGGCGGCATGAACTATTTTGAGAGCAACATGGTAACGTCATAGACTTAATAGTAACATGGTGCCATGGTAAAGTTGAGAACAAAATTTGAAATGCTGACTTTTAACCAACTCAGTTGATTTTTGAAGGGTACTATATTTCGCAAAAGAAATCAATTGCATGTAAATCAGCTGATAAATCGTGGGGTTCGCAATGATCCACCACCGTGTATAACTAATTCCGACTCAAGTGCTAGCAATCCTGCGTGAGAATTCGAACCGCTAGCTCGAGGATAATCCAAAAATTTCCCTCTGATACCATTTCTGAGGTTCCTCCGGACGATATGTCTTTTCTCCGGCAGTCCGGCCCCAAAACTGGTCAGGAGACTAACTACTTTGTTCGGAAGGATTTCCGCAACCGAGACAACGCAAAATTACCCCTTTGGCCACACCGGTAAAGTTACAGCTGGACGGAACACCTAAATCCATTAAACATTTCCTAAAAACAAACCAAAGTTAATGTTGGAAGTTGTGCTGCAATTTTTTCGTCCCCGACTCGTAAATAAACAAGCGCGATTCGCTCGTTGTCATGGTCACTAAATTGGCGGGCAGACTTACTTTGATGAAAATGGGTGGGGCAAACTGACATTATATAGAAGCGTCGCGTTAAGAAAACCAGTATTGGGCGATTTTACTGGGGGAAACAAGGGGGAAAACTGGCGTCACAAATCGAATCGAATTTGTTCCTGACATTCATATCTTACTATTAAGTCTATGGTACATACTCGCTAGAAAAAGTACTGCAACACTCTGTTGTATATTGCATCCCCTCGAAAATGTCAGCATCATTTGAAAACTAGTACATACTCGGAATCCTGATCGAGGTCGTCTCGTGTCCTCGAACTCATTCATTCGGACGTTTGTGGCCCCGTGAAGCCAATCGGTGTCGGTGGGATAAGATGTAACGTTTGTGGACGATTGGAGTCACTTCGTGATGGTGTACTTAATAAAATCAAAGTTCGCACAGAAGATTGTATTCGATTGCAGAAGTGTAAGAATCGTTCCTGCGTTAAGCGTGCGCAGGTGATGTTGGAAGAATAACGTGAACAAGTGTTTCTGGGGCTGTGCAGTGCCGACGGCCGCTTATCTGCTGAAACGTGGTCCATGCAGTGCAATCGATCCTGAGATGACTCCCTATCAGCTGTGGGAGGGGCCTAAGCCAGACATCCAGAAGCTTTGTGTCTTTCGCTGTACCGTCTTCGTCCAGTATATCGAAAGAACAACGAGGAAAGTTGGATGCTAAATCGTGGACAGGGTTATTCCTTGGCTACGCTCATACTGGTTATGGCATCCAACGAAGCGGCAGATAAGTCACGTCCGTGATGTGGGTTTCGTCAAAACTATGCAGGGCGGAACATCCGGCCGTGTTAGAGAGCGTGCATCGGATATTCTCACAGTAGATGCGGGATAGGATGCTGGACATGAAGAGCCCATCGAAGAAGAGCCGGATGCTATAGAACGTCGGTTCGAGAGTTTCGCCGACGCAGAAGCTTCGGAAGCGGAGTCAAGTCATGATGAGAAGGCAGCGGACCCTATGGTAGACCGTCGCGAAACCGGAAACCTCCAGCGTGGCAAGATGGCTCCGAGATGGATAACGCAGCGTATGCGTTGAACGTCGCCGAGTACATATAAGATATACCGAGGACATTGGCTGAAGCAAGGGCACAGAAGGACTGGCCGAAGTTGGTAGCCGCGATCAACGAAGAGTTGGCTGCACTGAAGAAGAACAAGACTCGGGCCTTGACCAAGCTGCCAGGAGATCGCAAGCCAATAACAAGTGAGTGGGTATTTAATAAAGCACGGCATGGATGGATCGCTATAAGGCGCGTCTGGTGACCCGGGGATTTAACCAGAAGTTCGGTTTTGTTTACGGGGAAACGTTTCCCTCAGCTGCCGAACTCAACACGTTATGAACAGTGTTAGCGGTCGCTTGTCGGGATGAAAAGACAGACAGAGATGATGGACATTGGCGAAATAAGGTGCTTTCGAGGGATGCAAGTGGACCACGACAAAGCTGGAGGTGTAATGAGGATAACTCAGCAGCGCTACCTGGAGAACGTTCTGCAAAAAAGCTACGCCTATTCAGGGTTCTTACCTCAACTCCCTGCGGAACTTCTCCTTGGTATTCTACTGCAAATTACTCTTCAAATTCATACACTCTTCGTTACTGAATTTTTCTACAAGTTCTTCCTTTAATGCCTGGATGTTTGTCGGAGATTCTTTCTGGATTTCTCCAGGAGTTTATCCCAAGAATTTTCAGGGAAAGCCATCCAACCGTTTCTACCGGGACTTTTGTGAGACTGCTGCAGAAGTTCTCACAATGATTTCTTCCAAAGAATTTTCGAGATTATCTTGAAGTTTCAGGCCCATTTTCTTCCGTAGTTTTGAATAAACATTTCAGGAGTTCTTCCCTAAAATATCCAAAGTTCTTTGCGGAATGATCTTTACTCCACCCAAGATTGCTCCCCAAAGTTTTCTGAAGATGTCACAGTGTCCTGATAGTTCTTTCGAAATGTCTCACAAGAGATTTCGTAGGCTTTTCCAGTATTTCGGAATCCGGGCAGAAATTCTGAAATGAAATAAACACCTAAAGGAATTCCGGAACCATTTTCGGTAGGGATTGTGGAAAGAACATTGAGTGTAATTCTGGGAAAATCTCCAAGAGAAATCTCAGCAGGATCATAACACGAAATCTGCGAAACAACCAAGAAAAAAGCCTGGAAACGTACTGAAAGAAATCACCGGAAGAACTCAATGAGAAATATCAACCATGGCTCCTGTAGTAATCCCAAAAAGAACTCTGAATAAACTCCCTGAAAAAATCTTGGGAGAAAGTCCAGAGTAAGTCCTGAAAAACTCTGAGAGACATTCCGGGAGCTACACCGGAAGAAATCTTCTAAGATAATAACCGGGATAAATCTCAAGTAGAACTCAAGAAGAACTCCAGATGAAAGTTCACGAAATTTTTTTTTTGAAGAAATTACAGGGTGGACTCCAGGAGAAACCACGTGAGGGACTTTGGGAGCAATACCGGGAAACCCTCTGGCAGAATTCTGAGATGAATTCCTGCAGAAAACCCATGACAAATCCTAAAAAAAGAACTTGGAAGGAACTTTTACTGGAAACCCCAGAAATAACTCTAGGAGAAATCCCACTACAACTTCTGTAAAAATCTCGGAATAAACCCTGAGAAAAAAAAAACCGTTTAAAATGGTGAGAGAAAACGCAGGAGGAACTCTGGGTGAAATCTCCCGAGGGGCTATACTAATGGAAGAAACCCTGCTAGATCTCTTTGAAAAAATCGGTTGAAATTCAGAAATTCTGGAAGATTCTCCGGGAGGAATTCAATAAAGAATTGCCGAAATCTTGGATAAATACCGGAATCGGGAAAACATCCCGTGGGATTTTGATGGAAGAATAATAAGAATAAGAAAATGCCGTGAAAATAACTATGGAATCTGTTAAGAAATTCTGAAGGGCAATCATTGAGACTAGCATTGAGATATCTAAACACCAAAATAGTGGAAATGCATTCAGCACAAAAAAGATCAGCTGAATTCCAACACAACGTTGCTGATCAACTGTCAAAATTGCTGGATGGTTCATCAAGTAGATAAATAATTGCTGATATCATTTTACTGATTTATCGATCGTATTTAAATTCAAGTTAATCATTTTTATGGCTTTATCTGTCATTTTCTACTCAGAGTGTAAAAGTCTACAGATCAAAGTGAATGAATGATAGATATGACAGTATTCGCTAGGTTGCGAACAAATGTGAAAATTTATAGAAGATAAAATTAGGCATGAAGGCCATGTATTGAAGGAATATATAGAATGCGATTACGACCCATTGTTTTGCTGCCATGACTACCAAATAAGATTTATCTTTCATTGATTTAAGTTCATTTTTTAGCACCTTTTAAAACCAATCTAAAAACGCTTTTTTTGGAGAAAAAAATACTCATATATTATCTGTATACAGATAACGTTTCCAAAACTTTCTGTTAGCAAAAACTAATTAAATTTTAATTATTTTTTTCAATTTCGAGCATTCATCTATCATTTCCTCGTGAATCTCGTTTACATCTGTTGAAAATACTCGTTGATAATATTATCAGGCAATCAATAGCTACACGAAAAGATTCATACTCCGCAGCTGTCCAAACAATGATTCACCACGGTATCCAAAAATAATGTTCCCACTAACACTGCGCGGTCGGTGTCGGTCCAAGTCCAGTGCTGTTTTCCTCGCGCTCGCTTCAACAATCGATATTCTTTTGGCCCGAAACTTTTCCTCGCGAGGGGGAAGTTTTTCCGATCGTTCCCAGCAGCAAATAAGGATCCTTGTCAATTTCACTCTCTTCCTCTTTCTTTTCGCTCTCTCTTCGCATTCGGCCACCCGGGTGTGAATGTGTGTGCGTGTCTGTCTACAGAAGATTCACAAGGTTTAAAGCACCAGGTCTGATGATAACACTTTTCCTGCTTGTTGTTTGTCACTCTCTTCTTCAGGCCCCAATGCCAAATTTTGTGCAACCAAATGAGCTTCTCACACTCTCCCCGGAGTTTCACTATGTCTGCTGCTGCTGCTGCTTTTATGCTCACTCCGACTGGGAGGAAAATCTATACGGTGAAAATGTCACCACCGATGATAGCTGGCTGAGACTATACCAGATGACAGAATCTAACATATAGATGTGATTGGGTAACTAAAGCCCTGGGTTAGACGGGGCTGATGTGACTTTTGATTCAATAATTTTTCACTTCACCGAAAACGATGCACGTTCAAAAATGAAAAATAAAAAATCACAGGGATAATCAATCCATTCAATTTCAATTGATGATCCAAAATATTGCAGTGAAAACTATCATTCACACAAACGACTTTCATAATCTTCAAACTCGAGTCACCAGTGTCGCGACTGCCGTCAGACTTCACTATTTCACTTCACTCACTTCGTTCGAAATACAGTGCACAATCAGAACCTGGCTGGAACTATACAGGTAATGTGAAAAAGTGAACTATTATCGGCTGCTGCAGCTCGCTTCTCTGGGCTCAGAGTTGCATCGATTTTGATGCAAATTTTCACTGAATCACTTAAAATGAAACGAGACGACGGTTGATGCGGTTAAGATCTCGCGCGATGTTCAACAGGGATGTTCTTATCCCTTAATCACCCTACTTAAACCGTACGCACTCACTCGCAATGCTGGACACTGATAGGTCGAGACCGCGGCCGACGACGACGGTATTATTATTTATTTCTGCGATGATGATTATGATGGTGATTGAGAATAATGTGGAATTGAGAAACCGAGGAAAAAAGTATAGTGTGTTGTGTTGGTCACACACAAAAACGACACTGCGACGGGGACGTACGTGTAAACACGACCTACGGCTTTCACGTCACTTCTAACAGTGAAGGTGTTCTGCTCGCTCGACTGCCGCTCTAGCTGCCTGCGAAGAGAAGTAGGCAGTCGCCGCGGATGATAATCTCGTTCGCCGCGCGAGCCGAGCTGATTGTACAACCACTACAACCGCAGAGCGATACACATTTAATATGGATGGTGAACGAGTAAAATTACAACTCCATAGCGAAACGATGTTATTTGCAATGCTTTTAATTGAACTCAGCGGATTGAGAAATCAATTTAACTCAATCAAGGCGCTACTCATAATACGCCATGAAGAAAAACATTTCGAACCGCCATCCGAAGTGGTTAGTAAATGGTACCAGTACGGTTGTTCACGGTCACTTCTAAAACGCTCCCGCTCTCGTGCGACAAAATTTATGCTGTGAATTCTCGTCACACACAAACACATCCAAACGCGGGAATCAAAAATCATTCATCAAACGCATCGCGGCGGCGGCGACGTCTGCTGACCACAGTCCACTCCACCACCCACTTCACCCAACCATCACCACAGCAATGTGACGGCGAGAGAGTCACGTGAGAAAAGTGGTAAGGTCAGCTGCGTTTTCTCGCGATCGTGGTCACACACACAAACAAGCGCGATCCAGCAGTGAGTTTGATTATGCAGCGGTACTCACACCGCTGCATATATGAGCGGAGCGGTCATTAGCACACCCACTATCATAATGGGATGCGTTCAGACTGGCTGTAGTGGTGTGGGAATGCACTTTTCTGACGTTTGCCTTATCAGGGGATGCATCAAAATGCCCGGCCCGGCTGGAAGCGGACTGTTGCACCATCAAAGCGATGTTGCACGACGCCCAAAGTATGTTGAGTGTTACAACGCAACATTTCTGGCTTGCTTGTAGCGTAACGATGGGGGGAGATAGGGGAATGATGGAAAATGGCTGTGATCAAATTTATAAATAATTATTAATTTTAGATGTAGTCGTAAATCAAACTACGCTGCTTCACCTTCACATTAAAGCCCAATTTTGCGTTCGAAAGGAATAATTGTCGTATCGTGTCACACGCCACGCAGAATAAACGTGAGTGGCTACCATTTGAATGGTCATTAGGCCGTCCCTTATTTTGCAAAAAATTGAAATGTTATAAGTTCGTTAGTGGAAAATGATCGTTTTAGCTAAGAAATGATCGTGTCAAAATTTGAAGTCCATATCTCAAGGCTAAGTGGTCCCTCAAGGGGCCTAAAGTTGTCAAAAATGGTATGGGACCAAAAAAACATCAAAATTTTTTTTTCGACGAAAAAATACGCTATTCTACTAAAACCGGTGATTTTAGGACCCTAAAGGGCCAAAAATGTGCTTAGAATTTCGATATCTCTACTCTCGATATCGATACTCTATAACATTTAAAATTTTTGCAAAATAAGGGACGGCCTAATCACAGACAAACAGACGTATTGTGCGACCATTTCCAGATTGGACTCGACCGTTCGAAACGGTCGTTGAATAGAATAGTCGTTCCAATAGTCGGTGGAAAAATTGACATATAAATCTGTCAAACTGACTTGTCCTGAAAAACGAAACTGACAGCTGATCATCTGATCTCACTTTGTTTACTGCTTTTCATTCTCATCCGACTGTGGTTTCCTAAAGATTTCTGTAAAAACCTACTTGCAAACTTGTTCATTAAGTTCTACGGTTAATAAATAAATATGAATGTTATTCTGGAAAATGTTGAGCATAGATAGGCAAGTACGAACACGAAGTACCACTGCCTCTACGGGTACTTCTTCCTGGGTCTATCGCGAAGCCAACTAGCTGTTATTTTTCGCAAAGCTAAGACGACAGTATCGACATGGATTCAAGCCTACCAAGCTGATCACACTCTATCGACAGTTCAACGAGCGAAGGTTTTCCGGAAATTTGACGAACATAAGCGAAATTGGATTGTTGAGTTGTACAGGAAGTATCCCATACTATACCTCGATGAAGCCCGCCAGAGATTTATGAACCATTTTGGAGTAACCATCAGTGCCTCTTCAGTATGCAACATTTTGCACGCATACGGAATGTCGTGGAAGGCTTTGGAACGCCGAGCAGTTCAAATTCGCCAGGATGACATATTACGCTACACTAACGAGCTCTCCTGCTTCGTCTGGAGTTTTGACCAATTAGTTTTTGTTGATGAAGTTGCCTTTGCAAATCGAGAAATGCTGCGCAGTCGAGGTTATGGAATAAAAGGCAAAAGTTTAGTATATCGGGGGGAATTCAGAAGGAAACCTCGAGTGTCCAGCCTTTGCTTCCTGGGAGAAACAGGAATTATAGAGGCATTCGAGACCGAGGGCACATTTACCAGACAAAAGTTTTTTGACTGCTGCCGTAAAATGGTCCTTTTCAATGGAGCAGTAAGAAGCTATCCGGGAAAACATTCGGTTTGGATCATGGACGGGGCACGCATACATTGCGACGAGAATATTATTCTGTATTTGAGGTCATTAGGAATCATTCCAATATTTTTACCAGCCTATTGCCCTTTCTACAATCCCATTGAGATTGTGTTTGGACTCATCAAACGATATCTTGAAAGGCATTATATTGAAGAGAGTAAAACACCATTACCTTTGGTTGTTGGAGCAGCACTAACAAAATTCACAAACTACGATTGTTCGAAATTATTCAAAAAATGCGGATATTTTCCAAATGGCAAATTTATTCCATCCGTTGCGTCAAATAGTTAAAATGCGATGATAAGAACTGTAATGAATGACATAGAGAAAATAAACTACAAAAACTTATACTTTCAATTCCCGTTTATTTAAAATCTAACTTCAAATTCATTTTACATGATGATTCACATAACCACCCAACATTTATCAATTGTCCTGATGGTCGAAGTCTTCCAAATCGGTTACTCGTGAGATGAGCTTGCGGCTGAACTCCGTTTCTTCCGGTGGTAAGGATGTTGCCATCGCATCCAAGAGAGATCTTGAATTAGATATTTCTGCCTTCACTTCGTGTATCTCTATTTGTAATTCGGTTGTCAATTTAGCCATCGAATCCACTTTCTTATACAAATTGTTCACAACTTCGAAGAGACGGTCGTTCATGTTGTAGGCAATCTTCAATCCCTGGCGAGTCAATTGAAGTTGAGATCCCTCTGATACAGGCGGTGCTCGAAACAAGTGCAAGTAATCATCCGGGGGAGCTTCGTACATCAACTTCTCTCTTTGATCACCGGGTTGTGCCAGGATGTAGTTGGCCCATTTCTCCCACGAAGCCCATAGAGCTGTGTAGTGAGCGTGAATATCCTTGAGTTTATTGACACAGTCAAATAGTTCTTCGGTCGATGGTGCCCCAGCCCTGTCCTTTTTCCCCGGGTGAAGTAGCTGTTTATTTACAACCTCCCACAGGGAAAGGGACGTGATCGACATAGCATATTTAAACACGTGGATCTGGATTTCCTTCTCACGCCAACCTGTGAGTAATTTTGTGTTTTCTTGTATATCCTCCATGGTGTAAATTTTCTTTGTTTTGCCGTGTTTAAGAAATACGAACTTATCCAGGTCAGATACATCCGGCGATTCTTTTGGTGACCACTTCACTAGCTTCTCTTCATCGTTTTGCTCTACGATCACCTCTCGTGAAACATGATGCTGAACACTCTGCCACAGACACTTCACTGCATCATCCACCGATTCACCAAATATGTCCACGGTTCCGACAGCATCACTCAAATGCTGTGTTTTGAAGCATCGCACAAATACCAGGCCCGTAAAATGATACTGAGCATTCCGGAACTCATTACCCGACTGATTTATGGTGATGTTTATCTGGGACTTGGGCTTGGGCTTTCCTTTTCCAGTTCGTTCCGGGCAAGGTTCCGGGCTTCTTCCTTCATCGAGTGGATCGTGGGATTCTTCAAAACTTGGAAAGTTATCGTCCAAATACTCGAGATGAGTGAAATTTCCGTCGTCGGTTGCTTCCCCGATAACTGCACTTTCACTGCTTTTGGAGCTCAATGCAGATTCAGAGCTACTCATGCTAGAAATGTAACAACAACCAACAAATGTGTAAATTATCAGCTTTTCTTTTTTATTGTACACAAAATACTTACTTTTCTGACGCGGGTTGAAATAATAGTTTTATTTCTTCTACAAAATATCTATTTATGTGCCGCAGAGTGAGGATGCGCGAAATTGCCACACTATTGCTGTTGTTTTTGTTTTGATTTTGATGATACACGGAAAAACAAACATGCACATTATGCGATGCACGGAAAAAAAATCGTCGCTCGAATTGCCCTCCGAATCCAATTTCCAACAAAAAATACAATAACACTTGCGAAATTTCCATCGACCACGCTTTTAACGATCATCTTAAATTTTCATAGTTGTGGCTTTCACAACCAGAGGCGCGCGCATCGTTTTTATATACGTTTGACGTTTCACACTAGCGCCTTCTGTTGACGATATTGCACAACACAGTGATTCGTGCAACATTTCCACCAGGTGATGGTAGTGTGAACTGGGCGATGGATTTCCATGAAAATCGTTCAAGGTGTTACGTCTGTTTGTCTGTGGCCTAATGGTCATTTCTTTGCAATTGCGTACAATGATCGAAAAAAAATAACGCGAGCCTAGAGGTCCTGGCAGGGGTGGAACCTCTCCAGAACCGCTTCTGGGAGCTCTCGCTAAGGTTGCTTATCAAGTGTGGAGTGAGCAACACACCTGTTATTGAAAACTTTGAAGAAATGCTCAGTCTGAACACTCAGTCAAAATTCATGAGAATCTATCTGTTCTACATGTCGTCTGACATAAGCCTACCAAGTTATAACCCTCCTCGTATACACTTCACTAATGACAGTTCTTCTGTTAAATACGATCTGTGCATGAAACAAGCAATTCGTGGCATTCAATTCTGCGTGGTTTGTTTTAATTCCCATTCGTTGCCGTTCTTTTCTCTCTCGGAGAGAAAATTGAGGTTAAATTTCGATGCAAAACTCTATACTAGATCAACTTCGATGTATATCTATTCCTCGCATTTTTAACGAAAAGTACCAAATTCTTCACTGATGGGTCTCGCATAAATGGATTCACTGGTTTCGGTGTCTTCAATGAAAATTTCACCGCCTTCCGCAAACTTCAGGAACCTTGTTCGGTTTATGTTGCTGAGCTGTCAGCAATCAACTTCGCTTTGGGGATGATTTCCAACATGCCCGTAGACCATTTCTTCATCTTCTCGGATAGCCTTAGTTCGATTGAGGCACTCCGGTCGATGAAACCTGTTAAACATCCATCTTACTTTCTTACAAAAATAAGGGAGCAGATGGGTGCACTGGTCGAAAGATCCTACAAGTTTACCTTTGTATGGGTCCCCTCGCATTGCTCAATTCATGGCAATGAGAAGGCGGACTCTTTCGCAAAGGTGGGCGCACAGAAAGGTGAGATCCATGATAGAAGAATTTCACATTATGAATTTTTCCATTTTGTTCGCCAGAGTTCTCTTCAAAGTTGGCAAAATGATTGGCGAGATGGCCACGGTGGTTACATTCCATTATTCCTAATGTTTCATTGCGAGTGTGGTGGTATGATTTGGATGTAAGTCGCAATTTCATTCGCGTGATGTCAAGACTTATGACCAACCATTACTCGCTAGATGCGCATTTACACAGGATTAACCTCGCGTTGAGCAATGTTTGTACTAAGTGCGGTTCCGGTTATGATGACACCGACCACGTAGTTTGGCAATGCCCGGATAATGACGCCTCCAGAGCGCTACTATTGGATACCCTTGAGGCCCGAGGTAGACAACCCTTTGTTCTTGTGAGAGATGTGTTGGGGACCCGCAATGTCACATACATGGGATGTATTTTCGACTTTCTTCGCTCTGCTGATATACAAGTTCAATTCGCTTGTGTTTTCTTCTCCAGTTTTTTTTTCTCTGTTTTGTCCTCTTTGTGTTACCAAGCTGCTCCTGGCCATCCGGAAGACCAAGTCCCACAACAAATTGGTACCAACAGCACAAGGCACCGAATACGCTAGCAAGATGCGATTCACCCCCGGATGAGCTGCAGTGAAACCTTTGGCCCAATCCTTACCCTATCCATCCCTCAAAATGTGACCTTCTAACCTCGAGCTGCCACGAGTACCCTGGCTTCCACCCATTACTAACAGATATCATTAAAAAGTTATTACTCTGTATAATGTATACTATTAAGTACAAAGAAAGATTCTCGGCTCCGTAAAGCGTTATACGCGATTGAGCCCCAAATAAATGAACTAGATAAAAAAAAGGTTTGTCAATGTACCTGTTAAAAAATAATATTCAGTCCAAGGATTGGGAAATTTAAAATGATCGTTACCTTGAAAACATACGGGCCTCTACCAGGAACATCAACTATCTTCCCTCCCAAAGAAGCAAACGAAACTGCACTGTATAACCCCCCTGAACTATGCTCAGCGGAAATCTCCAGGGTCGGTTAAAGTGAAATCGGTACAACAAACTCCTAAGCACACACAGAATTCACCTCCAGAAGGAACTCACTTTTAAGGTAAATCCAACAGCATAACAAAGATCGACGGAACTCAATAACACTTTCTTATGATTTGAAAACTCAAAGGCAACACTACGAAAAGATTTCTAATTGGAACGCACAGGGGAGAAAGGCATGAAAAACCCCTTTGTGGGTTCGAAATTACGGAACAAAATAGAAACGTAATAATTCTTCTTACACTTCATAATGAATTTGAACGAGCAAATATACATGCATAGCGATATATTAACTCAACAATTTTACCTAGGATTACAATTATACATACGATTTGGCCATGGCAATTACAAACAAATTATGTGACGTCACAATGTACTTGCGGTTTGTGTTTTGGGTTTTTGGTATTTTGGTCGGTGCGTGTCTCGTTGGTGGTAGTGCAGGACTGCGGCGGCGCTAGGGCGGGCCGGCGGTGAACAGCTTCCGGGTTGATGGAGAATTTCAGTGGCGATACCGGTTGTGGGCGACGGTGGGCGTTACACCCTGGAAACGGTTGACGTAAATCTCAGCAGTGGCCGAGGGTCTCAACTAGGAGTCCAAGTGGCGAAGTTCCCGATTCCGGCCGGGGGCCTGAAGCACTATCGGTCGGAGTGATGGCCAAGAGTATGGTAGGGGGATTGTCCATCCATGTGTCCGTTGGCTTCGGTTGTGGGTTTGGCAGCTTGGCAAAATGGTTTCTCGCTAGACCCACGCTCGGGTTTCTATCCGGGGTCCTTTGTTCCTCCGTCCGAACAAAACTGGTCGAAAGACAAAAGAAAAAGGCCCTTTTGTGGTCCTACCACAACCATTACCAAATTTGTAACGTTTTTCCGTTTTACCGCAAAACCACCCTTTTGTCATACAAATAGTAATAATTTGCTAATCAAATTTTACCTTTTTCGTTTTCGTGTCACTTTCACTACTATATAGTTTTTTCGAGTGGGATGATAATATGTTCCACTACCCTAGTTTAACAAACAATAGAAAATTAGCGTTATATTGATTTTTTCGACTAACCACTACTAACCACTTTGATTTGCTTTAGTACGATATTAGTAGGAGTTAGTACTAATATCGTACTAATGTTTGAGGTTTTAAACATTTTTCACCGCACAAGACCATGAGCAGCTACACGCGGCGCGCACTAACTGCTCCCTTGTACGTCCCGGACAGTAATAATTTGGTAGTGTAAGAATGCCGAGCACGGGCCTTAAAACTATTCATAAGAATCCGATCAATCCCGAAATTCCCGAATGTCATTCGTATTTTATGAGTTCCTTCGTACCTTGCTTTGCCTATGGATCTACTTCGAATCTCGGCTGAGTATCTTTTGCCGGTGCTCAAACCGCTGTTAATAAATTCTCCGGGCTACACGGAGAAATCAAACTACCTAATTTTTGGGTCGATTTTACTCAAAGCTGAGTATATCGAATAAACTAGTTACCCAAAATTAGGTTGTTTTCCCTCTTTCCCTGATCGATGTTGTCAAAAACAAACAGAGATGCATCTACCCAACGGAGGTCCTTGAGCCCAATAAGCCAATTTTGGGTAAATGCAGGTTTACTCAAATTTGGGTTGAATGAGGGGGGGGTCTTGGGTTGAATTTACCTACTCTTAAGTAAATGTTTTGGCTGGAGGTGAAGGCAATTTACCTAGTGTGAGTTTAATCGATTTACTCAAATTTGGCTTATTGGGCCGAACTATGGGATTGCGTCAAAAGAACTCAATTTTGGGTAGTTTGGCGGCTCCGTGTAGGGTGAGTGCTACCGCATAAAGGTGTGGGTAAGTGGGAGAGTGAGAGCGCGAGAGAATTCTCGCATCTCGGTTTGAGCATAACTCAGGGTCGCATCTAGGAATAATTATTTATTAATATTGTGATGGAGTCACAATAGGCCTTTTCAGCTGACAGGTCCGTGTATGCCACTGTTTAAACCGCCGAACAAAGGCGCAAACGCTAAACTGTCATTTTCAAAGGAGAACTGTCAAAGGCCCGAAAAATCAGCTGATTTAAGACGTCAAATGAAAAGGCCCATTTCAAAATTATGGAACCATCGGTTACAACTGTTGTACGACCGAATGCACTGCCTGAAGTGGGTTCTTTCGGGGCTGTTGGTGTTCATAAGGCTGCGCAGGAATTCGGGATATTCCAGTGGTTCTCCCGATGCATTCGTAGGCCGCGGAAGTTTAATTTTGCCTTTGTGGCAGCACGAATCAATTGAACTTTCCATCCGTGGGTCTTTCAGCGATGGAATTTTTGGATTGACAGAATTGGACATATTACGTTCATTGGGTCACAAGTATGAGGAACGTCTGCATCTACATCTCTTACATTTCGCGTGTCGAACGAACAGAGGCAGCAACGCCTATGGTAAATTTAATATGTTACGAAATCATGTATCCGATGACGTTTTGTTTTGATGACGTTTGAGCTTTTTTAATAATGTTATATTTAACCAAATTTGCCCCTTTGAGGGCCCCTCCAGAATCGCTGTTAAAAATTCCCTATAGAAAAAAAATTAAAGGAATGCCTGCAAAATTTTTTGAAGAGATCCCTGGAAAATCTCTTTGAATACCTGGAAAGATTTGCAACGGATCCCAAATGGAAATACCCGGATGATTTCCGGAAAGAAATCTTGGAAATAATCTAGAAAGGACCGCCAAAAGGAATTCAAAAAAAATCACTAAAGGAATTCCCGATAGAATTCTTGGAAGAATTTGGCAAAGAAATCGCTGGAGAATGAATATTCGAAGGAATCTTTGGGAGCATTTCCGAAGCAATCTCTAAAAAATCCGAAAGAAATCTTGGTGGAATTTTGAAGCATTTTTCGAATATCTGGAAAAATCTATGTATAATCTCTTTAACTATTTCTTGAAGAATATATCATGGAATCCCTACAGAAATTCCCTAATAGATCACCGAAGAAAATTTAAAAAAAACGCCTGAAGAAGTAAGTGAGGGATACCCTGGAGAAATTTCAGTTCCTTTACTTTAAGAAATTCAGTCCAGAAACCTCTGGAGGGATCCTTGAAGGGTGTCCAAGAGGACTTCTAGTAATAATGCCTGCATAAATTCCTATGGAAATTCCACGGATGAATATTCACAGGAATCCTTGGAGGAGGAATTTCTTGAACAATATTTTGGTGAATTCCTGGAGAAATCTTGGAGACATAATACATACGTGGGTTAATTCCTGAAGTAATCACTAGAGAAATGCTTGAATATATTTCTGAAGAAATTCCAGTAGGAATCTGTGGAACAAAAATCCCTAATAAAATTCTCGAATAAATCGTTAAAAAGAATCCCAGGACAAACCCTGAGGAAATTCCATGTCAGAATTTCTGTGTGGAATTCCCATACAAATAGCTAGAGAAATTGTCAGAACAATGCTTCGAGTGAGTCATCAGAGAAGTCCCAATCTGGTCTGAATATCACTTGCATAGCTCATCAAAATCGTGTCTGAAGTTCTTTGTACACTGGTGAACTCGAAACCCAGTAGTGCTTGTAGTCCTGAACAATTTTGCCTTCCAATTAAACTTGAAGTTCATGCAGTACCTCATCAAGTTCGTACCGGAGGTCAGTATGTAGCGCCACGTGGCGGTGACGTTCGGAACTGAAGTACTTGTAGTCCTGAACAACTTTGCCGAAGATCGTGTTGAGAGTGTATTAAATGTTGCAATCAGACAACCCTCATATCGAGACGACCTTTATGTAATGTAGACACACCATGAGTGTCCGCTGTTGTGTTGTCCACTGTGCGATACTTCCAACAGATCGCACCTTCCTATCTGGCTACAATCTCATGCTATATCCCACCAAAGTCGTACCGGAAGTCAGTTGTGGTGAAATTTGGAACTATGCTCTTCATGACCTGGAAGTACTCGTAGTCCTGAACAACTTTTCCGAAGATCGTACCTTCCTATCTGGCTTCAATCTCGTGCCATATCCCACCAAAGTCGTACCGGAAGTCACTATGCACAGTAGCGCCACGTGGTGGGGAAATTCGGAACTAATAGTGGTTGTTGTACTGAACAACTTTGCCGAAGATAGAATGTTGCTATATTGTCGAGGTTCCGAGAGAACTCGCTACAAACACATGGTACTCATAACCAGTGTTGAAAATTTCATTTCGTCATATCTAAATTCAATCGCCTACAGCTAATTTTAGAAGCTGAACCTGAGAATGTGGTATATGAAAAACTTGTGCGGCTAGACCAGTTCTACTAGAATGTCACGGAAAAACCGATATTTTTCGAATATTTAAGGTAAATGTCACGGACCACCTTTGAAAAATGCTAAATGATATTCACCGTGAATATCATTTGGCATTTTTCAAAGGAAGCCCGTGACATTTACGTTAAATATTCGAAAAATAGCGGTTTTTTCGTGACTTTCTAGCAGAACTGGTCTAGCTGCACAAGTCTTTCATATACCATATTCCCAGGTTCAGCCTCCAAAATGAGCTGTAGGTGATTGAATTTAGATATGACGAAATGAATTTTTCAGCACTGCTCATAACCAATCTGGGAACATAACGGAACCGGAAGAAGTTAAAAATGTGGAACTAATGTTTTCGCCTGGTTCTCACCGGAACCTGCATGAAACTCCAATCGGCTTTCACTACACCTCTCTAGGATAGTGTAGGATTCCGTTAACGGTTGAAATTTGGTTCACTAACTGCTGAGATATGGACGTGCAAAAAAAACATAGTTCCACGTTTTTTTGCCTGTCGGTTAAGGTGGCCCACACTTATATGAAAAACAAAAATTTCGAAAAATACCAAGTCTTACCTCCTAAATCAGTTGTTTTGGACTCCCAATAAAGTTTATCCTCACTTTACCTAGGGTATAACTTTTTTTCACAGCCGTCGGATCACTTCGCGGTCTTCGACAAAGTTCTTTGGCATATAGTCACCTACAATAATACAAAAGGGTTTGTTTATTGAACACTTACAGCGCCATCTAGAGGCAATATTCAAAAACCTAAACTTTCTGCATACATTTGGCCAAGTTTTCCCATACAAACTTCAAGCGTTTTGAGCGCCCCCTTAGGCTCAATCGATTTTGCTTAAATTTTGAACGTAGCTTCTGGGAGTTCAAAACAACTGATTTAGGAGGTAAGACTTGGATTTTTTCGAAATTTTTGTTTTTCATATAAGTGTGGGCCACCCTACTGTCGGTACTTTACGTTACAAAACCCTTGTTGGTATAAGCAGTGTTAATCGAAGTGCTCTCTTCACCTGACAGCCACTATTGTTCTATCTGCCAGCAAGTTTCCATTACGATCGCTTCACATGAAGATAGAAGGTATTGTTTTTCCCATTGACAGTTTCGTAAAACTTCCGCATATCATTCTGTTCCATACTCTCTTGTGACTGAGCAATCACGTTTTCTTCCTCATGCTATCTTTGCTTTTTGCGGTGAGTTCATTTTTCGGCTACTTTTGCTTCCCTATATCGCTCCCAGCTCTACCGGGTCTCATACACCAGCATCCAGCTACATTCTTCTCGTCCGTTACGCTCTAGCACTCCTCATCGAACCACCATTTCCTAGGACGTCTTTGAGCAGCGCTTATTACCTTCCGCGCTGCCGTACTCACCGCTCCGTAGATAGACTCCCACAGAGGGTTGAGATTATCGCTATCGTTGATCTCATTCAGTCCGACACGGTTGATAACCAAGCTTGAATCCTACTAACTACGAGATAGTGATCTGAGACGATGTTGGGACCTTTTAAAGTTCTAACATCAATGACATCCGAAAAGTGCCGGTCATCTATCAACAAATGCTCGATTTGGTTGTAAATATCGCCGTTTGTTTCTGCATAACTTTTATTGTTACATGCTTCACTGAGACGAAGACTTCGGGGCCGGATCACAACGTCCGAGGCCATACAGTCCCGGTCGCTAAGTCGCGTTTTTTTGCGAAATAATGTCCAAAAGTTTGGATGCGTCATAATATCTCATGTGCCTTCTTTCTTTGGACTTTGTGGCGTATCATCACATTCGGACGTTATGCTCCGGAAAATGCGCCATAAAGCCCTTTAGGACTGTTACGTAAGAATATAGTTTGAGCACCCCTGCTTGATGCCGTAATAATTTGCATTGTTCCAATTTATTTGCTTTTTCTCGTTCTGTCAACCATGTCACTAAGCTTGAACAGTATCAGTGAAAACAAGCGACAGAACGGGCGCATTTGAATTGGAACACCTAATTCTAATGTGGAAAGTCACCGTAAATGTAAGTTGTTTCTATGTTAAGTGTCTAAAATGTGTGTATTAATAAAGTAATTAATAGCTTTGTAGCATGTGGCAATGAATCCGCGATGTGTTTTATTTGCCCTGCTGAAGGACCGGTGCCCGATTGTTCGCTGTTTTCAACAAGGACATTATGGCCTCGGACGTTATGATACTGCGCCGGAGACTTCTTGTATCAGTTTATAAGTCTGTGAGCAATTCCACAGTCATTAACTGAGAACTACTATGACTATTTTGCATCTGTATGTCGGGTGGCTGGCACGAAGATATACTCTATGCCCAAGGAAGTCGAGGAAATCGGCTATATGGCTAGATGTAGGGTAGGACGGGGCAAGATGGCCACCCGGGGCAAGATGAGCACCCCTCTGTTTTACTACTTTTATGGTGATTTTTGCCCAAACAGCTTCATAATCCATTAGAATAAAGTTCATCCTGTTTGTGAACCTGATATAAGGTACTTCATAACGAACTAATTGAAAAATATCGTCAAATTAGTCAATAGCATGGATTTTGAGCATTTTCTTATAAGAAATCATCAGAATGAAATAAGGTTTTTATGTCACAATATATTTTTTACCGTAATTCTGGTTATCAGCCAACATTACTAGCTTACTGCAAAGCATTTTAACTTACATTAGAAAATATTTTCTAAAAACAAACTTGAAAATTTATTCAATTTAAATTATTACCCTATAGTGGGGCAAGTTGAGCACCCCTGATGGGAATATAGAAAATATTTTGAAATTATTGTAATCCAGTCAATAGTGCCGAACTGTGCCAAACACAAGTTTCCGTGTCCTCTACAACTATTTGGTTGCGTAAATTTAAAAAAATAAGCCACTTAATAATCGTTTATTGTTTTTCGGGTCATTTTGTATAAAGTATTATAACTACATTATTTTTTCAATATTAGAGAAAGAAACTGATCATTTTAGAACGTGATACCATAGCTATAAACAAGATTTACTATATCAATCACTGTGTGGCCAATTTATTGTTAAAATATTAAGATTTTAATGAAGTGCTCTTCTTGCCCCGTGGGGGTGCTCGTCTTGCCCCGCAGCATGTTCGAACTGACCATAAAACATCTTTTTTGTTTAGTCAAAAAAATAATCCTTGTTGTGCATTTTGAATCCTGCCATGTTTATGGGTGGTAGAAAACATGATATAGAAAAGAACTACTGAGAGGTACTTTGAAAAATTGTGATCACTTCCAATAAATTCAACGTGATCCTTAGGGTGCTCATCTTGCCCCGCCCTACCCTATGGTTGGATGAGAAATATCTTTTTCATTCACCGCGAATAGATTTGCCTTCCTGGAGGAATAATGCTGTTGAACGTTTGCTGTAGTTTCTTAATGTATGCAAGTGGTGTTTGAATGCTTGGTGGTATAGTGGCTAGCACTTCTGATTCATATGCAGAAAGTACTGGGTTCAATCCCTGGCCCGTCCCTTTCTTTCTACTTTGTATCTCTTTAGAGTTATGCAATCAAGCGAACTGTGCCCACTTCAGCTTCATAGTAATAATCGCACTAATCTATCACCTTTACGCCTGGCATCCAGACTCCGGTCAAGCTTGTTCTAATGCAAATCAAATGAGATCGAGTCGATTTTCGCCACCTCATTCGACTCGTCTCACCTGTCACGCCGCGCAGAATAAGCCTGTGTGTGAACCCTCGTCCAACCATATCACACCAACACTCCGACATCCGCATGAGTTTGTGCAGACGCAGAGGTATTCTCGGTCTGATGTGAATACAAATGACTGCCATCATTAATTCCTTCCCCTTCCCCACATTGCATTGACCTGCAACCTGACGTGGCAGGCGCCATTGTCGCCTAAAAATAGAACATCACCAACGCTCACACACTGAAGATTCCTGCTAGTCCCCGGCAGATAATCTCATTAGTCCTGTTCAACGACGCAGGTTGAACTTGCTCGAATTTGCTGCATCTTGCTCTTACCCATTTGTCATCAAACGGGTAAAAGCGAGATGCAGCAACTTCGAGCAAGTTCAACCTACGTCGTTGAACAGGACTATTGGTTCCTTGTGTGAATGTAGCTGGTCTGGCAATACTGGAGGAGCATCTACGGGCAGTCAATCAAGCTCAAATATGCAAGTGGTGTGTTTGACTAGCTCGACTTGAGCACGCAATTGCCGTATTTCACGTTGATCTGCCACATTTGTTAGCAATTTGCCTTTGAATAGCAGTCAACTGATCAGTGGGGAGATCTATTCTTGAATAATCTAGCAATCATTTCACATCCCTGAGGAAGGTAGAAGCTTGTGGAAGCAAGAGCTATGTTGGACGCTTCTTCCAGGTTGTTCATTTCACATTTTTTATTATTGGTGTTATTGTTTGGCGTAAAATACACGGACATTCACGGAAACAAACTGGACTCAAGATCCGCCAAGTTTAATTGAAGTTAAGGTAATGGTTAATAGTATTCCCAATCAATAAATAAAGAAAATATTTTCTAGTGGCAATTGTTGCAATTCGGATGGCATTTCATACCGTTTACCTTGCATCGACAGCCGCCGCTGGTGTCCCCTACACCAAGTGGGCCCCACCGTGGACCTCGAGTTGCCCAGCAAACACCGGTTTTGCACACACTGCACACGATGTAGTCGCAGCCCTGGATCTTGATCAGGACCATCTTACAGCTGGGACAGAGCATGGCCTGGCCGGCGTCCATCATGTTCTGCACCGCCCGTTCCGAACGGCGGTTCTCGTAGTTACCCGTCAGCCGATCTTGGTAGTCCTCGCAGGTCATGCCGTCGTGTAAGGCCTGTGAAAAAAAATCAGGAATGAAAGCTAATTTGTTAACCTGTCTGTAGACAGACAGACAGACAGACAGACAGACAGACAGACAGACAGACAGACAGACAGACAGACAGACAGACAGACAGACAGACAGACAGACAGACAGACAGACAGACAGACAGACAGACAGACAGACAGACAGACAGACAGACAGACAGACAGACAGACAGACAGACAGACAGACAGACAGACAGACAGACAGACAGACAGACAGACAGACAGACAGACAGACAGACAGACAGACAGACAGACAGACAGACAGACAGACAGACAGACAGACAGACAGACAGACAGACAGACAGACAGACAGACAGACAGACAGACAGACAGACAGACAGACAGACAGACAGACAGACAGACAGACAGACAGACAGACAGACAGACAGACAGACAGACAGACAGACAGACAGACAGACAGACAGACAGACAGACAGACAGACAGACAGACAGACAGACAGACAGACAGACAGACAGACAGACAGACAGACAGACAGACAGACAGACAGACAGACAGACAGACAGACAGACAGACAGACAGACAGACAGACAGACAGACAGACAGACAGACAGACAGACAGACAGACAGACAGACAGACAGACAGACAGACAGACAGACAGACAGACAGACAGACAGACAGACAGACAGACAGACAGACAGACAGACAGACAGACAGACAGACAGACAGACAGACAGACAGACAGACAGACAGACAGACAGACAGACAGACAGACAGACAGACAGACAGACAGACAGACAGACAGACAGACAGACAGACAGACAGACAGACAGACAGACAGACAGACAGACAGACAGACAGACAGACAGACAGACAGACAGACAGACAGACAGACAGACAGACAGACAGACAGACAGACAGACAGACAGACAGACAGACAGACAGACAGACAGACAGACAGACAGACAGACAGACAGACAGACAGACAGACAGACAGACAGACAGACAGACAGACAGACAGACAGACAGACAGACAGACAGACAGACAGACAGACAGACAGACAGACAGACAGACAGACAGACAGACAGACAGACAGACAGACAGACAGACAGACAGACAGACAGACAGACAGACAGACAGACAGACAGACAGACAGACAGACAGACAGACAGACAGACAGACAGACAGACAGACAGACAGACAGACAGACAGACAGACAGACAGACAGACAGACAGACAGACAGACAGACAGACAGACAGACAGACAGACAGACAGACAGACAGACAGACAGACAGACAGACAGACAGACAGACAGACAGACAGACAGACAGACAGACAGACAGACAGACAGACAGACAGACAGACAGACAGACAGACAGACAGACAGACAGACAGACAGACAGACAGACAGACAGACAGACAGACAGACAGACAGACAGACAGACAGACAGACAGACAGACAGACAGACAGACAGACAGACAGACAGACAGACAGACAGACAGACAGACAGACAGACAGACAGACAGACAGACAGACAGACAGACAGACAGACAGACAGACAGACAGACAGACAGACAGACAGACAGACAGACAGACAGACAGACAGACAGACAGACAGACAGACAGACAGACAGACAGACAGACAGACAGACAGACAGACAGACAGACAGACAGACAGACAGACAGACAGACAGACAGACAGACAGACAGACAGACAGACAGACAGACAGACAGACAGACAGACAGACAGACAGACAGACAGACAGACAGACAGACAGACAGACAGACAGACAGACAGACAGACAGACAGACAGACAGACAGACAGACAGACAGACAGACAGACAGACAGACAGACAGACAGACAGACAGACAGACAGACAGACAGACAGACAGACAGACAGACAGACAGACAGACAGACAGACAGACAGACAGACAGACAGACAGACAGACAGACAGACAGACAGACAGACAGACAGACAGACAGACAGACAGACAGACAGACAGACAGACAGACAGACAGACAGACAGACAGACAGACAGACAGACAGACAGACAGACAGACAGACAGACACTGGAGGCCTCAATAGTTTGAACGACTCAGGTTTTAACCCGTAATTCAGGGGGATCCAACAATACCAGAGTTACTCACTTGAATACAATGAGGGCAGGTGACCCTGGAAAATAAGTGAGAAAAAAGAAAAGGCTGCGCACGAACATACCTTGCATTTCAAGCAGTTGCTCGCCTGACAGATGGGACACTCGAACCAGTTGACCTCGGCCTCCACCAGGCACCACCCGGCACAATCCGGCGTCTTACAGTGGAACGCAGCCTTCCCGGCCAAACTCTCCGCCTTCTTCAGCGATCGCTCCAAATAGGCACCGTAATCTTTGGCGCTGAGTAGCGTCCTAATCTCCCGATCCTGGATCACACTCTCACAGGAACTGTCATTGTCCTTGTAGGGACACTTTACGACCACATCGTCCGCGTGCTTGATCGAACTCCCTAAACACTCGCGGCAGAAGCAATGGAAACAATCCCGCAGGATGACCCCTTCGTACGGTTCGTACGGAACGAAACAAATCGGACATTCGAACGCTTCCGGATTCGGAACAACGCTGGCATCGCTCAGCGTCACCAGCAGTTCCAGGTCGGCCCTGGAAGTAACGGTGGCCTTCTTTGGCTTCTCCTCCGCAGGGAGCACATCACTGATCGCTTCGAACTGTCGCTCCATCAGGGCACGATATTCATCCGGATCCAGCAGTGCTTCCAGCTCGCGGTCCTCCACATTTCCTACACACTCGTACCGTCCCTTGGGAAACGGACATCGAACGGTGTCGCCCTTCAGAAGCGATTGTTTTAGACATTCCGCGCAGAAGGTATGCAAGCAGTTGACCAGGACCACACCCAATCCGGCGGAAGTGATACCATCGCAAAGATGGCACAAACTGGACTCAACGTTGCGCACCAAATCCTGCTTATCCAACGCCAACAGCTGCTGGTATTGCGAGGTCTTTGATGGCTTCGGCGCAGCCACGGCAGTATAGGAACAGCCTGGGACCGCCAGGTCTTCCGAGTGTGGTGCCGCAGATTTCTGCTTCTTCTGGAAGTTGTAAATGATAATGCAAAACCATACATTCAGAAGTCGGATGCTTACCATTTCGACGACAGGTTCGTATGCCATTGCGGAGGGGTTTAGCCTTTGGCTTCTTCTTTTCATGTTCAGGTTTCTACACTAAATTCTCACAAATTTGGCCACATTACCGAGACATAAAACGACAAACGACTTTTCGAGGCTTTCGCGTTCCCTTTGACGGACGGCCTCTGCATGCTGTAAAATTTTGAACTTTTTTTCACTGCGTGTCAAAATCTTACAGCATGCGGAGCACGCTAACCTGAAACTACCCTTCGGCTAGGTCGATTCTATACCATGAGCCTCTGCACGAATTTGTCCTGTCCTGCTCACTCCCACAGAACATTTGAAAACAGCGCGCACAGTAAAAGTCAAATTTGACTTTTACTGTGCGCGCTGTTTTCAAATTTTCTGTGGGAGTGAGCAGTACGCCAGATTCGTGCAGAGGCTCATATGGGTTGTCAATATATTTACTGAATTCTCGCGTTACATTTGAAAAGGGCCTATCCCCAGAACGTAAACATTGAGAAAAATCGATGCAAACATTTTCCATCACATTTCTTATTCGTATTTCACCGTTTTCGGATTTTTCAACATGCACTGAACGGCGGCTTGCGGTGAAAATTACTATTCTGAGGGTCAATTTAAATACACAACGCCACTAAATTTGTGCAGACTGATTTTCATTTCAATTCAACAGAATTATGTTTTCAATTTTACCATGGACTCGGTTTTCTATTAAAAAAAGTTTCGGTTGGCAACCGGATTCGAACCAAGAACCTTGACATCACCAGGCACGCACGCTACCACTCGGCTATCGAACTGGTTGATGTGGGAAGAAACAAAACGCACACAAGATGCTTTGGTGGGTCGATGATCATGTTTTGCCATGGTAAATTTAAAAACATTGTTATGCTTGGGGAAGATTCAAAAATTACGTCCATCGTTTTTCGGGATTTCTAGACCCCCCCTCCCCCCTCTGTCACGCAATTTCCCTATACCCAATACACGTACTGTCACACTTTTCTAGACCCCCCCCCCTCCCCCAAATGTTGGACGTAATTTTTGAACGTTCCCTTGTCATTACTGCAAGCCGCCTTTCAGTGTGCTTTTCGTTTTAATGGCACAAGAATAGACGTATCTATGCTTCAATAATCAAGTTTGCTATAAAAATTATCAAAAAAGTATGAAAAATTATGGATAAATATGTTAAGCTAATTTGAAAATTTTCACCCGGTGTAAGCCTTATTGTGAGTCTTTCTAAAATTTTCTTAGCGTGGATTGGTCCCCCGAGTGAGTCCGTTGTTGACATCGTATCAAGGCTTGGCCGTTTTTGAGAGAGAGAGTTCTCTCTCTCGGCGCTCGGGCCGAGAGCACCTCGGAAAATTTTCGGTTGTCGGCCCTTTAAACGAGAGGACCAACAAATGAAAACAAAATTTTACCGTTACTGGCCCATTTGGAACACGGGCTTATGAATGATTGGGAAAAAAAGCAATGATCGGCCGTTTTGAAGGTGGGGTTTATTCTGATAAGATAAACGGTTAGGCGGGTGATGTTTGCACAGTATGTTACTGTTGGGGGATGCTATGGAAAGGTATCAAATTCGATTTGTTTACATTTTAGGGATAGGCCCTTTTCAAATGTAACGCGAGAATTCATGAATGAATGCATTGAAATGCATTTGAATGCAAACAACTTTGTTGATACATCAAATCGACACAAATTTCTCATAAGGGCCTAATTGGCTTCTTTAGCGGTGTTGAGATAATTCCATATTCAGAATCTGCATGCAAAACTGAGCCGAAATCAGGGGGTGGGAAACTCGGCACACTTGATTTTGTGCCAAACGTGCCGGTAATGTGCCGAAGTGTGCCGGCGTGCTGGCAGTTATGCTGCCAGTTGATTCAGTACATTTTATGTATCTGGCAACCTTTCTCTTGTTTTGATTTCGCTTTGATGTGTTCCTGATTCTTCGTAAACCAAAAAAATCGCTGATTCGGCAGCGCACATTGGAGTAAATCACATCAAAACCTGATCATAAGTGGAAAAACTCAAAATGAAGTAATTGGGTTTTCCGTTGTGGTTTTGCCAAGTGTAGTTATCGTGTAATCGTTTGACAGCTAAGCAGTGTACAAATGTTTTGTTTACGCTTATCAGAAGAGGTTAAGTGAAGCTGAAGTTTAGCCGTTTTCTTTGATATAACCCACAGCGCGTGCTAGTTTTGACCGTACAAAGTGAAAGAAATTGATAGTCAATCAATTCAACAATGCAGTTTGTTAAAGAAGGTTATTGTTGTTATTCTGTTAATTTGAAACCCAAACAAATTGACGTTGAATTTACATACAATATATGAAAATATTGAAAAAAATATTTGATGGAATCCTTTACCGTACATTCAAAATGAAATAAGTTGATTTTCCGGCTGTTTCCGGAAAATCTGCGTTTAGTATATGATAAAACTATTGTTCCTCTTTCAAATGCAGAAAGAAAACCTTCCGGATGTTTCCGAATTCAAAAGTTGCAACACTTTGAAAAAATCGTGATAAATCTATTATTATATGATATTATTTGCCTTAAAACACTATTTGGCCCTCTGAACGTATTTTTGCTGAAAACTAGAACTCAACAGCTTTCAAGCAAAAAAAGAAGTTTAAAATCGGTCAAATGATTCAAAAGTTGTGATTTTTTGAAAAAAAATAGTTTCGAAAAATCTTGACTTTTACCAGGGGGTGGGAAACTCGGCACAAAGTGCCCGGCACACTTTCGGCACACTCACCGGCACATTAATGGAGCTAGCTGTCATCAAACTGGCAACACTTTTTTGTGTGTTTTTTTGCTGGAGAAGAAACAAAATAATGAAGACAACTTGTATCAACACTGATTAAAAAATGCAACTGTTCCGGCTGTTGCAATTGCAATCTAATTTCAGGCAGGATTCCAGGTCTAACTCTCATATTCTCGAGCATAAATATTCTCTAATTTCATACTGAATTTCAAGCATGACGGGGGTTCAGACCGTTTCAAAGGCATTCCGAAGACATCGAATGTTTTGTAACCTGAAAAACGAAGTTGCAAATCCTTTGAAAGAACAGATCTGCGATGGAGCTTTGCGAAGAATTTTGGATGGAATGCATGATTAGGGCGAAGACAAGTAATGAGGATCTGAAGTTTGGCGTTCTGTTCTAGTGCGTTCTAGGATAGATTTGGCCATCGACTCCTGCATCGACTGCAAATTTCTCAGTTCTGCAATGTTTTCTCAAAATAAAGTTCACAGACCGCTGCACAGTGGAGCACCTAGTACATCAAAACTGATCAAAATTATTTTGACGCATTTTCACAACCCAAATTAGTAATGAAACGTATTTCATAGTTTTCGTATTTTTTTATTTCGTCATTAGGGTGACCAATTTTATGATTGTAAAAGTCAAGATTTTTCGAAACTATTTTTTTTCAAAAAATCACAACTTTTGAATCATTTGACCGATTTTAAACTTCTTTTTTTGCTTGAAAGCTGTTGAGTTCTAGTTTTCAGCAAAAATACGTTCAGAGGGCCAAATAGTGTTTTAAGGCAAATAATATCATATAATAATAGATTTATCACGATTTTTTCAAAGTGTTGCAACTTTTGAATTCGGAAACATCCGGAAGGTTTTCTTTCTGCATTTGAAAGAGGAACAATAGTTTTATCATACACTAAACGCAGATTTTCCGGAAACAGCCGGAAAATCAACTTATTTCATTTTGAATGTACGGTAAAGGATTCCATCAAATATTTTTTTCAATATTTTCATATATTGTATGTAAATTCAACGTCAATTTGTTTGGGTTTCAAATTAACAGAATAACAACAATAACCTTCTTTAACAAACTGCATTGTTGAATTGATTGACTATCAATTTCATTCACTTTGTACGGTCAAAACTAGCACGCGCTGTGGGTTATATCAAAGAAAACGGCTAAACTTCAGCTTCACTTAACCTCTTCTGATAAGCGTAAACAAAACATTTGTACACTGCTTAGCTGTCAAACGATTACACGATAACTACACTTGGCAAAACCACAACGGAAAACCCAATTACTTCATTTTGAGTTTTTCCACTTATGATCAGGTTTTGATGTGATTTACTCCAATGTGCGCTGCCGAATCAGCGATTTTTTTGGTTTACGAAGAATCAGGAACACATCAAAGCGAAATCAAAACAAGAGAAAGGTTGCCAGATACATAAAATGTACTGAATCAACTGACAGCATAACTGCCAGCACGCCGGCACACTTCGGCACATTACCGGCACGTTTGGCACAAAATCAAGTGTGCCGAATTTCCCACCCCCTGGATTGGCACTTGAATTCGCACTACTGTCCAAACAGTTTGTTATCATCTAAATATCATTTGAAAAAGAACATCCAATGCCTCTTCAGTTTTACTGGAAGTGCACTTCAATTCATTGTTGACAATATTTTGATTTCAAAATAAAAAATAAAAAAGTGTACCCCCGCAACACCAAGATTCGATACCAGGACCTCGAGATTCACGGTCTTCTGCTTTACCACTATACTACTTCACATCTGATGATGAGGTGCGAATCGAAGCGAAACACTTTCTACCACCTGTCATCTATATTTACTTTCATGACCAAAACAGTCAGTACCAAATCAACAGCTTTTCCCTTTGGATTGTATTGCTTTGTACATTTGTGCAAATCGAAGTGATTTTCAGTTTATTTCTGCGGTGGGTTTGTTTTGGTTCTCAAATCAAAACTGACAGCATTGCGATTTAAAAGGAAAAGAATTTCTAATCATGTTGATTGGGACGTTGAAGAGTTAAGGGATTTTTCCCTTCCATCCAGCGTGCAGAGTTTTTACCGTGTATTGTATTTATCAGCGAAATTCGGTTGTTGTTTTCGCAATGTTATTGCTTTGTCAGTTAGCCCTATTCGCGAATTACTCCGGACTTGGCTTCACACGAATTTTTTGGTACCAGCCCTGCAAGCACTGGTGATGACGTTTCACCGTCAACAAAAGTTTGACGTTTCACATTCGCAGTCAACATCATCGCCGTCTGTCGTCCCCGTCGTCACCGTCCGTCAGTCTTCAGGCAGTCGTTTTCGCGTTTCGGTCGGTCGGCAGGGTTGCCACATATACAGATTTTTCTGTAATCATATAGATTTTCTTGCAGCTTTTCATACAGAATTCTGCATGTACCCGTAACGTGGGTAGATCACCTTGGAATGGTGCGTTACGGTGTAAGATCTACCATTTCAAGTTTTGATCTTGCTATTTTCCAGCCTGGTTTATTTAAATGCAGGAACATTGCAGGATCAAAATTTGGTGTACTTTTTTACACTATTTATTTATTTTTTTATTCTATTTATTTTTCACTGCTAATATACCGTTTGTTTCAGAGGGATGGAGGTAAATTTAAACTATATATAAATAACAATTTACAAAAAATATAACAGTGGAGAACGTATCACAATTTAATACTTTTTTCTATTTCAGATTTACAAGCAGGCAATCTGCGATCAAAACGGCGAAGGTCAAGATTACCGTACGATACAGTGACAAGTAGACCACGTTTTCCGCGTTAGTTTATTCGAGCCGAGTTCCATAATTTCGTTTTTTTTTCTCGAACATTTACGATAATGTATTTCTGTTCATCACACCTTCAACTTATATTACGCGTTGCGAACATTCGCGGATAATAAATATGTACAACGGTTTTATTATCCGCAATCTTATTAACACGGGAACGCGAAAAAATAATACAAGAACATAGATGAAACTCAAAAGCAACGATTCTAGTTGTTCAGTTGTCCAGTTTTCTCGTAAGGCTACGGCGCGTGTTTCGGTTTTTCAGCATTAGCAATAACACTAAACGGAATTGCATACACTTTATTTTCTGACTGAGAAACGAAAGCTTTAAATGTGCGTTATTACGAGTTGATCCGACATAAGCGTGGTTTAAAAATTATTCATACCCGGTATATAATTAAATTTAATACACAAACATACAATAAAATTATTGTATTCTTCCGACAGCCGGCTGGCGGAAGACTAAATCATATCAAGGGTTGCATAAGTCACATCACTTACCAATGTGAATCCAGATCTATGTAACTTTCTATCCCTTCCCTTCCCACCAACAAACGTCCTTCCTGTGACAACCGTGGGGATGCGGAGGTACACACGGTCTCTAGTAGCAACGGATGTCACACCAACATTCCTTTCCTTCCCCGATGACCGTAAGGACGTGGCCGGCGCCGGTACTGACAATATAAAGTTTTGAACCTTCAAAATTGCACATTGAGGATGGAAAGCTACACCCAGGCCCCATCCATTTGGTTCCCTGTGCAATGTTGACTGTTCTGGTCAGTAACGGAGTAGCAACTACGAATTGTACGGTCATCTCATGCTCATGCTCAGAATTCTGCATGTACAGATGTACAGATTTTTGGAAATGATACAGATTATACAGGTTTTTCAGAAACTTACAGAATTTCAAACAGATTTTTCGCGAAATATTACAGATTTCATACAGATTTTTGACAAAAAATGGTGATACAGATTATAAAGATTTTTGAAAGGCAAAATACAGATTTAAATGTGGCAACACTGTCGGTCGGACGGAAAGAAAAAAAGTGGATTTCGCGAGTGTAAAAATCAGTCACACAGTTTTGGTAGTAGCAGCCAGCAAGCAGTAGCTGAAACTACACTGAAGTTTTTTTTTACGCGGTTTTTTTTTACGCGGTTTTTTTTACGCGGTCCGTCCTAAAAAAAAACCGCGTTATTTCAAGACCCGTCGTAAAAAAAAACCGCGTTATTTCAAAAACCGTCGTAAAAAAAATCCGCGTTTTTTCAAAAACACGCGTAAAATAGTCAGCACCACATCTAACGTGACTTGACTTTTTTTACGACGTTTTTTGAAATAACGCGGTTTTTTTTTACGACGGGTCTTGAAATAACGCGGTTTTTTTTTACGACGGGTCTTGAAATAACGCGGTTTTTTTTTACGCGGTTTTTTTTTACGCGGGACCATTACCGTCGTAAAAAAAAACTTCAGTGTAGTGCAATCCCGTTGGATTTCCTAGCCGTTCCGTGCGTGTCTGATGCACCAGAGATCGATTAGCGGAAAGTGCGTTTCGTTCTACCCCTTCAACCTGAAAATTCCGCACGTCGGACGGGCGGTGGTGATTGCGTTTTCGACTCCCAAAATCGCGGATCGCTCGAGGGGTGTGTGCGCGAACGATTGTGTGAAAAAGTAAGATTCATTGTGCTCTGTGTTGTGCTGTGCTGTGCTGTGGAGCGAAAATTAGTGTTCTTTCCGTTCCCATCGCGAAACGCCCTTGAATCGAGTCGTGACCGTGCGTGGAAGCCTTACAACAAGCGAAAGAGCAAATGGTGAGGCATTTCGTCCAGTGCCGTCGTCGTTCTGGTTCCTTCTTGCTTCGACGACGACAGTCATCGTGAAGGACGTCGAAAGTGTTGTTGTGTAGTGCTGCGTGATTGTTCCGTTCCGTGCCAGAGCGGACGGATTCAGTCGAAGCTGGTGGGTGGGGTGGTGCAAAGCGAGCGAGTGAAGATTGGTGGCCGCAGCAGCAGCAGTAGCAGGGAAAGCATACACAATGTCAATAACGGGAAACTATGATCACTACCATCGGAGCGGAAGCACTGGCAGCGGTGGCCCGGATCGGCCGGAACGGTGCGCTTGCTGTGTCCGGACGATGAAGTGGTTCCCGGTGCTGTTCATCGTGTCGGTCATTGGGTGGTCCTACTATGCCTTCGTAGTGCAGCTTTCCTTTTGTAAGTATCGGATCGGCACCGTTTTGTGGTGATTTACTCTCTGCTTTCATTTGTTATGCATCGGTAGCTTCAAGCTTCAAGCAGAGTTTGACCAACCTTATCGCTGCTTCTTCATCGGAGCTTAGCGAACGAAAAGATTACAGCCATGTATGATTTAATGACTCATCGCTGAAAGGGTTCCTCGTAATCTTGTGCTGCATAGCATACTCATACGTAAAACTCTGTTTTGCGTAGAAATATAGACTGAACAGGGGTTCTCAATAAGGCTTAATCATTCTACTTTATTTGTTTATGAAGTTTGGGGTAAACTACTCTTAAGTAGCTTTGAGCCATTAGATATGTTCAACTACTGGGGAAATTTTTAAATGTTCTGCAGTAATCTAATACAATTCTTGATTTCAATTTTTCGTACAAGGTAATTACCCACTCGGGAATTAGCAGAAAACTAGGAAAGTAACCTGAACTGTTCAGGAGTTTAAACCTAGTATTTTCCAATTTTTTATGCAATTCGAATTCTACATGAGAGCTACGAAATGTTCAACAGTTTTGATGAACAATAGAAACACACAACAGGCATCCCTGAAGAAGTTCCTGGAGTAATGCTTGGAGCATTACAAAAAATTCTGATGATATTCTAAGATAAATTTCTAGAAGAATTCCCAGGCGGAATTACTGGAGGAATCTCACGGAAGAATCCTTAGAGGAATCCCTGCAGGAATTTCTGGTATATTCTTTGAGGAATTCCTATAGTAGAATTTCTAGAAGAACCCGTGAAATATCTGCTGGACGGATCTCTAGAGGAATCCCTGGAGTTGAAATTCATGGATTAAATCCTGGAGGAAACCTACAAGAATTTCCGGAGGAATCCCATGGAAAAATTCCAATAGAATTTCCTGAAGAATCTCCTGGAAGAATATCGGAAGCAATCTCTGAAGGATTTCCTGCAGAAATTTCTGGAAGAATGGTGTAGGAATTTCCGAAGAAATTCCTGCAGGGATTCCTGAATCAATTTCTGAAAAAAATTAATGTAGGAATTTCCGAAGAAATACCTGCGGTAAATCTTGGTGGAATTCCTGGAGGAGTCTCTGGAAAAATGCCTGGATGAAATCCTGGAGGAATACGTGGAATTCCTGGATAAGATCCCAGAGAAATTTCTGGGGGATTTCCTGAAGGCTTTTTACGGCATCATCAGCTTCGGCAGCCATGTTGGATATGAGCCTCAAAATTTCAAAGTGATAATTCTCTGCCACCAAAGCGAATATTTGTATGAAAAAGTATCATCCTGTATGCTCACTCGCAGTGATTGCGATGATACTTTTTCTGCTGCGTTACTGCAGAATTGACAGTTTTTTATCACTTCAAAAATGCGAGGCAAACAATCATTGAAAAACAAAAATTCAATGATTCGTTTGAAAACTTAGTGATGCAGTAAGACACCTGTAGGATTCCTGAAGAAATCCTTGAAAGAATTTCTAGAGAAATTTCAGGAGTAATTCATGCAGGAACCCCTGGAGGAATTCTTAGAATAATTCCTGGAAAAAGTCCGGGAGGAATTTCTAAGGGAATTTCTTAAGGAGCCCCTGGAGAAATTGCGGTAGTAATTTTTGAGGAATTCCTATAGGAATTCCTGAAGGACTTTCTGAAGGAATTCCTGGGGTATTTCTGAAGAAACCTCTTAAGGAATTCCCGGAAAATTTTTTAGAGAAATTTCTACAGAAATTCTTGGAAGAATCCCTGGAGGAATTCTGGGAAACAACCCTGGAGGAATCCCTGAAACAAATTTCTGGATGATCCTTAGGAGGAATTCCTGGAGGAACTTCCGGAAAAGTTCTAGGCGGAATCCCAGGAGGAATTTCTGGACAAATCTCTATAGGGAATCTTGGAGAAATTCCATGGAACAATTCATGAAAGAATTCCAGGAGGAATCCCTCAATCAATTCTTTGAGGCATCTTCAATGAATTCCTGGAAAAATCTCTAGAGGAATCCTGGAAGGAATCCATGGAGAAATTTCTGAATAAAGTCCTAGAGAAATTCCTAGAGGAATTCTGAGAGGAATTTCTAATGGAGTTAACCCGAGCAGAGGAAAAAAGCTCAATAATAGCATATTTTGATATGGCGAACAAAAACTGGTATTTGTTTGTTTGAGATAAGAGGTAAAAGTACTGAAAATAATATCTCAATTTTACTCCTGGAACATCATCATTTTAGCACATTTAGCTCTTGGTAAGATCTAGCCAATTGCAGTGAGCTATTTGATTGATCTTCAAATATCATATTTTGCTATTGGTTAGATGGTTCAAGAACACATTTTTGCTATTATTCTCAGTACTTTTACCTCTTTTCTCAAACAAACCAATATCACATTTTGATCGTCAGTACCTGAACTCTGCCCGGGTTCCAGGAGAAATTTCCAGAGGAATTTCTGGAAGAATTACTGGAGGAATCATCAGTGGAATTTCTGGAGGAATCTATAAAATAAATTATCTTTTAAAAATTTCCCCAGAAATTCTTTCCGAAATTTATTCAATAATTATTCCAGGTATTCCTCTGGCATTTATTCCAGGATTTCATCCAGGCATTTCTTCAGAGACTCCTCCAGGAGTTCTACCACGAACTTCACCAGGAATTACCCCAGGTATATCTTCAGGAATACCTCCTTTCTGAAGGGATTCTTGGGGTAATTCTTAAGAAACCTCTTGAGGGATTCCTGGAGGCATCCTTAGAGAAATTTCTAGAGAATTACTTGAAAGAATCCCTGGGGGAATTCTTGGAAAGAAACCTGGAGGAATCCCTGAAGCAATTTCTGGGAGAACCTCAGGAGAAATTCTTGGACAAATCTCTATAGGAAATCTTGGGGAAATTCCGTGGAACTATTCATGGAAGAACTCCAGGAGGAATCCCTAAATGCATACCTTAAGAATCCCTGAATGAATTCCTGGAAGAATCTCTAGAGGAATTCTGGAAGGAATCCATGGAGTAATTTCCGAAGGAATTCCTGGAGAAATTTTTAGAGGAATTCAGAAAGGAATTTCTGGTGGAGTTCCAGGAGGATTTTCTGGAGGAATTACTGCAGGAATCATCGGGGGAATTTCTGGAGGGATCCATGAAATAAATCCTGGAGGAATGTTGTAGAGGAAACCCTAGAGAAGAAATTCCTGGAATCATTCTTGGAGGAAACCCTGGAAGAATTTTCGGAGGAATTCCTGGATCCATTCTGGAGTTATTTCTGAGGAAATACCTGGGGTAATTCCTGGAGAAATTCTTGGTAGAACTCTTGCAGGAGTCTCTGGAGAAATGCCTGAATGAAATCCTAGAGGAATGCCAGGAGGAATACCTGGAATAATTCTTAAAAAAAAATCCGAGAGAAATTTCCGAAGGAATCCCTTGAGGAGTTCCTGGAGGAATCTCAAGATTCATTCCTGATGAAATACAAAGTTCGATTTCTGAGGGAATTCCAGGAGGAGTTTCTGAAGAATTCTCAGGGATAATACCGAAGAAACCGCTGAAATTCCTGAGCAAATCCCGAAATCCTGGATTATTTCCTGCGGAAGTTTCTGAAGGAATCCCAACAAGAGTTCTTGCTGGATTTTTTAAAATAATCCCGGAATTTGTTTTTGAAAGAATAACAGATGAAATTTCCGGTGAATTCCTGGAGGAACTCTTGTAGTAATTTCTGAAGAAACCCGATAAGGGATCCCGGAAGCAACCTCATGAGGAACTCTTTATGGAATCTGAGGAGAGCTTTCTTAGCGAATACCTGGAAGATTTTTTGTAGGAACATTCCTGGATTAAAAAAAATGAAGAAATCAATGTCTGCAGTAATTGTTAAAGGAGTACTAGGATCCCTTAAGGTTTTTTGTACAATTTTTCAAGCATTTCTTGGAGTATTTTTTAAGAATCTCTTAGTAAAATTTTCTAAAAAAGTTTCTGGAATACATTCCTGCAAAAATACTTCGAATCATTCCAGGTGTAATTATTGGAGCAATCTCTATTGGAATTCTGGAGAAATCCCTGTCGAAATCTCTGAATGCCTGCAGAAATACCTTAAAGGATCTCTGGAGAAATTCCTGAAAGAAAAACCTAGAAAAAAGCACTGGAACAATTACTGGAGGAACCTCTAGAGCTATCCCAGGACAAATCCCCGAAAAAATGTCTAGTGGAATCCCTAGATGAATTCTTGATTGAATTTCTGGAAGAAGCCATGATGGAATCACTGAAGCAAGCTATGGAAAAAAAAATCTTGGAGGAATTGTTCGTACTCATATAGTTTACGAAACTATGAACAAGTTACTCAAAACTACAATACCGATTTGCATATTCACATATCGGGCGCCCATCCCGCTTAAAATTCATCTCAAGTCAGGCCCCTTCCAGGAAAAAATCCTAGCTACGCCAATGGAATTTAGTTTCTTTAAGTATAATTAATTACTTAAATTATTTGTTTTTTGAAGAAATTACTAAAATAATTTCTAAGAGATATGCCGAAGCAATTCGCAATGATAAAGGAACTACGAAGAAAGTTTAAAAAGGAATTGCAGAACGAATTAGTAACGAAGTTTATGAAAAAAAAACTACTGGAACAATTCCTAAATACTTGCTGAAGGAATTATGAAAAAATAAATCAAGTGAGTTGCTGAATAAGTTCTCAAAATGAATTTGCCGAGTAATTCCCAAAGAAATTTTCCTTCACAAGTTTCCTTTGGGATATTTCCAGAATTCTCTCTAAGGTTCCTACTGAGATTTCACCAGGAATTGTTTACGTGACTTCTTCCGGAATGCTTCACAAGATTCCTACATGAATTCCTTCCTAATATATAGTTTCTTTTTTGATGTGTTCAGATGTTTAGTTTTTTTCCTGAGATTTCCAGAAAGAATTCCTGAAAAATGGAATCCCAGAACAAGCTCTTAATGAAAACACAGAAGAAACTCCAGGAGGAATTCCTCACAAACGTGATAAAATAATTCCTTAAGAAATTGTTGGAGGAATTTTTCATTGAATTCCTGTACTGTCTATGATCGCATAATTGTCCCATATGAATAGGAAACCCAGCAAAGATGGGACTGATATGCGATCATGGGCAGTGTAGGAGCTTCATAAGGAGCTCCTTCAGCAATTCCACAAACAAAAAACTCCTAGAGGAACCCCGTAATAAACTCCTGGAGAATTTCCAACCCATGAACATAATGGAGGCCGACTGTTCGGGCTCTAAAGAAGTTGATCATCAATATTAATTTCTATTCCCGACCAGCCTAGATAGCCGTGTAGTTGCGGTAGCAGTTCCCTCAACTGGCTAAGAATATCACTACGGATTGCCTAATCCGGTGGTAAAAGTTCACCAAACAAGCGACCCCTAATTCATGGTGTTAAGCGTACCGTGCCTAGGAATGAATGGTTAGGGGGGTCTTACAAAAACTTAACCGTGAACGGAGCCTATGGAGTACCAGGGCACCGTCCACAGTATGTTGCCCTTACTGTGTTAAACGGAGCAATGACGCAGTGGACCTTATTTGTCTCCGGGATAATCGGCTACTCTTCTTACGTCTCAATTCCGAGGCTTAATAAAAGTGGGTAAGGGCCGATTTCTTCACCCTGGCTTAGGCGTTAAGCCAGGTTTAACTATATGGGTAAGCCTGGCTTACGAGTTAAGCCGAGGTGAAGAAATCGGCCCTAAGGGTCGATTTCTTCACCTCGGCTTAACCGGTAAGCCAGGCTTACCCATATAGTTAAACTTGGTTTAACGCTTAAGCCATGGTGAAGAAATCGGCCCTAAATGATTTTTTTTATGGCAGGAATTAAATTCGTACAGGTAAACCTTCATCACGCAAAAGGTGCTTCTGCTGTGTTGAGTCGAAGGTTTAAAAAAGAAGGACTGAAAGTGGCGCTTATTCAAGAGCCATGGTCCAATAAACGAAAGATTCTTGGAGTTCTGACACAAAATAGTAAACTATTTTATGATGAGCAACAAGATTCTCCCAGAACCGCTGTCTTAGTACGCAAAACGTTAAAATGCTATCTAATTACAGAGTTTATCAGAAAGGACATTGTTGCGGTCATGGTAGAGGTACCAACCACTAGGGGTAAAACTGAGATCGCTGTGGCTTCAGCTTACTTTCCTGGTGATGTTCCAATTCTGTAAAGAAAACAACAAATGGTTTATCATTGGCTGTGAGGCCAATGCGCATCACACGGTTTGGGGTAGTACGAATATTAACAGTCGAGGTGAGTCACTATTAGAGTATCTGTCTTCGAACAATATAGACATTTGCAATAATGGTGATAAACCTACTTTCTCAAATGTAATCAGACAAGAGGTCTTGGATCTAACACTGTGCAATGCTGCAATCTTTGACAAGATCACAAACTGGCACGTGTCAGATGAGATTTCTCTATCTGAGAATAAACACATCATCTTCAATTGGAGTGGTGGAGATTATTCTAGAACCGCATTTATAAATCCCAGGAGGACAAACTGGGACCAATATGTAGAATTGTTGAATACGCATTCATTTACAATGGGAGAAACTATTGATTCAACCCAAAAGTTGGAATCATTTTCTCAAAGGGTAAATGAAAGTATCATCAATTCCTTTAACGGAAGTTGTCCCACCATACAATCGTCTTCTACTAGAGACGTGCCATGGTGGAACTTTAAACTGGATCGCCTTAGAAAATTTTCTCGTAAAATGTTCAATAGAGCGAAACAAACGGGAGATTGGACTCAGTACAGGAAAGCCCTGACTGAGTACAACAACGAAATACGAAAATCTAAAAGAAAGTCTTGGATGCTGACATGTGAAAACATAAACAGCATTCCTGTAATTGCAAGACTACAGAAAACGCTTGCAAAAGATCATTCAAATGAATTGGGAAACCTGAAGCGCGACAATGGAGCTTTTACCAAAACTTCTCGTGAAACTTTGGATTTAATGATGGAAACCCATTTTCCGGGTTCGGTTCTAAGTGTGGATTCCAATGATACTATATCTCTGGAAGGTGAAGGATGTCCTAATATAAACTCTTCGGAGTCAACTAGTACAATAAACACCGCCTCAGATTTAGCTGATGAAATCTTCACGAAGGCCAGAGTGGAAAATGTTATTAGATCTTTTCAGCCTTTTAAATCTGCAGCAGTTGATGGAATATTTCCAGCACTGATTCAAAATGGAAAAGCTGTGTTGGTTCCATCACAAATTGAGATGTTCAAGGCTAGTTTAAGATTGAATTACGTTCCATCAAAATGGAGACTTGTAAAACTTATCTTTATACCAAAAAAGGGGAAGCGAGACAAGACGCATCCCAAAGCATACAGGTCAATTAGTCTTTCTTCAATTTTGTTAAAGACTATGGAAAAGGTTTTGAAGCATTTTATCAATTCTTACATAAAAGAGCATCCCCTATCAGACTTCCAGTTTGCTTATCAATCTGGTAAGTCAACGGTTACGGCACTTCATTCGCTAGTAACAAAGGTGAAAAAAACGTTTTCAGCAAAAGAAATAGCTCTATGCGCCTTTTTAGACATAGAAGGAGCATTTGATAATGCCTCCTATTCATCTATGAACCGTGCCATGGAGAACAAAAACTTCGACCAATGTATCATACATTGGATTTATACTGTGCTTGCAAAAAGAGAAATCACCTCTGAGCTGGGAAGTTCTTCTATAACAGTAAGGGCAACAAAAGGTTGCCCTCAAGGAGGAGTCCTCTCACCACTAATGTGGCCCTTAGTTGTAGACGATCTTCTAAGAAGCTTGAAGGAAAAAGGTTTCGAAGTTGTGGGCTTTGCAGACAATATAGTCATAATAGTGAGAGGAAAGTATGACGAAACTGTTTCGGAGAGAATGCAACGGGCCCTAAACTATACCCATTCATGGTGTATTAAGGAGGGCCTTAGCATCAACCCGTCAAAAGTCGTAATTGTCCCTTTCACTAGGAGAAGGAAGATCAACCTAAAAGCTTTTCGGATGGAGGGATACAAATTCATCCTAGTGATCGAGTCAAATACTTAGGTTTGATACTGTATGCTAAACTGAACTGGAATGCTCAAATTGAGTCCGTGATCGGTAAGGCAACAAGTGCGTTCTGGTTATGCTCCAAAACTATTGCAGGAAGTATAGCTTGAAACCAAAAATGATAATGTGGATTTATACTGGCATAATCCGCCCAATAGTGACGTATGCTTCGTTTGTCTGGTGGCCAAAAACAAAAGAGGCTACCACGAAATCAAAGCTTGCGAAAATTCAACGTCTTGCATCCATTGCTGTTACAGGAGTGATGCGAAGCACTCCATCAAAAGCTTTAGATGCGATTCTCAATCTGCTACCTTTGCACGAGTACGTGCAATTAGAAGCAGAAAAGGAATTGCTGAGACTTGAACGAGTTGAAAAGTTTATGCCAGGTGATATTGTAGGTCACCTGAGCATTTCATAATACTTCCAAAATAGGCCAGTAAGGAAACCTGTGGAGAACCATGATGTTCCTTACAAGTTGCACGAAACAACTCGTGCAGAGTGGGAAGTCGGAGGTCCCACTGTTCGTCAAGGATCAATCAAATTCTATACAGATGGCTCAAAAGTTGGAATAAAAACATGAGCAGGAATCTACGGCTCTGGAATACAAATTTCAGTGGCGATGGGACACTATCCTACGGCGTTTCAAGCAGAGATTCTGACTATTTTGAAATGCGCAAATATCTGCCTTGAGAGCTAAAAGTAGTTCAAATTTACAGTTTGCTGGCCCAGAACCATTCTGTGGTACCGTAAACCGGGGTCAAATTGATCAGCGGGGTGGAATTGATCATTCAACTGGGATTCAGAGAAGAGTTCCAAAAGGAATCCTAGATGGAGTTTCTGAAGGAATGGTGGAAGAAGTTTCTGAAGGATTCCCGGAAAAAGTTCTTGAAGGAATCCCGCAAGAAATTCCCGGAGGAACTCCAGAAGGAGTTCCTGAAAGAATCTGAAGGTTCTTGAAAAATACCAATAGAAGTTTTTGGAGACCTCCCGGGAGGAGGACTTCCAGAAGAATCCCAGAAGGAGTTTTCAAAGGAATCCCTGAACGATGGAGGAATCCATGAATAAAACCCTGAAGCAGTTGCTGAAAGAATCTCGGAATCCCGGAAGTCGCTGTCCATAAGTTCATTTTTAGCCCCTCTCGTAGAGTCCTGTCCATAGAACTTCATACACATTTTTTTTAAATTTGTATGGAGTGTAGACTTTTATCAGACCCGTAGAACCCGTATGGACAGGCCCGTAGGAGTTTCCAAAAGAATCCCGGAAGAAACTCCTGGAGCAATTTCGGAAGGAATCCCGAAATGTTTCTGAAGCAATGTAGCACAACATTTATGGAGGAATTCCGGAATAAATCTCAGTGAACTTCAGAAGAAATGAGGAATCCTAGAAAAAAAAACAATAGAACGAACACTATGAGAAACTTCTAAAGAAATCTTAGACCGAAAGGATTTCCTGGATTCCTCCAGGAAATCCCAGATTGAACCTACATATTTAGGAATCTCATCAGAAATTCCTGGGAGAGTCGCAGGGGGAATTCCTGAAGCAATCCCTCACAATATCCCAGAATAATTTCATAAGAAACTTCCTGGAAATCTTAGAAGTAACTCCTGGAGTAGTCCCGGAACAAGATTTTGGAGAAAACGTGGCTCAATATTGGCTAATCGTATTCCAATTGCTTGTCTAAGTTGCTTCAGTGTTACTGCCCCGGGTAGAGCTTAATGGCAAAAGAATGGCAAATTTTACCATTAAAACAGAATGTTTGAATGGCAAAATGTGTTATTTGTTTGTTTGAAATAAGAGTTAAAATAACAAAAATAATAAAAAAAATTTTGGTAGCAGAAAAACTTAAAAATAACTTATTTTGCCATTGTAATAACAAAGTAATGGTAAAGCATGCGGATTAAATTGAAGAACAAAATAAGTTATTATTGAGATATTGATAACAAAATAAGACCCAAATCAACTGTTATCGGTGAATAGCAAAATATGACATTCTTGAGTTATTGATAACAGAATAAGAACAAATTTAGCTGTTTATGTGGCGATCAAAATAATGGTAGGTTTAGTTGTTCAAATTCAATTTTAAAATAATGGTAGATTCAGTTATTATTTCAAAGTAGCAGAAGAAAGGTAAATGAGCTATTTCTTTTTTTTTTCTTCAATAAAATTTAAGTTCATCAATCAATGTAAAACAGTTTTATTTTATGGAAATTGAAAACTCAAAACGAAAGAATACCGATTTGTTTACTTTTGCGAGATACGTCGAATTGAAAAGTTATGCTTGAAATATACAATATAATAGTTAATGGTATATTAAGAGTAAAATATGTTATGGTGCCTAATGTTTATAAATAATTTCTCACAATATCAAAATAATGGCAAATTTAGCTAGGAATGTAAATCATGTTATTGTTTTGATATTTTATACAATTCATTATAAAAGGTGCTAAATTGCAAGTTTTACCATGATAGTAATTTTTGTTATTGATGTGCTATTTAGCATTATTTATGAATAACATATCAATGACAATATTTGCTATGATTGTATATTTTGCTATTGATTTGCCATTTTAAGTTTTTCATAATAACAGAAGAATGGCAAAACGAGATATGATGTCAAAACCAGTTATTATTTTGTCCTTTGTTTGTCATTAGCCTCTACCCGGGTGCTTCCAAGGGGCTGTCCATTTAAGGGACTTTTCACGTCTTTTCGACACTTCCTCTTCTGTGTCTTTTGTCGGAGATGTCCAGAAATACCTTCGAGGATTCCCGCAGGAATTTCTACGGGAATTCTTCCATTTTCATTTTTTGTGGTTTTCTCCAAAAATACCTTTGAGAATTTTTTTATAACATGCCACTCTCCCCCACACCAAATTTCGTCGTGGATTACTGCAAGATTGTTTTGGGGATTCTTCGGGATTCCTATTGGCAGATTCCTGTAGCATTTCTTCGGGGATTGCTTCAACGATGCCATAGAGAACAGACGTTCAAGTCCAATCTGAAATTTGTGTAAGGATTTTTTTTACTTATTCGTTTATTTGGAAGGCTCGGGCGCCACATGGGCATAACTGAGCCGAAATCTTTTGTTTCTGCATTGATTTTACATTTTACAATTTATTACTGCCTTAAAACTATGTTAGTTTGGGAAACCGAAGTACTCGCGGCTGTTTCGAGGTTAAGGATTAAAAATAAATAAAAAAAAATAAAATTGGGAAGGACGGGTTTATGGGTTTAAAACTAAATTATTTGCTAACTTATACCAAATGATGGGACAAATTGTCCATATCTGTAACGGAACCATAAAGAAAATACTTTATTGGTAGACAACGACAAGAAGAGGACAAACGGAAGGGGGGCGACGACAGACAGGAACGAACAACAAAATCAAAAGGCAGACAACGAAAAAAAGGGACAAACTACATCAAACTCTGACATCAACATGTTTCAAAAACTGGTAAATCAGGTTCATGTATTCCAAGTTAAGTCCTGCCAACACAAGAATTCTCTAACGGGTTTCTGTTGTTTTCCTCGGACCCGGTAGGCAACGCTACAGACACAGAGATTGCTTTCTGAGAGCCCAATACGGAAGGTATGTGCGTTCAACAAATAGTGGTTGGACATCAGCAGACACATTACACGAATGAAATCGCGGCCTAAATCTAACCCTTTGAACCATGGCTTCTTTGACACCTGTGAAATGAAGGATTGCGCAACCATCTACCCATCTCTCCATTTGTGTTGCCAGCTGATCAAGGTCTCCTGACGGGCCAATGCAAAAAATCGTCGAAGGCGATTAGACGCTCGTAAATATCGCTTTCGCTAGCGCCCACCTTAGCCAGAGAGTCCGCTTTCTCACTGCCCGGAATTGAGCAATGTGAAGGGACCCAAGCTATGGTGATGGTGTATGAGCGTTTGGATAAAGCACTCAAGACATAAGGAATATTTCATCGGCAACACAAGTGGCAATAGCGTGGTGCTGCAATCGGTTAGTTTCTCATACTAATTTAATTCACCTCTAGAAATGTTTCAATTCACCACTGACTGTGGCAATATGGTGTTGGCGGCGCTCATGTTTTCATACGGTATTGGTTTGCATCCATACTCAAGTATGATTCGAATCCTTATACAACTTTTTGAATGAAATTTGTTCTAGCATGGATGTCTGTTCTCTGTGGCGATGCCTCCAGCGAGTTTCCATCGCGGATGCTTCAAGGGATTATTTAGAAGATTCCCTCAGGGTTTTGTTCTCTTTTTTTTATCTGCGAGTTTCTTCGAAGATTCTCCGTAATTATACTTTCTAGGAGATCTCCAGGAAAAGCTTCGAGAATTTCTACGATTTTTTTTAAATGCTTCTAGGAAATCCTTCGCGCCTTAAGGAATTTCGACGAAGATTTTTTTTGGGAATTTCTCAAAGACTCCCTAGTAATTCTTTCGTGGAACTTCATCGGAGATGCTTACAGGAATTCCTTCGGGAGTTCCTTTCAAAATTCCTGCAATGTTTTCTTTTATATATTTATGTGTATTTTAACATCACGCTAATTCTACACTTAGCAATGTTTTCTCTATGACGTCTTACATAGTTTTTTTTAAAGACCAACAGGAGTTCCTTCTCAGATTTCCTCCAAAAAATCCGTATGAGATATCTCCAAGAATTCCTTTAGTTTTTTCTGGGATTTCTCCACGTACATATCGAATTTCAGGGATTCCTCTGGGTTTAATTTGGATACTCCTTAAAGAATTCCTTCGGGGATTCCTCTAAGAATTGCTTTAGCGATTCCTCCTAGAAATAATTCGGGGATTGCTCCAGGAATACTTCCAGGATTCTTCCAGAAATTCCTTCAGGGATTCCTCCAGTGATTTCTACGGGGAATCCTTCAGGAATTTCTTCGGAGATTTTCCTAGAGTTACTTCGAAGATTCCTCCAGGAATTTCTTCAAAGATTCCTTTTGGGATCCATCCAGGTATTCCGTTGGGGATTTCTCTAGAAATTCCTCTGCGCATTCCTCTAGGAATGCCTTTGATGACTCTTGGATGAATTCCTTTGGGGATCGTCCAAGATTTTTTTTTAGATTCATCCAGGAATTCCTTCGGATCTTCCTCCAGGAATTCCTTCGGATCTTCCTCCAGGAATTCCTTCGGATCTTCCTCCAGGAATTCCTTCCTATATTTCTCCAGGAAAAAAAATGAGGATATCTTCATGATTTTTTTGTGGATTCCTTCAGAAACTCCTTCATTAATTCCTCCAGTAATTCCTTCGTTAATTCTTCCACGAATTCCTTTCGAAATTCATCCAGGAATTCCTTCGAAGATTTCTCCAGGATTTTTTCTGAGGATATCTTTATGAATTTCTTTGTGGATTCCTCCACGATTTTTTTCTATGATTACTTCAGGAATTCCTTCGAAGATTTCTCCAGGAAAAAATTTGAATGTATCTCCATGAATTTCTTTGTGGATTCCTCCAGGAATTTTTCGATGAGTATTTCAGCAATTCCTTCGGAGATTTCTCCAGGAATTCGTTCCAATCCTCGAATTCCTTTGAGGATTCCTCTAGAAATACCTTTGTGGTTTCGTAAATAACCTATCCCTGAGTGAATTTTTGAGAATTTTCTGAGGAAATTTCTCAAGAATCCATAGATAAAACTACTTAAGTAACCACTGCGGAAATTTCTTGAGTCATCCCTGAAAAAAATCCTTGAGGATGCTGTGAGGTCATTTCTTGAAGAATCGCTAAGAAAATTCTTTAGGTTTTCCATGCGGAAATTTCTTGAGGATTCTTTGAGGAAATTTCTTGAGGATCCCTGCCGAAATTTCATCAGTAATCCCTAAGGGAATTCCTAGTAGATACTCCAAGAAAACTTCTTAAGGATCCTCTGAAGCAACTCCTTCAGGATTCCCTGAACGAATTTCTTGATTAATCTCTGTGGGACTTCCTTGTGGATTCTCTAGGAGAATCCACTTAAGTGATCCTTGAGGGAATTTCTGTAAGGGTTATGTGTGGGAATGTCTTGGGTCATCCCTGAGGAAAATTATTAAGAATTTCCTGAAGAATTTTATGAGGTTTCTCTGAGAAAATTTCTCTAGGGATTTCTTGGGATTCTCGGGAATTCCCGGAGGAATATTTGAATGTATTCTCGGAAGAAAACAAATTCTGCGGACTTCCTGGATGAATTCCCGTAAGAATTTCTAGAGAAACTCCCGGATGAATTTCTGGAGGTATTTTATGATGAATTTCTGGATAAATTTCTGTAATAATGTCTAGATACATTCCCGGAGGGATTTGTTGAAGAATTTCCAGAGGAATTTGTGGATGAACTCCTGGAGAACTTTCTTGAATAATTCGCGGAAGCATTTGTGGGGGAATTCACGGAGGAATTCCCAGAGGACTTTCTGGAGGTATTACCGGAGGAATTTCGAGAAGTATTCCCAGATAAAATTCTTGAGTAATTTCAGGGCGAATTACTGGAAGAATTCCCTGAGGAATTTCTAGAGAAATACACGAAAAAAATTCTGAAGGAATTCCCGAAGAAATTTCTGGAGGGATTCCCGGAGGATTATCTACATAATTCCAAGAGCAATTTCTGATGGAATTTTCAGAGAAATTTTGAAAGAATTTCTGGAGGAACTCCAGGAGATATTTCTGGAGCAATTTCAGGAGAAATTTCCGGAGGAATTTCCAAAGGAGTTCCGAAGGGAGTTTTTAGGACGAATTTCCGAAAAATTCCCTGAAGAATTTCTGAAGAAACTTCTGGAGGAATTTAATGAGCAATTCCCAGAGGAATTTGTGGATGCAGTCCCGGAGGAATTTCTGGAGGAATACACTGAGGAATTTCTGGAAGAATTTGCGGTAGAATTTCTGGAGGAGTTCTCAGTAAAACTTCTGGAGGAATTCCTGGGGTAATTTCTGGAAGATTTCCCGAATAAATTTCGAAAAGAGTTTCCGGTGAAATTTCTGGAGGATTTCCTGGGGGAATTTTTGGAGGAATACCCGGAGAAGTTTCTGGGGGACCTTGCGGGCGAGTTTCTTGGAGAATTCCTGGAGAAACTTCTGGAAGCATTCCTGGAGTAGTTTCTTGATAAATTTCTAAAGGAATTTCTGGATGAATTCATATAGGAATTTCCAGAGAAATTTTAGGTAGTATTCTGGAGGAATTTTTTGAGGGATTTCTTGAAGACTTTCCAGAGGAATTTTTCGAGGAATTCCCAGAGGAATTTCTGGACAAATTTCCGATGGGATAGCCGAAGGAATTTCTGGAGGAATTCACGATGGAATTTTTGGTGGATTTCCCGGAAAAGTTTCTGCAGGAGTTCACTGATGTTTTTATAGAGGCATACCCAGCGGAATTTCTGGAGAAATTCCCGAAGTTATTTCTTGAAGATTTCTCGGAGTGATTGTTGGAGTAATTTCTCGAAGAATTCTCTAATCAATTTATGGGTAAATTTCCCGTGGAATTTCTCGAGAAACTGATTCGTTGTTGGTAACATGAGTGGGTCGATAAATGCAAAAAAAAACGTGACACCTGACCAAACAGCCCGTGAAACAATCTGTTTTTCATATCATATTCATGTTGGTTCCGACCGAGGCCGATACATTCGCGCGGTTCTTCACCTCGCCGAGCCGATTCATCATTCACGTGCTCCGGTAGTGGCGGGTGTGGTGGGTGCCATTTCTGCGCCTTTTAGGCTAATTATAAAAACATGTTCATTCATATGTGCATCACGGCGCTCGTAAACGTGCTTATTGCTTTTCTACATGTGCTTTACTTATGTTATATTTTTCACTCTCTTTTTCCGTTTTCCCCGCAGTCACTGTGACCAGCGTCGTGCAGAGGATACTGTTTCTGCTGTTCTACCATCTGATATTGATCATGTTCCTGTGGTCCTACTACCAGACCGTGTTCACCGACATTGGCCGAGTGCCGTCCCGGGTAAGAGAAAGAAGTTTCCCAACAAAAAAAAAACTGACCGAAAGTCAGGTGCATGATTCATGAGCTTAGGTTCGCACGTTGTAACCCTCAAAAGACGGGAATTATATTAGTAATGAAGCAACAGTCACGAAAAGATTGCAAAAAACCGATATAGGTGTACGATGTTCGTACAGTGGAAGCCTGCAGCACACACGGTGAAGCTTAACCAAACAGGAAAGGTTTGTGTCAACATTAATTTTTGATAAGATAAAGCATACAGCATTTCAATCGGTGACCAAACTTGACCTGGCGTAAAACTTGAGGGATTTTTGTTGTGTGTTGGATTGATAGATATTCCAAAAAGCAGTTCTAACGCAGAATGATAGTGAAACCGGTAAATCTTTTTCAGTCACAGTCTTTTTCTGGAGCCAATTCCCGATTAGAATGCAATAATAAAATTATAACCAACAGAGTTATAAAGACACGGACACCGTCTTCAGCCAGAGGCTGCACAGACTGAATAAAACTTAACACTAGACAAGGAACAGGGAGCATGCACCAGTGGATACGGAGAAGAAACTATTGTCACGAAAAGTTTCATCGCCCGGAGCGCGAATCGATCCCTCACTCCACAGAGATTAGATGCTTGGTGACCCTAACCGCACTGCTATGTAGTTCAATTATTTTAAAGATAATTTCGCAACCGAATGTGTTATAAAATTAACCGGTTAGGTGTTAAAATAACAAAAATTATAACAAAATAACCCCAGCCATATCATAATAATAACAGGTGTTTTATACACTTCAAACAAGCTTATAACGATGTGCAATTCAAGAAAAGAAAAACAATTTATAAGACATGTTGTTATAAAGTAGATGTAAATGTATTACTAGGTGAAAATAAGGTAGGGTAACAATTAACTCATTCATGAATAATTCGTTTTTGATGTGATTTTGCATGTTTACTTGAGCAAACAGCTATTGGCATAAAAAAAATCCTCCACATAGTGTATGAAAACCTGTGGATTCGAATCTAGGACGTCACCAACCAGGTACTCGAGCTCGACGTTTCTATATATGAATCGCAGCACTCAAACTGAAAGATGATTTATGCTCATATCATTCTAGAATCTAGGTATTGCCTGCTCACTTCGCCATTACTTGGTGCTAGACGATTCCGATGTACTGCAAAGTTGTCTTAAGGCCCTAAACCTGAGAAGGCTTGCAGTCGTAAAAAGTGTTTAGTACACTGTTTGAGAATAGCGAGGCTGTAGCACATGCTTAAGGACAAACGTCTTAAAATCCTACTTCAACAGTACATCAGAACTTCAGTCGCACAAATCTCAAAAACAAAGCTACACATAGGAAACAATTCAGTTCGAGAATCACTCACTGTGTGGTGCTAGTGCTCTTAGAAGCTTCAGTTCAGTCTAAACGTCGTATATCTCGTGTTCTGGACCACTTAGGGGCGACTTCTTCACCCTGGCTTAAGCGTTAAACCAGGTTTAACTATATGGGTAAGCCTGGCTTACCAGTTAAGTCGAGGTGAAGAAATTGGCCCTTAGAAAGATTGTGTCTTCGGAAAAGTTGCTCGGAAAACTAAACGCTTTTACATAGAAAACAATTTAGTTCGAGAATCACTCCCTGCGTGGCGCTAGTGGTCTTATCAGCTTCCAGTTTAGTCTGAACGTCGTATAGGGGGAGGCGGGGCAGTATGGACACCCTAAGATTTTTGCCAACTTCCAACCTTCCAAGATGTAAAAAAAGTTTAGTTTTTTGATACACGTATTCTTTTGAAGTCTATTTAGCAGCTATTGCTAAGAGTGTTCACGAAAAAATAATGATTATGATAAAAAATGATTTAACCACTCCTCGACCGAGACGAACCAGCCCTGGGCTGAAAATCTCGTTAATAAAGATAATAATAATAATTTATCCACTCCAAAAAATGTTTTGAAAAATGATAGTTTTTTATGACCGTCTTCAAACATACGGGGCAGAATGGACACCCCCATGGGGCAATATGGACACCATGAGACTTTTACGAATTTCGTAAATTATTTACACCTATGAAGTTATTTCATTACAAAACAACTACTATAGATGAATAAAACGCCGAAGTAGTTCATTTTTGTTCAGTTAATTTAAACTCAGGATCTTTTGGATAAAGCTTTGTTTTTGTCGGCATGTACAGCTGTGCCTAGAACAACTATTTTCCACTGCTGTCGTTTTTTGACGAATTTGTTTCAATCTATGTCTACTAGTGAACTTTCAACCAAAAATATACTGAAATCGAAGAATTTGGTAGGTTTGTGATTTAGGTTATATTTTTCCCTTGTCACTCCTCTCAAAAAGATGAGTGTCCATTCTGCCCCGGTAGGCGAAGATATTTTCAAACTGGATTTTTGATATAAAAAAAAGGAAATATAAATATGTTAAACATGTAAATACAGCAAAACTACTTGATAGCGATTGCTGGCGTATTTACGGTCCACGGGTTGCTTATAAAACAAGTGTTTTAAATTAAGCCGACGTTTCGGGCGTTTATTCACTCATCTTCAGGGCAAACTACAATTTACATACAAAGTTGGAGTAGTCAAGTCATTTGTTATACAAAAAAATACTCACATCAAAGGTTGTTTTTAGGTCAAGTGGGTTTGGACATGGACTGATGGAACTGCTAGCAACATTACACTGTAATTATACATACAAATTTCGGACATAATGACTTGATTCGTTTTTGCAATAATTAAAACTTTGGACGGAGCTCAAACTTACACAGCTTTCACCTAGGCACATCTAAACAGGTTTGAATTTAAATGTCTATGACTGGAGACGTCAAACGAAAAGATGGAACATAAAGAACGGAAACATTAACAGAAACAGAGAATCACAGCGTGCTGTGACGATGTTCTGCTATCTTTCTCCGTTCGTGATTGAGTGCAGAAGACCCGAGTAAACAACACTCAAATTATTTGTGTCGGTTCTGTAGTTAACCGTTTTGGTGTCACAAAAAATGTGACACATTTCAAGAACTTGAAGTGCGTTCAAACGATTGTCCTGTTCTAGAATTTTAGTACCAGGTGTTCGTGTTCAATCACATGGACCATCAACACCGTATTTTTGAATTCTTCCTCCCTCTCCGTCGCTCTGAGTGTGTAGTAGAATTTCGTCCGGGTGCCAGTTCGCGCGCGTTTGCTTCGGTAATTCGATTTTTTTTTCTTTTTCTATTCCGAAGTGAGCATTTCGACGGCGCGGCGGTGAGTGTGCGGTGGACGCGTCGTGGATCGAGTCGGTTCCGAATTTTTCGCTTCCCGTCGCGCTAGTTCCCAATACACTTTTAGTTGATAATAAATATTTTCCTTCATTTTTTGCATTTACACAAAAGAGTGAAAAGTGTTAGTTCGGGCTCGCCGGTCGAAAAAAAATCCGGGCGCCGACAAGTGAGTCGCGTTCAGTGTATTTCTGTGTGGAATAGACTAAAGGTTTCTGCTCCCTAGTGGAGTGGAGACGCGCGATAGAATTTTCTTTTTGGCTAGCTTTTGCGTCGAAAAGTGGTCGGTTGTTAACGGCGGTTTGTGTATATGGATCCATTGTCAAATCATATTACCAACCATAGGTGACTCCCGGACTGACAATGTACCTTACCCTACTAACAAAAAATTTCTTCCTGAGACAAACGTGGAGATGCAGCGATTCGCGGTCTTTATAACAACGTTTGTCTTACTAACATTCCCTCCCATCCTCGATGACCGTAAGGACGTGGCCGGCGCCGTTATTGACCCTATTAAAGTTGAGAGCTCTCGAACTGTGTACATTGAGAATAGTAAGCTAGTCCTAAGCCCTATTCATTGGTTCCTTGTGCAATTTCGATTGTTCTGGTCAATCACGGAGTAGCAACTACGAATTGTGCGGTCATCTATGCTCATGCTCATGCTCATGCTCTTCCTCCCTCTCCGTCGCTCCGTTCGGGTCGGAAGATTTCAAATCTGCGTATCGATTAATGAGAGACCGATGCCCAGAGAGACGGTTTTTCAACTGTTGCGTAGTCAGCCCAATGTATGCGCAGTCGCAATTGGGGACTACGAAGCAAATTACCACAGTTGATCATGTGCTTGAAGCGCCGATTTTTTAACATGGGGAAGCATAGGAAGCCAATTTTAAAATGCTTCTAAAAAATTCAAAACATTATTTAATTAACCCTAAAAGGGATACCTGGGGTCCATTGGACCCCAGGCGCCTTTCAGAGCTCGTCTTTGATGGAACACACTCAGCGAGGTGACGAAACTGAGGCCATGAAGGTATCCCTTTTAGGGTTAATAACGGATTGATGTATGGGTTAAGAATCTTCGTTTTTTACGCAATCAGTACCTAATCTGGGAAAAAACTTTTTAATCAAAATGATATGCTAAAAAGTTTGCCAGTTGAATTTCTCATCACGTACATCAACCCGCTTTTAATTAAATATTGTTTTGAATTCAACTATATACCACGGTCTATGCAGTATATACCAAGTGGTGACATCACATCATACTGTGCAGATATTGTTGAATGATACAAAGATGGAAACTCGCAATTAATGGTGGCATTAATAATTCACCTTATGTCAAACTGTTTGTGAACATTCTGTGCAACACACCTACATGCAAGCTTTTCACTATACGCCACTGATGTTGAACAATACGACAAACAGTTGTACGCATCTGTATTCGTGAATCAATTAGCCTGTGCGCGCAGGCGTAGTCGACATATGAATGACACTAACGAGTGGAGCTTTTTTGTCGATCATTTAAAGCTTTCAACAGGGTTTGACATTCGATGAGAAAATCTTATTGGAATCGTAAACAACAGCTTTTCCCATTGAATTCTCATTGACTGAAATTCAATTTAACCGTTATTTTGTAGTTGAAAATATGATTTTTTTTTTGTCACGCGAAAATCGTTTTTTTTTCGTAAACCGTGGGATGGACGTACTTCGGACATATTGCGCTGGATAGAGGGCCAGATCTGCTGTCCAATGCAATACGTCCGCGCAGGGATTGGCGGCATGCACCGTGCGGTGCGAAAAAAGCGTGTGCTTCACACAATCGCAAGTGCTCGTCTCCCGTTTTGCCGAGAGACAAGAGACGTATGAGTGAGAGCTTTCGTAATTGTGCGAGAGACAATCGCAGCACTAGCTCTACGGCGCAGGGAGTAATGCACGGTGCTTGGACTGCGCTTGTCTCCAAACAGAAAAAATCAATTAATAAATTAATTGAAGAGTTTGTGTTTTCGTCAAAGTTGTTAAGCTTGTCAAGGGTTGACAAGTGATGGGTCGTTTGATTCGAAATTTTTCCAATCGTGCGTAGTATCAAGCCAAGTGCTAAGCACGGAGACAAGCACCGAGAGAGTGCATACGACAGAGCGTGCGAGCTCCAGCGCGCGGCAAAGTAAGCGAGCAACACACAACCGATTGCGCGTACTCGTCTCCTTCTAATTTGTTGTGCTGTCTCGCAGCAGAGTGTGCGGCACGCAAAGAGTTTTGAGTCGCACCCTATCCCTGCGTCCGCGTTATGTTTCACATATTTATTTGAAGAAAAATTTATTGTTTCAACCGTGACGACAATAGACTAACGTAAAGGTAAAGTAATACATCAAAGATTATCATTAGTTACATGGAAAAATAATTGAGGATCAAATTAGATTAGAATTAACAGAATTAATTAGAAACAATTACGGCAAGTATAACAATAGCTGGAAATTCAATCCTTTTTTTTTGTCGTTAATTCAATGCAAAACTGCAAACTAGAACGGTGATTTTTTTAACGGTTGGAAGTTTAATTTACTTATTTATTTATTGTAATGACCTCCATCTAACAAAATGTCATCAATTAATTAATTAATAACAAAATGTCATCAATTAATTAATGAATAGAGCATCAGATTTGCTATACAGCGCACTACTTCCGACGTTATGTTTAACGCATAGAAAGGCAGCGGAAGTCAATGAAGTTATTTCCGACACCAATTTGGTGCTAAATCCACAATACACTCATTCGAAAAGGATATTCTGCTTAGAGGAGACACTGAGGAAGATTATAAGTAGTAGTCTAAATACGCGTTGTTAGGGACGCAGCTTTCTCGGGAAACGAAGACACCTCTCGATAGCAGCATTCTATTGCAGCAGCTTTGAGACTGCAAGGAATTGACGTTTATTTCAATAATTCATCAGTAATATAGCACATGAACTACTTTACATTATAGTATCTTTCCGAGACGCGATTCTCCTAACAAGATATTGATACTACAGAAATCAAATTCACTATATATTGCGACTGTGCATGACAGGCAAATGCACATGCATCTTACTCCCTATATGCTGAAAACTGTTATAGGACTGTCTAAAGAGAACACGGGACTCACCAAACACTGGAGGAAATTTCATGATCGAAAATTTCCAACACGCGTATCAGTCAAAAGATAAACATTAGAGGGCGGAATTAAAATGAACAGTACAAAACTAATTAATTATTAAGAGGACTCACTAAACAGTTTAAATTGCTGTGTAAGCCATGAGTCGAGTCAAGTACAAGACACTGAAGACGACCTTACAGTTGAGGTCGAAATACGTATCTGTCAAAGGATGCAAATTCTTAGTGGAATTCAAAGGAACAGTACTTAACGCGATTTTCTTTTTTATTTTCATTATTTTCTGTTATTTGAAATGTTTCATGAAATTGTGAATGAAATAATCAAAGACCGCCTTGGCGATCGCGACCTTTAATCAGAATATACTTTAATAAGTGGTTTACGCTATCAAATGAATCCCCTTATTAATTAATTAATTGATGACATTTTCACAGACAAACAGACGTAACACCTTGAACGATTTTCATGAAAATCCATCGCCCAGTTCACACTACCATCACCTGGTGGAAAAGTTGCACGAACCACTGTGTTGTGCCATATTATCAACAGAAGGCGCTAGTGTGAAACGTCAAACGCATAGAAAAACGATGCGTGCGCCTTTGGTTGTGAAAGCCATGACTATGAAAATTTAAAATGATCGTTAAAAGCGTGGTCGATGGAAATTTCGCAAGTGTTACGTCTGTTTGTCTGTGACATTTTGTTAGATGGAGGTCATTACAATAAATAAATAAGTAAATTAAACTTCCAACCGTTAAAAAAATCACCGTTCTAGTTTGCAGTTTTGCATTGAATTAACGACAAAAAAAGGATTGAATTTCCAGCTATTGTTGTACTTGCCGTAATTGTTTCTAATTAATTCTGTTAAATCTAATCTAATTTGATCCTCAGTTATTTTTCCATGTAACTAATGATAATCTTTGATGTATTACTTTACCTTTACGTTAGTCTATTGTCGTCACGGTTGAAACAATAAATTTTTCTTCAAATAAATATGTGAAACATAACGCGGACGTAATGCATTGGACAGCAGATCTGGCCCTCTATCCAGCGCAATATGTCCGAAGTACGTCCATCCCACGGTTTACGAAAAAAAAACGATTTTCGCGTGACAAAAAAAAATCATATTTTCAACTACAAAATAACGGTTAAATTTAATTTCAGTCAATGAGAATTCAATGGGAAAAGCTGTTGTTTACGATTCCAATAAGATTCCAATAAGATTTTCTCATCGAATGTCAAACACTGTTGAAAGCTTTAAATGATCGACAAAAAAGCTCCACTCGTTAGTGTCATTCATATGTCGACTACGCCTGCGCGCACAATAGAGTTAATAAACTATAGAGGAAGAATGTCGCTGGCGTCGCTGCCGAAACATCTCTTGCTGGCGGAGATAGGCCGGGCTATAAGTGTCAAAGCGAAAAAGTATGCAGTTTGACAGATAGATACCCGACATGTTTTCGAACGAGAACAAAGGGAACAGCAGCGACATTCGTCCTCTATAGTTTATTAACTCTATTGCGCGCACAGGCTAATGAAGATCGGCTGATGGTTGATGACAACATTCAAAACAAAGAAAAAATTGGAAGCAGCGAACCAAAATGGCAATTTTTTCTCAGACCCGAGATTCAGGCAACTATCTGCCGTGTAATATATCGGGGTACTGTACTAGAAGTAGCAGCTAACGTGCTATTAGCGGTAAATACTTTATATGACAGAAAAATTGTGACAACTTTTCTCGTAGTCGGAATCGGTTTCTACCCCACGCTATGTCTGAACCAGCAGATTATAAAAAATAAATGTACATCGGGTTTCTTTCCACAGAATATCAGAATTCATGCTATATTATCATGTGCAGATACTTTTAAAATATTTCATCGGGCAAATTTGTTTTTTTTTTATCTTTTTAGCTGTTTTTCTTACAAATTTGCATGAAATTCCCATTTTCGGCCAATTTCTCTCGCATACAAAATGTATGGAAAAATTTTCACCGATAGAATATTTTTAAACCTTCTGCAAATGAAAATATGGCTTGAATACTGATGTTTGGTGGAAAGAAACCCGATGTACATTCAATTTTTATAATCTGCTGGTTCAGACATAGCGTGTACCCGGAGGCGCTAATCGGCACCATAGCTACCAGGACGCTGAACTGATTTCCACAATCCTGCTGACACCGGTATGTAAGCTGGAGCGAAAAAAAACGACGAAGGAGTTGATAAAGCAGCAGGATACATTCAATTTAGGCGGAGGCCTATGGAGTTTATCACGGGGTGATTAATAAAAGTAATTGTTTCATTGATTCTCATCAAATTTGTTCCTTATTTCTCTATTTCTCTTAATACAAAGGACAGTACAATATAGTGTGTATAGCTGTATGAATACAGTACGATTTACAGTTGTTCTACAATGAAGAACAATAAATCACTGGTCATACATAAAGTATTCGTACACACTAAGATTCAGATGTTCCAGCTCAGTAATTTTTTCACCGAATTCAGTATTTTTTCCATCTTTTTACTGAGTTTTCAACAGCAGATTTATCTCGGTACACTCGGTAATCGTATTTACCGTTCACCAGTAACGATATTTACCGTGCATCAGTAGCTTTTGACAGTTTATTAGCTGAGCTCAGTATCTCATTTACAGAATATCCGCAAAAGAAACAACCGAGCGTACCGAGTTAGATCTGCTGTTGAGAACTCAGTAAAAAGATGGGAAAAATACCGAGCTGATCTTAGTGTGTATTTCTTCCAAATTTATGGTTAAACTGTTCTCTAAGCATTTGCTATACAGTGAGTTGCCCGAAAAACTGGATAGTATATTGACCATATTCTATACTGTATTGCGAAAAATTTGTTCGGGAAAATGAGCGATTTTTTATGGTAACCTATCTTAACCGCCTATTACACATACTGTAAATTGGCGGGTTACCATTTGTCAAACTGGCAAATATGTACATGGAATGGTTAGCTTACTGTTAGCTCTCATAGTCTGAGTAATGGTTAAATGCCAATTACTAATGGTTATCTACAGTATGTGAAACGTTACATTTACAGTTTGTGATTATGCGGGTTCCTATGCTTCACCATGCTAAAAAATCGATCCTTCACGCATACAGCAAACTTTTTCCAGGTGGCAGCAACGTACCTTCGAACTCTCGAATAAGGCAATCCATGACGACTTTTCGCGATGGGGGTGACAGCCAAAAATGTAAACACAGTGTGAGTATAACTTAACAAAGTTTCGTCAAGTGTCGTCGGTGCTTAACAAATTCCTTTGTGTTCAACTGTCACCCCGATCATCGAATGTCAAAAATACATGGTAAACAAAAAATATCAGCTGATCGCATCTGTCTCATAGATTGCCTTATCGGCGCAGGGAATGCGGTAAATCACATTTCTCTTCTCCAACTGCGGCGTTGCATCTTTGAGCTTCGAAAACAACAGTCTGTTTGTTTTGACGCATTTGAAGCCCAGTTGAACGTTGGGGAAGTTTCTATTAATTGATGACTTTTGCGAGAGCCGGCGTGAGCTTCTCTACGTGGTGAAGAGATCGATACACTTTTGTTTTGGTTCGGGATGTGTACTGCTGTTGCTCTCATGTGTGTTTGTGTTCTTGTTGATATATCGGTTTATCAACCGATTTATCAATGAACTTGAGTAGTTATTGTTTAGCAGATAATCCCGGACCAACTCTTTCTTCTCATTTCCTATTTGTGCTCCGTCCAAAGTTTTAATTATTGTAAAAACGAATCAAGTCATTATGTCCGAAATTTGTATGTACAATTACAGTGTAATGTTGTTAGCCGTTCCATCAGCCCATGTCCAAACCCACTTGACCTAAAAACAACCTTTGATGTGAGTATTTTTTTTTTGTAAAACAAATGACTTGACTACTCAAACTTTGTATGTAAATTTTAGTTTGTCCTGAAGATGAGTAAATAAACGCTCGAAACGTCGGCTTTAATTAAAACAGTTGTTTTATAAGCAACCCGAGGACCGAAAATACGCCAGCAATCGCTATCAAGTTATCGAAGACGGTCGTTATCATATCAATAGCAAAACTACTTGCATGTGTTCTAAAAATATCAAGTTTTAATCGACCAGCAATTAATTACTCACTAAATCTTATTTTAGATGGTGTGAAAATTATAATTACCATGCATAAAAAACGGAGAACGTAACTTTTTCGTGTAAAATCAAGTATAATTTTATTTTCGAATGTTTCTTTCCTGACACAACGTTTTAGGTAAATGGACTATATTATCCATTCATTAAAAAATCAAAGGAGTTCGCATATTTAAAAATATTGAGGGTGTCCATTCTGCCCCGCCTACCCCTATCTCGTGTTCTGGGCCACTTGGAAGGATACTGTCTTCGGCAAAGTTACTCAGAAGTTTAAGAGCTTGCGCATAGAAAACAGTCTTAACTTAGTATATTTCGCGCTCTGGACACGAGATATACGACGTTTAGACTGAACTGGAAGCTCCTAAGAACATTAGCGCCACTCAGTGAGTGATTCTTGAACTAATTTGTTTTTTTTTGCGAAAGCTGTTAGTCTTCTGAGTAACTTTGCCGATGACAGTATCCTTCTAAGTGGTCCAGAGCACGAGATATACGATGTTTGACCTAACTGGGAGCACATAAGAACACTAGCGCCACGCAGTAAACGATTTTGAAACTAAATTGTTTCCTATAATATAATATAATGAAACTTCTTCACTGTTAATACCTATTTTGCAGGAAAAAGCATTAAAAAAAATCTTAAGGTGAAACCAAAATGACGCCGCAAAAACTGTCTTCGGTGAAGTTGCTCAGAATACTAAAAGCTTTCATATTATGGAAGCTTTTAGTCTTCTGAGCAACTTTTGGTTTCACCTTAAGAATTTTTTTGATGCTTTTTTTCTGAAAAATAGGTTTTAAAAGTGAAGAAGTTTCATTGCGATAAGTTAATTAACAAAAGAGATATTTATGCTTGAAATCGCGTTTTGGGTCATAATGACCCTAACGCACGACGAAGGTTAAAGAAAAAAATAGCCAATTTAAATAACTTGTGTTCGAGCACTTTTTTCGGAAACTTTTTGGTATAGAAATGCATGTTCAAATCCGTGGGAAGAAAAGCGTTAAAGAAATTTCTAAATAAATGTTTTGAAAATTTATTGAAGTTATCTTTGGAGGAACTCTGTTAGAATTATTGTAGGAGTTACTTGAAGAACTCTTATGTAAAAGAGGAACGTCCTTAAAAATCTTTGAAGGAATTCCTGGAGCAACCCCAGGATGAATTCCCGAATAAACCTTTGGACGATTTTTCGAAAAAATCCTTGAAGGAATTTCTGAAGAAATCCCAGGAAAAAATAGTAAATAAATTCTTGGGGGAATTCCTTAAGCTGAAATTTGATAAATTTCCTATGCTATTAGAGGAATTTCCAAAACAATCCTCGAAGGAATGTTTGAAGTAAACCTTGAATTGTACAATTGGAAGAAACTCTGTAGGAATTATTTAAAAAAATTTGAATAAATTGTTGAAGAATTTTTTTTAAAGAAATCTTTGAGGAATTCCCGGAAGAAAACTTAGGAATGATTCATGAAGGAAATTTCATAGAAATTACTTAGGAATTCGTTCGAGATTTACTTGAAGAGATTCTTGTATGATTTTCGAAAAGAATGATAATAGAAATGAGTATTTAGATGTAATTCTCGATAGAATTTCTGCATAAAGGCTAGAACACATAGCGACCGTTTCGTCGAGGTTTGCGTTTTTTTGACAGTTTTCCCATGGATGTGTCAAACTACTATCACGCACACGCAAAGGTATCCATTGTATCCATTGTGCGGTCTTTTAAGTTCTATAAAGAATCCTTGTAAGAATTCATGGAGACATCATTAGAAAATTTCTAAAGGAAATAGAATATCTTCGAGGAATTCCGAAAGTAATCCTTAGGTGTAATCTTGGAAGGATTGATTCTAGAGGGATTTCAGAATTAATTTCTAGAGAAATTTCGAAAGAAATTAAAAAATAAATCCAGGAACTCCTGAAATCCTTTCGCCAGCACCTCCCCCAACCACAACAATCTCAGAAAGTATTCTTGAAGCAAACCAGGAATCTCTGGAACTTCCTGAAGGAATCCTGTTAAGAGCTCTTGAAGGAATGCTAGAAGAAACCTCTTTAGGTATCTCAGAAGAAAGTCCTGGAAGAACCTCAGAGGGAACTTGTGATGGAATCCTAAGTAAATACCCTGGGAATCCTACAATAAACTTCTGGATAAGTTCTGGAACGAATGTTTGAGGAAATTGCCACAGATTCCTGGGATTCCTCAGGAAAGTCAAAAGGAACTCCTGGAGGGGTGCCACCGTATCAAGTTTTAAATAAGCACACTTTCTCACGCCCTGCTCAATAGGTCACTTTCAATGTTTCGTGACGATCGCCGATATTGGACATTGTTGATGACGGAAAGTTTCAACACAGTTTCTAAGTTTTATAAGAAAATAGTTATCATGAACTCTACCTTCGGCAGTTTTACGTAACCCCCACTCAACAAGCATTAATCTGTACCTAATATCTTTTTGCAATTTCTTCTGCAGTTTCGCGTGCCGCGCTCGGAGCTGGACCGATTACTGCGGGCCACCAGCGAGGAAGAGCAGAAGCAGATCCTCGAAGCCTTTGCCAAGGAGTTGCCGATCGTGACGCGTACCCTCAATGCGTCGGTTCGCTTCTGCGAAAAGTGTCGCCTGATCAAACCGGACCGGGCCCATCACTGTAGCGTTTGCGGCGTGTGCGTACTCAAGCTGGACCATCACTGCCCGTGGGTGAACAACTGCATCAACTTCACCAACTACAAGTACTTCATCCTGTTCCTCGGGTACGCACTACTGTACTGTTTGTACATTGCCTTCACGACGGTCATGTACATGGAACTGATCTGGAGTGTGAGTGGAAGAGAAGTGAGGTTTGGACGCAGCTTTGGCCCTTTTACCAGCATTAAACTTTCCTTTTCAGGGCAAGGTCGACGGCCGGTTCCATATTTTGTTCCTGTTCTTCGTTTCGCTGATGTTTGCCATCAGTTTAGTGAGCCTGTTCGGGTACCATTGCTATCTGGTGCTGCTCAATAGGACCACATTAGGTGAGTTGTTTTTTGTGGGTGGCACATTTAATTGGTAATGATAACTGTTTAATGTTTGTAGAATCATTCCGTACGCCGATATTCCGGTACGGTGGGCCGGACAAGAACGGTTTCAGTCTAGGGAAACTTAATAATTTCCAGGAAGTGTTCGGTGACGACCGAAAGTTGTGGTTCGTGCCGGTATACACTAGGTGAGTAGAGTTTATTTTATTATTGTTGTTCATTTTTTTCTAATTTGTTTGATACTATGACTGTGAATAAAGAATACTAATCTAACCAAACCCAATAATTGGGCACAAAAACATTGGAACTAAAAAAAGGCTATTTGGATTTTTTTTTTACATTTTTTTTTTTTGACCTTGTAACACGGTTCTAAAATTATATCAAGAAACATTTTTTTTAAATGGGGGGTCTAATGAAAATATAATCGCAAAGCCTGTAAAGTACCAGGGCACCCTCCACAATAGTTTACCCTTACTCCGCTAACTGGGGCAATAGCGCGGTGGACCTTGTGTTTCTCAGAGATAATCAGCTGCCCTTTTTAAGTCTCAAACTTGAGGCTGAATACGGATGGGATTATGAAGATGTCAATCGATTAGTTTAAATTTTCACTTATATGTATGGTTTCGCATTATGTATGCCTTTTACACAGTGTATTCTGTGCATCCTCGCATTTGGCGCATTCAAATCGATACCGATCTGGTGATATTGTTGTTGCTGTTTTTTTGTGCTGTGATTGTTAAGAGGAAGAATTTAATCTTACCTACCTGGTTAGGCAACGGTTAGGATAGCATAGATCAGATCAATCTGCAGCATAAAAGAACAGCAACGATCAATCTTTGCAGGCTTATGCAAAATGGTACACCCCAAGTGTCTTTCTTAGGGGAAATTATATCTAGGAAACTTTGTGAATCCGTTATATGCTACTTCTAGTAAAAATGAAATGGCAAACTCACGTGTCGTGCCTCGAGCATGTGTGCTTGTCAACAACGCAATCATTGCTACACTTATTTCTGAACTAACACCTAGAGATGTATGTGCTATCACAATCAATGTATCTTTGAAAACCTCAACCGCAAATACGTTTATTGTTCGGTGTATTTACCGCATGATGAACCATCCCCCACGGATCTTTCAAACAAGTCATCGCATACTGCACTTCAAAAGGCCCACCGCTAATTGTTGACAGTGATGCTAATGCTCAACATATCATCTGCGGCAGCTTAGGCATTAACGTTAGAGGCTCCAGTATGATGAAATACTTAAGTAGTACAAATCTTGGATTACTTAACCCTCTAATACCCAAATTTTTGATTTTGATTTAAATATCATTTTTCGTCATCTAAAATCGATTTAAACATGTTTTGGAAAGTGATTCTTTTTAATTCTCGATTTCATGAATTTCAGTTTTTGATTTTTCTAATTTTTATTTTTGAACATCCCCACAGTTTTATATTTTTCCTTTAAGCCTATTTGGGGTATGGATTTTTTGAGTTAAAAACATTTTGAGATTTTGTAATTATTGTTGAAATATTTTAATTTTAATTTTTTTTTCATAGCAAATTTTATTTTTCGTGTAATTTTAAGGAAAATAATTTTAGAGTGTATTCGATTCCCTTAAACTATAAAACTACGATAGAATGATTTAGGGAAAGTTTAAAACATGTTAATTGTAGCGATTCAATACAAAATAAATAATGATTTCTAGAAGGCGACTAAAACATCATTTTTTTAAGGATTTAAAAAAAATGTAAATACGCTTTAAAATACACCAAACACCTTTTTGAGACATACAAAACAGGCCTAAATATCAGCCAAAAATATACAAATTTTGATTTTCCACGAAACAAAAATTACAAAAATGATCAAACTATACCCCGTCTAAAGGCGGGGTTGGGTATTAGAGGGTTAACCTTCATGGTATCTACTAGAGAGAAAGTGTTATATATAATGCTTCAGTAGTCACGAGCTGACCAATCGGCATGTGTCAGATGAAGAATCATTATCTGACCATCGCTACATCTCTTTTGAACACTCGAATGTTACTTCGCAAACTTTGCGTTTCAGGAATCAGGAACTGGGATCTCTTCATCTTTACTGGGTTGGTTGCGGCCAAATTTCATGGATACTCACCAGTCATCATCCATTGACACTACAAGCGAATTATGTAGATGATGCCGTTGATACTACAATGGCCTTCATCATGGCAGCTTTTGAAGAAGCTTGCCCTCTGCGGCCTGTGCCAACCACAAGAGGAACCCCTTGGTGGAACTCTGATCTGGCGAAGCTCAGGAAACAATGTAGAAAGAGCTGGAACAGACGACGTTCGGCTGGATCCGACTGGAAAAACCTTTGCACAAATGTTTCCAGTTTACGTGAAGTCTGTTGGTTAAACAAAATCCTTGCGAAATCTAAGGATTTCCGAGTGAACGAAATGGTGTTTGCAAATGGCGATTTCACTTCTTCTGATGAAGAAGTTCTGGAATGCTTATTCAGCACACACTTTCGCGGATGTGTGGATGTTACATCTTCGGATAAACCTGATATCTTTTCTTGTAGTTATGATTCTTTAGCTTCGGCTCGGAATATCATAACTTCAGAATCGATTGAATAGGCACTGAATAGCTTTGCTCCTTTCAAATCTCTTAGGACAGATGGGATTTATCCTATTTTTCTACAGATATCGAGAAGGCATTCGCTCAAAAGCAATCCTGCTTGTGTGTTTTCTTAGATATCGAGGGTGCATGTGACAACGTGCCTTTCGATGCCATATTGGAAGCCGCACGGGGTCATGGTATATCTCCAATGATTTTCAATTGGATTCACCAAATGCTCAAAAACCGACATCTCTTCTCGACATTGCGTCAAGCGGCGATTAGGAAATTGAGTGTTTGTAAATGCCCCCAAGGGGGAGTCTTACCACCACTTTTGTGGAATCTCGTAGCAAATACGCTATTGAGGCAACTCAATAATAGCGATTTTCCTACTTTTGCCGACAACTACCTAACATTGTTGGTCGGTATGTGCATCAGCACTCTTTTCGACCTGATGCAAAACGCTCTTCAGGTAGTTGAGGGTTGGTGTCGTGGCTGGTGGTGGCCTTTCGGTAAATCCGAGTAAAACATCTATTGTTCTTTTCACGGAAAAGCGAAACCGTAATGGTGTTCGACCTTTGCGTCTCTTTCATTCTAAAATCAATGTAGCTGAACAGGTGAAGTACGTTGGAGTCATTCTTGATTCCAAGCTTTCCTGGACACCTCATATTGAGTTCAGAATCAAGAAAGTTTGTATGGCCTTCGGGCGATGCCGGCGAACCTTCGGTACAACTTGAGGTCTAAAACCCAAGTATACCAAATGGATTTACACAATTCCATATTATGGATATTGGCCTATGGACGTCTTGTGTGTTGGCAAAAGGGCGAAGTGAAAACAATCCAATCAAAATTAGGTCATCTCCAAAGGATGTGCTTATTGGCGATGTCTGGAGCGTTCTCTTCAACTCCCACGGCAGCGCTCGAAGTTCTCTTTGACGTTGCCCCACTACACATTCATCTTAAACAAGAAGCACTTTCTTGCACTTACCGCCTGTCGGTATTCGGATTACTATAAGAAACTCCTTAAATAGATTATAATATGTCTAAGCATAATTGCAGCATGCTGATCAAAGCTTTGACTGGCCACTGTCGACTCAGCTATCACATGGCGAATATTGAGCAAGTTGATTCATTTATATGTGATAGCTGTGAATCCGATTATGGAACTTCGTATCATTTGATTTGAAACTGTCAAGTTTTTTTTCGCAACTGCGTTTCCGAGTACCTACTCGCTAAACACTTCCTAAGTAACATTTTCAGCGCTATAGGCTTCAATTATCTGTTTTCTGTTGTGTAACAATCGAATTGAAGCAGTCAAAGCTGAATAAACGATAAGGTAGTCAAATATAAACCATAAGCTTATACACGGCTGTAAAACAAGCACCATACAGCTACCAAACCTAAATTCACAAATTAAAAGGAATTTAAAAAAAGCTACCAAACCCGGTTTTCAGAAATCAATCACTTGTCTCTGGGGCCAGGCCCCTGACACGGCCTATATCAATGCATTGGAATCATGGTAGACAGGATGTCCTGGGCGCTAATAAATAGCGCCCACTGTCAAATGCGAAAACATCAACAATTTTTTGTTGAACGTGTTTTTGGTTTGTTGATCAGTTTTTGGAATCATTTTTTCCACCGCTTATGATCACAAAACACTTCAAACTCGCTTTGAATATGAATGCACGGTAAGAGGAGCATGCGATCAGTTGAATAAAGCAACCCAACAAACACGCATTGTGAATGTGATTTCGTGTGTGGCTCACAACATCAAACAAAAGCTGCGTTTGTTGATTACACGCTCGTTTCAATTTGCACGAATATGAGTATAAGGCAGTTAGATGTTGGCTACGATAAATTTCATTGATGCCAGGGGCCTGTCTGGGGTTGCCTTTACTGCACTCTATTCTGCTACTATACAGTACGTTTTGCAGCGGTTCGTAGCTTTTTAAAGAACATTCCGACAATGATTTTTCATAAGGGCCTAATTGACTTGATCGATTTCTCTTCGTTGACTCTCTCTTTCGTTAATAACTTGATAAAAACGAACAAAATCATTATTCTTTTTGTTTCTATAGCAAGATGTAGTCAACTCCTTCGCATTTCAATCAAAAAATTTTGGGAAAACTCAATACACATTCTATAATAACACAAAGAGAGGATCGATGAAGAGAAATCGAAAATTTCAGATAGGCCCTAATGAAGAATCAGTGTCGATTCTTTCAGCTAGATGCTGTGACGAAGAACCTGTTGACGCAACCACACAACATGTTTAATGTAAACATTATTGCGTTTGACGTTTCACAAGCTTTTGCAGCAAGATGAATTTGGGTAAGATTCCTTGTGGCACAATTATAAAGCTTTCTCTGGAGTAAAACAAAACTGGCTATTATCTAAGCTACTTATATATAGCAGTGTAGGACATCATTGGGACCAGTGGATACGGAGATCAGGGGTTCGATTCCAAGTAGCGGCAAGTACTTTATTTCTGGCGTTCGATTAGGTCTAATCTGTGTAGGATTCACAGCAAACATACAACCTATTCAAATCGAACGCCAGAATTCAATTTTAAAAGTGGTAGTTCCAGTTCCACATGTATCCATAACCTAAATAAATTTAATCGATTAATTTGGGGATGATGTATAACTGTTTAAATCTCAAGAAGCAAGCTTCAAACAACAGTGCATTTGTTTATTTTGTGCATGCTCACTTGAAATAAGCTCCAAATATAAAAATCAGGTGTGCTAGTTTTGTTTACAAAGAGATTTGTGAGCTCAAAATGGTGAGTAGGTGCCGAAGTCGGCCATTGTGGTGGCCATTTTGGGATTCTAACAAGTCTGTCCTTAAACCGCTGTGGTAAAGAGCTATAGGCTCTTTTTACGCTTAATGCGTTACTACATTGCCCTTTTCAGGTAACTGTTTGAACATATTGTGGTACACTATTCCCTCAAGGGTGCTTAGACAAATTAGTTAGATATTTCGCCACTCCTAAAGATGGCGCAGTACAGTACAAATTTGTTTGACGATATGACTTCAAACTAATCCAATATTGTTTGTGCTGAGTGGCAGCCCAGGTGTCAATCTAAAGTTTAACCCAACACTTCGATATCGGAATAGCTGGCTCAGGGCCCATGAAGTCATATGATGCTCCAATGCGAGCTAATCATCAGTCATTTCATTTCCAGCGATGGAAGAATGTCCAGGTATCCATACAAGATGAACAGCATTTGTTGAATTCAGCTCCTCAATTTGAGTTCGACAAGCGATAACTAACCTAGACCTAGAGTTGGGCGAAGTGCTTTAATACTAGTCTGGCTATCTGTACAGAAGTATATGACTGTCCATTACGTGCTGCTGAAGTGCCGATTGCGATTTGCAAATAAGAGCAAAGATTTCAGTCTGAAAAACGGTGCAGTGGCTACCAAGTTAGTAAGATTGGTATAGCCTAAGCTCACGAGAGTGGACTACCATGCCGTCTGAAATACTTCTCTCCACACAACCAGATGTCCACTCTTCCCGGGAAGGGAATTCCGTAGAAAATGTCCTATATGGAAAATTACAAGCAATTGTAATATCACTTGGAGCAAGCACCACTATGTTCCAATTCACCAAGAGTGGTCGTTGTTTCCTTGATCTGCGGTTTACAGTAAGTGCAAGAAAGTTGTTTAAGACCAGGTACCTTAAAGGCTTCGTTCACGATCGAGCACCTTTTTCACCCTGTCGATGCCTCATTCCTCGGCACGTGTCTTGACCCTTTGAATTGGGGTTACTCCGTTTGGTGGACTCATACCACCGCAGCAGGTAATCCGTAGTTCTTTTCTTAGACGGCAACTACACGGCTGACAAGGCAAAAAATGCTTGCACTATTTGGTATGAGTATACGTCTCTTTGTGCCGATTGTATCGAGTCGTATTTTTTCTCATGTTATTCGCAATGGGGATTTTCACGGGTGGCTTATTGGGCCTACGCCAACACTCCTGTCTCGCCGGAGGGCCATCGTGCCAGTTCTGTTTAACGTCCCAACCAACACTGGGACGACCACGCTGATGGGGTTACCACCTTGGATCTAGCTGGGCGTGGTGCAGCGTTTCTTACTAAGCCGTTGGATGCCAGAACAGACGCTGTTTGAGCCACACCTCCTTTGTGAACAGACGCTCGGGTCGTACCTCCTCAATCTAGCTGATGTCAGAAGGACAACAGTGCCCAGGCTGCACTACTAGCTAAGCACACAACTCTTAGCTGGCGGTCTTTGTCATCGCTTAATCCGTGGAAGCATGAGATAGGAACTTGTGAGGACCAGAGCTATGTGGGACGCTCTCCTTATCGACTCACCGTTTTGCAGCCCAATGTCTTTGCGCAACAATGTTCCTTACCTTGATAGGGTTGGAAGTCAAGCAAGAATACTGTCTCCTTCTTTGAAGAATCAAGAGCCTGATGACGTAAATGACCTGAGCATATTCGTTTTCTAAGGTTTAAAGTATGAATGAAATTACTAGAAATCATGATTGCACCTTAAACAAAACTAACGCATCTATCCTGTGGTGAGCTATTTCGGTTACTTAATTCTGCTATCATTCTTACTCAAACTAATACTACAAATGTTCTAACATACGGGCGCATTTAGGGACGCAGTTGTGCACAGCATCGTTGCTTTCCCCGAGGAAATCCTACAAATCCCAGAAAACGGGCATTCCTGACCTACTCTTCTGTTGTCATACATCAACTTCCTTTCCGCTTCCTACCTAACGCTTATTCGCAAAAAAAAAAGTTGATAAAACCGAAACCCTGAAACCCAGTTTTTCTACCATTTTACCACTTTATTTGTAGCCTCGGGGATGGCATGGTGTATCCAGTGCACGCGTCCCACCTAACGGCCCCAGTAGCGACGGCATCTCCCGGAGGCTTGACTCCGGCCGTGTCGTCGGAATTCAGTGCCAACACGCGCATCACCATGCTGACGAACAAGGACGATGACATCCTGATGGGAGGCGATGAGGTTGGCTCGGAGGCAGACCAGCATCAGTACAAACCGAACGGCAACCATCTGCTGTATCAGCAGCAGAACGGAGTTTCGACGATGATGACGACGACTCCGCACCGAACCCGTCCGGAGGACATTGTTTGAGCGAGCGCTAGTGTTTTTGGGTTACACTCGAAGGGTTACACGTGTGAATGAGGAGGCTGTGAAGGATGACCGATGGCTATGCCAGAAAGCTCTGTAACTGTTAGAAATAACTGCTTTAATACAACGTAAAATGCAATCATGATTTCTTCGTCTAATATTCTAACTAGTTGTTAAAAACTCTTAAAAAAAGTTTATTTTATTCAATGAGGAGTTTAATCACTCTTAACGAACGTACAATTGTTACCAGATCAATCAAACTAATTAGGTGAATCGGTGGGAACCGATAGAATCCGTGTCTGTTCCTGAGTACTTTGAGTGCACACAACTATCGCTTTATGAGTGAAATCTTCCAATCACGTACAATCACAATGAAATTATTGAATTTTGATGGCGATTGAAGTAACTCTAGATCAGTCGATGGAAGTGCACTTTCATCACAGTTGTTGCTAATTCAGTATTGGTAGATTGTTAGTTCTGTTCTGCTGGGGCAAACTCTCTTATGATTTGGCGAATTCGATTACAAACTAGGTAGACGAATAAAATTAGGAGTCTAAGCTCGAAATAAGTTTTCAACAGGTTTTCACTACAACCGTGACTTAATTTTCCAAACGAATGCTTTCAATGTATAGTTAACGTAACGTAACAAAACGTAAAATAAATCTGTTCGGTTTACAAACAGAGGTTTCGCAAGAGTTAGCCTTGAATTCCAAAGCTACATACTACATTCAGAAACGAGCAGTGCATTAGCACATTCTAACGAAGTGAATGTCAAACTGGAACCACACGATATGGATCAAAACTGTTGCCTAACTAAACGCGCAGTACACTTTCGTACTGTTCGTACCTACTATCGATCGTTGTTGTACAGTAGAGCCGAGAGTATGTGTAGTTATAGTAAATACATGTTGACTTTTTCGAAGCGTTAGTTATAAAATTGTGCGTGCAGTAAATCAAAATTTATTTTTAATAAAAAATGTAACACTTTATGGAGTGGAATAGTTTGTCAAGAACGTGGTTAAGAAATTTGAAGTAATAAACACTATTTAATATGATGAAAAGTCGTTTATTTTTTTATTGGAATATTTTGCTAATTATTCATTCATTTCGCATCTTTACATAGAGAAGACTGTGTCTACAATTCTACGCCACACATTTTGATTCGCTGCTATTTTTCTCCAACCTCGGGAACGTTTAAACTACCAAAATACCTTTCGACCGGGTCTGCCGACCTTGTCCGCTGTGCTCCATGTCGTATTGTACCAGCTGTATTTCTTGCGAACACAATCTTTGCAGGGGTGCTATTTGGCAATCATGCAACATGGCTACCGTTTCCTTCCGTTTTTAGCAACCTCCTGAATGTTGGGTTCGTAGCCACTCGCCATACATCGTTCTTCTGCACGGCGCCAAATGTTATTCACTCTATGGATTATTTTGCATAACTTCTCCGCCAACTTCTCAAGGGAAGCATCTTATGTAAAACCATTTTTAAGGGGTTCTGGTTGGGGCTGGTGGAATCGGTTCTAAGGTCCAGGAAAGGGGTAAATTCGGTAACGACAATAAACTTATAGAAGCTTTCAATCCAAAACCAGGAGCTGCATCGTTCAGTCATCATCGATTTTGATGCATGTTAGAAGTAGGCTTTCGATGGCTCAAGCTTTATGATTTTTCGAGGATGTGATGCTTCTGGTATAAAAATGAACAAATGATGATCCCGGCCTTTCTAGGCCATCAGAGTGACCACTGGAGTGGCCACCGGTGAAACTATTGTGATTTAGAAATTAAAACAGATAGTACATCTATAGAAAACTACCAGAAATGGCGTAATTTTTCCAGGAGTTCCGTTGCAATATTGCTTCATGAGTTCCACAGGGAATTCCTGTACTGAAAGTTTACCTAGCAGTTCCACTAGGATTTACTTTCTTATTAAAAATTCTACTGAAAACTTCTCTAATACGGGAATACGGGTAGCTGTTCCACTTGGAATTCACGCCGGCGTCCCAAAGAGAATTTATTTAGGAGTTTCGTTGATTATTGCACTAATTCTTGGAGGGGTTCCACAAGAAAGTCGTTTAGGCGTTCCATCGGAAATTGTTGTTTGGATTTCATCAAGAATTTCTTTACTAGTTTCATGTAGAACTACTCTAAGAGCTCCACCGAAAATGTATCTAGCAGTTTCACCAATAACTTCCACAAGAGTTCCAACGGGAACTCTAGGTATTCCACAGCAAATTTCTCCAGGAGTTCTTCCGGGGATTCCTCTAGAAGTTTTTTCATCAGTGCCGTAGGTAATTTCTGTAGAATTGCCGGTGTTGGTGTTGTTTAGGACTTCAATCGGGAATTCCGCCAGAAAATTCTCTAGTAGTTCCGCCGGTAAGTTTAAAAAAAGCATTGCATATTCCAGAAGATCCAGATTCCACCGATATTTCCAATAAATGTCCCATCGGTTGTTTTTCTAGCAATTATTTCTCTCGATTATTCTCTAGAAGCTCCACTGGGAAAATTCCTGTAGTAGTTTCAGTGGAAACTCTTCTCGAAGCTCCATCGGAAAATCCTCTAGGGTGTAAGTATCGGCTCAGCCAATCAGGAGCGTCTTAGAGACTCCCCGACTTAACTGCCTCAGGGTTGTCCCGCTTACCTACGTTTGCCGCGGGATAGGGAATTCTCGCACTAGAAGCATGGTAAATACACTAGCGCTGATTTTAATTTACTGAATTTTGGTTTCTGTACTTTCTGCACACTTTATAGCTCTACTCCTTTCTCTATTCCTCCCTACATCTTTACAATCTATCTAACCTTATTCCTGTTGTTCGGGCCCCTTTCCTCTGCAGCTACCTCCTTTCTCCTCACGATCGCCGCCGGTGTCCGTTTCGGCGTACCGCGGGTTCTTTAGGCCAAGTCTGGCCGCGTCTCTAGCCTTGGGGTGGCTTTGGGGTACAGGTGCAGCTGAGTATAATAAACCCGCCTGCACGTCCTAGGCTGCCGATATTGGACGAACCGGCCTTCGGTCGCTACCGGAATCTACCTGGTTGAAGCACTATGACGTGATAGGGCTGTTGTAAAACGGTTGGTAGCTTCACACCGAAACTACGGGGTCCTAACAAAATGGATGTGAAAATCAGGACAAAGTCAGGTGGGTCAACTCCGTTACCTGATGTACTTTTTCTCCACGCTCACATACTTCACCACTCTTCTGATCCTTGAACCTTGGTTGACCAAAAACTTTCTTCAAACTTGGCTCACTCTTTTCGTTTTGAATTTAAAACTTTCCGTCTGGTTTGAACAACGGGTAAGTGAAAGACTTTAGTTCTTTCACAAGGCTCCAAGGTTCATGACCTCGGCCCCTCGGTCATTGCGTTTTTGAAGTGCATCGTTCATAATGGCCCCATCACGCCACGCCACCTCTTATTGCCGCCCATAACTGCATTTTTCTCAACCTCTGGTGGTGGGTTGGTGAAGCTCGGTGGGTGGTATGCAGTGTTTAAGGGAATTGGCTTACTACTGTCCTAGCTGTATGCTTAGTGGGGGTCTACTTGGGTAAATGCCTTATTTTAACACGAAATCTACATTTACGAATACCTATTAATAATAAAAAATCATTTCAACACAGTCATAAAACAAAACAAACAATTACAAGGGGTTCAATCAGAAGTTCTTGTAGAAGTTTCGACTGGAATTCCTGCATGAGATCCACTAGAAATTCCTATGAGAAACCCATCGTAAATTCTCACATAAATATTAGGTACTGAAAAGTTTTGTTCCGCTGGAAGTTCAAGTGGAAGTTCGATCGGGGGTCCTCTATAAGCCCACAGGAATTTTTTCTGGAAATTGCTCTGGTAGTTGCACCAAGGATTACCGCAGGATTTCTACTGTGAATTCCTTTAGGTTTCTCTACAATCCTCTTCTTGGCGTAATGTCCTCACTAGGACAAATCCTGCTTCTCAGCTAAGTGTTCTATGAACACTTCCACAGTCAGAGCCAGATTTAGGAAGGGGGGGCGGGGGGGCCAGGGCCCCGGGCCCCCACATTTCAGGGGCCCCCACAAAATTTCGCTTAACGAAAAAAAAAAGTGAAGCAAGAAAAAAATAGTGCAGTAACCTTCTCTGGATTTGATTTTTAACATACGAACTTTAAATTACTGTCTACTGACAAGATGTAATGTTTGTGATTATTTTTAGAAGGACTGCAGTTACTTGTCCAGCTATTTTAGAAATTTTTAATTTTGCCTCCAAAACTTTTTTGTGCAATTGCTTTAAAAAAACTACCGAAAATCCTCGGCTTATTTCTAGAGGAACTCCAAAATTTTATAAATTTCAGAGTTAAAAAATCAAGAATTTTCTATGGACTTCTTGGAAGAGTTAAAGATTATTTTTCTAAATTTAGAAGTATTTTTAGAACTTTTGAATTTTATTTTACTTAGGCAGCTTACGACTCACTCAAATCGGAGAACACCGAAACTATTGAACAATTTTTAAAAGGGAATCTAGCATGAATTTAAAACAGATTATTTTAAAAAGTCTCAGTTTCAATTTATTTGAGAAATTTTCTTACTAAAATACATCCATGGCAAACTCCTGATAAAACCCATAGATCAATTGTGAAAATTTCAGAAAAAAAATGTGTAGAAGTTAGCTAAAAGTTTTTCCAATATTTGTTTTGGAAAACTAATCAGAAATTTCTCCAGGACTTATCGTGGATTCCTACCAAAATTTTTCAGAATTTTCAATAAGAATTTCCTTTTTTATTACAGAGTTTTGTGAACCTCGCGTTATGGTGATCCAGGTGTAACTTCACCAGAGATTGCAGAAGATATCCACTAGAATTATCTTTCGATTTCGCTAAAACGACACCACTGATTGCACTACAAATTTAAGAGAAATTTCTTGAAAATTTCAGCTTTTAATTCTTCTTGCAGTTTCTCTATGAACTCTGGCATGATTTATTCTGGGATCTAATGCCGTGAATACACTCGTGAAAAGCATTTGCGGTACCTTTTGTGAAACATTAAACGCCTAAAAGTAGGCAATTTCTCGTAAAATCGTGTTACTTTTGTGAAAAATATGATTTTTCCAACGAAAACAGTATGTTACCATCAAGTTTTCCTTATAGTTAAATTCAATATGCTTAAGACCTAGCTTAGGACACAAAAATCTACTTCTTGTGTGTCTCAAAATCTTTTACAAGCGCATAGAACATCGCTTCCCAACCTTGGCTCTCGCGACCCCCCCAGTCTGTTGTCACCCCGCTTTTCGTAGAACAATCGCATTGTGCCTGCAAGCAGTTGGGGGGTCGCGAAACGAAGGTTGGGAAACCGTGGCATAGAAATTAGACTCAAAATTGAAAATATTTCGGATGCCTGGAAAAAGTTCTACACCACCTATATACTTCTTAACCCCCAGGCATGACGTAATATACAATAATACATAGAACTAACAACTTTTTAGATGAATTTATTTGAATTCCAACTAATGGGGCCTTGCTAAAAGGAAGGTTATGCAATTTTTACCCCTCCTGACCCAGACGTCCACCGGAATAAAACTGTCCTCGTGGCTTCAATTTTTGTGGCTCCCAGCATAACTGAAACTACAACTAATAGTGAAGTGAACCTCAAAATTTCATTGAAAAATATTGATGTTTGCGTCTTTGGCAGCGGTTTGAAATTTTGTTGTAAGCCCCGTAGCCTACGGGTTAATACTTTCATTATTATATTTGTAAGAGTGATTAATATTTTTTAGATTTTCCCACGTATTTTGGAAAGAAAATACCCTCTTTATAAAGGGCCCCCACAACACTGTGGCCCTGGGCCCCCACATTTGTAAATCCGGCCCTGTCCACAGTTATAAACTAAGAACTTCCTCTGCCAATGATTATTTTGCATATGTATGTTACGTGGCTAGACGACAAGTTCCTGAACCCCGTCACTCTCAGCATAATCGTGCTGAATACCCATGCGTTTACCGCATCGACTTTATGGGCTATATTCCTCTAAGATCAAAGAGCTTCTCTAGTAGACCCACCAGGAATTTCTCAAGGAGTTCCACCGAGGATTTTTGTTTGGATTTCAGATTTCACCGAGAATTTCTGAAGGAGTTCCACCAGTAATTTCTTTAAGAATTTTACTCTAAGTTTTGTTGCGAAGTCCCGCTAGCTAATTGTGCTCATTCTGCGAATGGAGTGACGTGAGAAAAGTCGGAGTCGTATATCGAGGTGAGAAATCTCGACTCGAATGAGGTGACTCTCCATTTGATTTACACGGCGAGTCACTTCATTCGAGACGGGATTCCTCATCTCGATATACGACTCCGACTTTTCTCACGTCACTCCATTCGCAGAATGAGCACAAATATCGAATAGAGGAGATGAAATCTCGTCGCTCAGGCTTCTCCACCAACAAATAGATCAAATGCGCCAATTGTGCTCATTCTGCGAATAGAGTGACGTGAGAAAAGTCGGAGTCGTATATCGAGGTGAGAAATCTCGACTCGAATGAGGTGACTCTCCATTTGATTTACACGGCGAGTCACTTCATTCGAGAGTGGATTCTTCATCTCGATATACGACTCCGACTTTTCTCACGTCACTCCATTCGCAGAATGAGCACAAATATATGTGCTCATTCTGCGAATGGAGTGACGTGAGAAAAGTCGGAGTCGTATATCGAGGTGAGAAATCTCGACTCGAATGAGGTGACTCTCCATTTGATTTACACGGCGAGTCACTTCATTCGAGAGTGGATTCCTCATCTCGATATACGACTCCGACTTTTCTCACGTCACTCCATTCGCAGAATGAGCACAATAATCATGTTGATAAATGTGCTCATTCTGCGAATGGAGTGACGTGAGAAAAGTCGGAGTCGTATATCGAGATGAGGAATCCACTCTCGAATGAAGTGACTCGCCGTGTAAATCAAATGGAGAGTCACCTCATTCGAGTCGAGATTTCTCACCTCGATATACGACTCCGACTTTTCTCACGTCACTCCATTCGCAGAATGAGCACAAAATTGTGCTCATTCTGCGAATGGAGTGACGTGAGAAAAGTCGGAGTCGTATATCGAGGTGAGAAATCTCGACTCGAATGAGGTGACTCTCCATTTGATTTACACGGCGAGTCACTTCATTCGGGAGTGGATTCCTCATCTCGATATACGACTCCGACTTTTCTCACGTCATTCCATTCGCAGAATGAGCACAAATGTATTGTTGCTTAACTCGCCCTTTACATTAGTGGATTTTCTCCTCTGGCTCCAACTCCTAACATCCTAACGCTAGATAGTTGTGCTCATTCTGCGAATGGAGTGACGTGAGAAAAGTCGGAGTCGTATATCGAGATGAGGAATCCACTCTCGAATGAAGTGACTCGCCGTGTAAATCAAATGGAGAGTCACTTCATTCGAGTCGAGATTTCTCACCTCGATATACGACTCCGACTTTTCTCACGTCACTCCATTCGCAGAATGAGCACAAGTTTCTCTTTTCTCTCACACCCTTGTACTCACAGAACCGCCTCACTGTTGACTATCGTCGGTCCCGCCGTGAGTGATCGACTTCGTGCGACCCCGCATGCAATGCATCAACATCGCCAAATCCGCCAATCCTGACGGTCCTCTGATCGGAATCGGCCAATGTAGATGCGGGCACAGATCGTGACTTCTTCTCGTGCGGCAAAAGGGTCGGATAGGGAAACAAACGTATTTTGGACACAACTTTACGCCAATTGTGCTCATTCTGCGAATGGAGTGACGTGAGAAAAGTCGGAGTCGTATATCGAGATGAGGAATCCACTCTCGAATGAAGTGACTCGCCGTGTAAATCAAATGGAGAGTCACCTCATTCGAATCGAGATTTCTCACCTCGATATACGACTCCGACTTTTCTCACGTCACTCCATTCGCAGAATGAGCACAAATATATTTTGGACACTTCCATTTGTTTTTGCCGTAAGTGTCCAAAATATGTTGGTTCCTCTAGCGTGCAGACATTTGTGCTCATTCTGCGAATGGAGTGACGTGAGAAAAGTCGGAGTCGTATATCGAGATGAAGAATCCACTCTCGAATGAAGTGACTCGCCGTGTAAATCAAATGGAGAGTCACCTCATTCGAGTCGAGATTTCTCACCTCGATACACGACTCCGACTTTTCTCACGTCACTCCATTCGCAGAATGAGCACAATTCGTTGGATTGCAAGTCGCCGATTATCTCCGACGCAGTTGGACGGGAGCTTTGACGCCACGTAGTGTTCCGAACCCGGATTCCAACATAAATCTGGATATTTGTGCTCATTCTGCGAATGGAGTGACGTGAGAAAAGTCGGAGTCGTATATCGAGGTGAGAAATCTCGACTCGAATGAGGTGACTCTCCATTTGATTTACACGGCGAGTCACTTCATTCGAGAGTGGATTCTTCATCTCGATATACGACTCCGACTTTTCTCACGTCACTCCATTCGCAGAATGAGCACAATTGTCGAGAGTGGATATACGACTCCGACTTTTCTCACGTCACTCCATTCGCAGAATGAGCACATATATGTGCTCATTCTGCGAATGGAGTGACGTGAGAAAAGTCGGAGTCGTATATCGAGATGAGGAATACCGTCTCGAATGAAGTGACTCGCCGTGTAAATCAAATGGAGAGTCACCTCATTCGAGTCGAGATTTCTCACCTCGGTATACGACTCCGACTTTTCTCACGTCACTCCATTCGCAGAATGAGCACAATTGTGCTCATTCTGCGAATGGAGTGACGTGAGAAAAGTCGGAGTCGTATATCGAGGTGAGAAATCTCGACTCGAATGAGGTGACTCTCCATTTGATTTACACGGCGAGTCACTTCATTCGAGAGTGGATTCCTCATCTCGATATACGACTCCGACTTTTCTCACGTCACTCCATTCGCAGAATGAGCACAAATAATTCAAGACCAACAATTGAAAAGGCCGCATCAACATTGCGTAAACAAACACGTTTCTGTCGACTTGCGGCTTTCTGAGAGTCACCCACACACCTCACCACCACTAACAGAAAGCGCAAACATCAGGAGCAACTTCTGGAGAAATCCCAGGAGCAACTCCTGGAGGAATCCCAGAAGGTACTCTTGGAAGAATCCCTGGAGCAGTGGAGCGGACCTGGTGTGATGGTTAGAAAACTTGACTATCACGCCGAATCCCTCTCCCGACAAACTCACGAAATGTGAGTTCTTCCTTCGGAAGGGAAGTAAAGCGTGGGTCCCGAGATGAATTAGCCTAGGGCTAAAAATCTCGTTAATACAGATAAAAAAAATCCCTGGAGCAAATCCTGGATGAATCCTAGGAGGAACTCATGGAGGAATCCCAGGAGCAAATCGTGGATGAATCCAAGGAGAAACTCCAGAAGGAATTACAGAAGGAACTCTCGGAGGAATCCCTGGAGGAACTCCTTGAGAAATCCTAGGAAGAAACTCTCGGATGAATCTCAGCAGGAGGAACTCATTTAGGAACCCTCTGGAGCACTCCTGGAGGATTCCTAAAAAGAACTTTAGGAACCCCTCCTAGGAACCACACAGAGGAGCTCCTGGATGAATCCTAGGATTAACTCCAGAAAGAAATTCTTGAAGCAACTCTCGGAGGAATCCCAGGATGAACTCCTGGAGCCCCTGGATGAATCCTAGGAGGAACTCCAGAAGAAATTCCAGAAGGAACTCTCGGAGGAATCTCTGGAGGAACTCCTTGAAGAATCCTAGCAAGAACTCCAGGAGGAACTCCTGGAGGAATCCTAGGAAGAACTCCAGGAGGAACTCCTGGAGGAAGGAACTCTCGGATGAATCTCAGGATGAATCCCAGGAGGAACTCCTAGAGGAATCCCAGGAAGAACTTTTGTAGAAATGTCAAAATGAACTCGTAGATAAATCCCAGAAGTAATTTCTGGAGGAATCCCAGGAAGAACTTCTGGAAAAATTCCAGAAGCAACTGCTAGAGGAATCCCAGGAGGAACTCTTGAACGAGTCTTGAAGCAATCTCAGACTGAATAGGCTGCTGGAAGGATCCAATAGACAACTCCTCGAAGAGATCCCAGAAACAACTTTTGCATGGATCTGGAGGAATCGCATGAACAAATCTAGATTGAGTTTAAGGAGAAACTTCAGAAAATCCAAATATGGCTGCCACAATGGCCGGCTCGGACCCCTACTCATGTTTTCAAAAGCACCAATCTTGAAAATTCGTAAACAAATGCGCTCGATTTGGAAAAGCTGCCTCTTATTTCAAGTGAGCAAAGCCACGATTAACAAGTGCGGCTTAGTTCGATGCTTCGTTCGTCAGATTTGTGCTTCTAAAGTTTGTATGCAAAAGTGCTATGGGATTTCTTGATGTTTCACCTTAAATAAGGGCGAAAGTAACATGAGAGAGTTCTCTTCATCGACATTCTGTTCTGCAAATTAAAGTGACAAGATGCAAATTCAATCGAACTTTTTTACATTTAGACGCTAGATTGCATCGCAACCTAGCGATTTATGACCAAAAAGTGCAACCATACTTGCATCTTGTCACTTTAGTTTGAAGAAGAGAAAGTCGATGAAGAGAACTCGCTCATGTTACTTTTGCCCTTATTTAAACTCAATCTAGAAATACCAACAAAATTTCACCAACGAATCCCATAAAAATCCCAATTACAGCTCTTGTTGGACTGCTTCCCAGGATGGTCTCGTGGAGTAATTCATAGGAAATCATAAAATAAATCTCAGGAGGAATCACTAGCAAAGCATCACGGCCACAGATTGTTTCGGATTCTCCCTACTTTTAGCTGAATCCGGATATTCGTCCTATCATCCTCACCTTCACTGATTTTCATTCATGTGACCCAAAACCCAAAACTTAAACACCTGTTTTGACAAAGCAAATGCTATGTTCGAAATTCGAACTTACTCTGTGAGTAAAGTACAACTTTATTCATGCGGAATTGAATAAATGCTCAAACAGTTTACTTTGCTCAAGTCAGGTTAGCCTTGAGTAAATACTCACTTTTATTCATATCACTTAATAAAGTTAATAGGTTCCCACTTCATGAGCGCAGCGTGGGCGTGAGCATTGAGCAGGGAACCAACTCCACGGTGGCGAGGAGCGTATTTACCTCGTAGGGCAGATTATAGCAGAGTTTGACGGACCCGACATCAATCTGTGTTCTTTAAAGTTCGGCTAACGGACTTTGCTCAGTCCTAGGATCTCATGCTTCATACGGCATGCCTCTGGCTAGTTGTGCCAGTTTACCATGCTGGGTTAGGGTTAATACATTCCAAATTCCAATTCTTGTCCGTAGTTCCGCGCTAAACGTCGTTGCCGTTGAATCAGTTCGGAATCTTTTATTTTCGGTTTCTGTAACGGTTTTTTGGGTTTCGGAAACAGTATGTTGTTGGCCTAACGTCCCCCTATCCATCGTGGTGGGGCTGCCACCTTAGGTACAGCTTCCGGTGGAGGAGCATTTAATACTCAGCTGCTGGATGCCAGAAAAGACGCTGTTTGAGCCGCCCTTCCTTGGTGAACAGACGTTCGAGACGTACCTCCTCAATCTAGCTGAAGTCAGAAGGACAACAGTGCGCAGGCTGCACTACCAGCTAAGCACACAACTCTTAGCTGGCGATCTTTGTCATCGGTTGACCCGTGGAAGCATAAAGTAGGAACTTGTGAACACCAGAGTTATGTAGGACGCTCCTTGTCGACTCACCAATGTGGTGTGACAAAATGTTTCTTCAGGGAGTCGAATTAGTTGTATGGTAAGTGGGGGCAGGATGGGTCACCTAAGAAATGGATCCCTATAACTTTCTGAATATAAATCGCATTTCTCTGTATTCTACCACGACTCTCAGATATACTAGTCAGCTATGATATAAGAGTAATTGATTGATTGATTTATCTTTATTTGAGAGACTTTCAGTGATATAAGAGTATAAAAAGGTAATAAAGTTTGATACCTGCTTCTTGACAAACAATTTTCAAAACATGACCCATCTTGCCCCACCTCATTTTAACGGGGGCAAGATGGGTCAGCTATAAGAAAACTCGATTTTCCTCCAACAAAAAATACTATATCTTCTAGTTTTTCTCTATACATCTAAGCTTCATAGACGTACAGATTACATGAAGAAAGTGTTGAAACATATCGGTAGATTATTCTCAGAACTAGCAGATTTTTGTTCGGGTAGCCATAAACGGACTTTGAAAACCTATATTTTTTGAAGGAAAATTTAAAAAATATGTTCTCAAATTTTCAGTGCTCTCATCGCTTCGATAATGTAGGTCACAGAATAGCCTTTCCATGAAAAATAAAACATTTTCAAAAACTATGCAAACATACTGAAAAATTAGGGTGACCCATCTTGCCCCGTCTACACAATACACGTAGTTATATGGAATGTATAGCATAAGAAGTATAACGAAAAAATATTTTGTTTTTTTTTCTGTGCGAGGAACGTATAGAATTTTCAAAACAATATACCACTTTTTTGTGTATCCCCGTCGTTTATCTGGGAAAATTATTGAAAGATTCAAAACATATATTGTGCGATTGAAAACGGTACTGACCCATCTTGCCCCCTGACCCATCTTGCCCCCACATACCATATATGTAGATCAGAGGGAGAAAAGAAAAGTAAGAGCAAATAAATGGCCCAGGGATTGAACCCAGAACCTTCCGTCTACAAACCAGAAGCGGAACCCATTTGACCAGCAAGTCAGTGTAATCAGACAGACAATTTACTACATATTGTCCTTTCGCTCTTTTCAGCGTCGGCGACGGAGTGTCCTATCCGGTTCGCTGTTTCGACGAGGACGCCGAATCGTTGCTCAGTGGTGAAATGGCGAGCGGCCATCACCTGCATCATCCGAGTCGTCAGCATCGCAATGGGCATCGTGTGGGCGGCCGTCACAACGATTACGACGGCGAGGTGCATCACCACCAGTATCGCAACGGTTCTGCGGTTCATAGTAGTAAACGCGACCCGCTCGTACACCGCGTCAGCGACAATGACGAGGATGACGACGAAGACGAGGAGAGCGTGTTCGAGACGACGGTTTTCAGCCATTCCGCCAATCTGCTGCACTGAGATGCGGGCATGTACGTACGGCATACTGGCGAGAGTGCAATAGGGGGCGATAATGTGATCTAAGGTGAGCTATTCCTAAGTAAGTACTTAGAGATTAATGTGTATTCGACCGTCGTCGGCTAGACCGTTGGTTGGCGCGAAATTTAGTAATTTTAAAACGTTACGTAAACAGTCAGTCAAGCTAATTTTGTTGTGATTTTTGCAATTCCTCACATTCCTGTTTTATATGTTAACGTTCATTTTTTAATATTTTAGTTTTATTTTAGAATTTTAAGAAATAAGTTACAACTATCCTCAGGCGCACGACTGAGAATGAAGTTTGAGCATTCCGTTTTGATACCCAAGGTACCTCTACCAAGATGCATTTTAATTTTACCGTAAAATGAGTATTTTTTGCTGGAAACCAATCAATATGACATATAAAGACATTAACTTCATCTTTCTAGTAATAATTCGTAACTAGAATAGACTCTTCCTAGTGTTCGATGAACACTTCAACTGTTAGTTACGAAGGGCTTCTTTACCAAGCATTGATAAATAGACAATAAGCATTGTCAATTTATGTATCAAAAAGAACGAAGACATTTGGAAATCGGGGAAAAACGGCCCACTGTAATATGCATCTCCCTTATGAGAGTTTTGATGCAATATTGTCGCACTATAGTAATGTAATATTGTTGCACTAATCGATAGCATTTTTTTCCTCTCTCATTTATATCTAAAACTTGGTGACATAATTAAATTAATTAATTATCGATTTTTGCGGCTTAACCAGCCGAATGGAAGTTTTACTTTATTCCAAAAGCTAGACTTTACATATACTGGCGTGAGTGAGAAATGGACAAATTGAGGTGAAATTTGCGAAAAAGTTACTCGTCCTCTCGGTGAGACTCGAACTCACGACTCCTACTCACTAGAAAACTTGGTGCACCACAAGCTAATGAATTGCACAAGTTTAATTTGCTTAGAACAAAAAAAAAAAAACAAATTTTAACATCAATGTTTTCTAAAATTTATATACCTATTTGCTTCAACGACGTTAACTTATGAACTAATATATAATGTATGTCAATCAGAGGAAAAAAAATTGAGCTTTAGTGTACTAGCAGAAGAGACATTTTCATGCGTTTCATGGTTAAAATCGAGTCATTCTTTATGGGGCACGTGTTACCTGATATCCTCTATACTATATTCATACAGAGAAGTCAGAAAACCCTGTACAACACTGGGAATCTAACTCAGACGCTCTTAACACACTGCGGTTCCAGCAAAAAATACTCCATTCCATAAATACATAGAAGAAACTGTACAATCCGAGATTAATTTTCGATTCTTTGTGTTTGCTAAAAGCAATACACGACAGCAATAAGCTAAGTATTCCCGTTTAACCACAGAAGAGCAAAGTAAACCGAACAAACAGACTGAACAAACTTTTTGTAGAACCCATTATGCAACAAACCTTTACGACCCTGTCAGAAGGATAAAAATGGCGCCGACTAAACCCAATGAGAGACTGTAGATCGGTAACTGAGAAAAAAAAAGTTAAACATAAACGAGGGAGGGAAGGAAATAATCAATTCACCAAGCAAACGTATTCGTTAAGAATGTTTAGAGGATAATGGAGACGATTTTACGTGGACGTTTTTGTTGCAATGAAAACATTAGGCGTTACATAAAATGGAACACAACCGTGATAGGGTGATTTATAGAGCAAACTACCGTAGTATTAATTTAATTTAGTGAAGTAACGAGACATTAAACGTTTTGAAAAGAACTAAGAAGTAAGACAGAGGGCTTCCAGTGGATCTAGTGAAATTATATCACAGCCATTACAGTCACTTCTTAGTCCTCTTCCTCGGTCAGACTAAGGCCTGAGTGATCTCTGCTGTACATTGTCGTCTCCATTCGCCTCAGTCCTTGGCTGTGTCTCCAGTTCCGCAGTCTGCGAAGGGTCCGCAGATCGTCCTCCACTTGATCGACCCACCTAGCTCGCTGCACACCACGTCTTCTTGTACCGGTCGGATGACTTTCGGGAAACATTATAGTCGGGTTGCTACCCGGGTAGAGGTGAATGGCAAACCAAAAACAAAAGAATAACAAATTTTATTGTCATAACTTATTTTGTCATTCATGAGTTCTTCATGAAGAGCTTAAAACAACATGTGAATAGCATAATATGATATCATATCAAAATATGCCATTCGCTTGTCATTTTAAAATTTGGAAGAATAACTACTTAATGTCTTATTTTGCTATCATAACAAATTTTGCAATTGATGAGATATTGTTGAACTTTTGCGAGTTTGATGAACTCGCAGTTTTGGCACTTATCAAGAACAACATAATTACAAAATTTGAATTTTGGTTATTCTAATGGTAAATTTTGATATTTGTTTGCAATTACTTTCCATCCAAAAAACTTATAAGTTTATATTTTGTTAACGGAATAAACAACTTAATATACCCTTCTTTTGGATGACAAGGGAATAACTAATTTTGATATTGTTCTATTTTCAATAACTTATTAATGGTATATTTTGCAATTCTCAATCTTAATTTTTTTGTTCTTGGTTTACCATTGTAATGTCAAAATTTGACAATCTTTAGTTATTTTATCGAACAATGTCAGTTATTATTTTTGCCCTTTTGTCACTTATTTCAAACAAACCAATGACAAATTTTACCATTCAGTAATTCTTTTTGAATGGTAAAACTTGCAATTGTTTTGTAGTTATTTTCTGCCCGGGTATCCAACATCCTGATGACACGACCCGCCCACTGTAGCCTTCCGATTTTCGCGATGTGGACAATGGTCGGTTCTCTCAGCAGCTGATGCAGTTCGTGGTTCGTTCGCCTTCTTAAAGTCCCGTCTGCCATCTGCACTCCGTCGTAGATGGTGCGCAACATCTTCCGTTCGAAAACTTCAAGGGCCCGTTGGTCCTCTGCACGCAGGGTCCATGATTCGTGCCCATAGAGGACTACCGTTCTAATCAGCGTTTTGTAGATAACATCGTGTGACGGCAAACTTTGTTCGATCGTAGAGTTCTGCAGAGTCCAAAGTAAGTTCGATTTCCTGCGTCTCTGAATTTCTCTGCTGGTCCTGGTGTCGTTGTCGGCGGTCACCAGTGAGCCCAAGTACACGAATTATACAACCGTCTCGATTTCATCACCGCTGATAAAAATTCGGGGTAGTGGGCGCCCTTTGCCATCATGTGCTTTGTCATCGATACATTAATCACCAATCTGATTCGCCTGGCTTCATTGGTTAGTCGAATGTGCGTCTCTTCCATCTCTCAAATTTGCCAGCTATATTATCAATATCATCAGCGAAACCAAGCAGCTAAACGGACTTCAGGTGGAAGGTAAAAGGTTCACAATGTCTATAAGGTATACTCACTGATAGTAGCGTACTTCTTTTACCTACACTGCAAAAAATCCAAACGTCATTGCTACGTGAAAACATACGTAGCTTTTTTCCATCGTACTTTTCACATAGCACTTACGTGAGCCACGAGTGACAAAGATGAACGCATGAACCCATGAACTTCTTTCAATCTACCCATTCCATCAGAAAATAACGTGAGAACTACGTGAGTTTTTTGTCTCATTCAGCAAGTATTTTGATGACGCTTAACTGATGTTCTAATAACCTTTACGGAATATTATATTGAATCCACTCTATTAATTATTCCTTCACTTGAGTTTTTGTTTTTCATCAAAATAAAAACGAAACTAACATTATTGATGCAAACTTCTATATTTTAATTATCATTTTTATCACATGACTCGAAACTTTTAAACATATTGTGGATTTTCCGGCTACTTGTATTCTACCGGTCGCTTCAGTATGGCCTCCAAAGTAGCCGTTTTGTAAAAAGAGTAACTTAAAAATGATTTTGAACATTTTATTGTATGCGCTATTCCTCGTTGCCACTAGCTACACAGCGACATTTCTTTTTTGACAATCAAGTTGATTATTATATGAAAACGGCTTCTTTGTGACGGCTACTTAAGAAACCGGTAGAATACAAGTAGCCGGTAAATCCATAATAAATGTTTACTGAAGTAAGGCAAACTGGAAACCCAAATTACACGCGTTTTTGGTGGATGATCGTGGTACAAGTTTTGTCACGATAGTTGCAGGAGAGGACGAAAGCCTCTCCTAGTAGTCGCCGTCGGGAAATCCTATTTTAATGGAATATTGAACACTGTTAAACGTGTCTCGATACAAAGTACGATGTATTGTTTACCTTTAGGTACTTTTCATCAAATTATAAAATGTTTTTGTTCCACGTTGTGTTCTAGTCTACCCAAATTGTCTTATCTAGGTCGACGCCGCACCACGAGATTATAATTCGAAAAGGCCCTGTAAAACAACGAGTTAATAAGTTAACACCTATGTGCCTGTGCCTCATTTTGCACCCTATTTCAAAACTTTAAAAATCTGATTCTCAGCCGTTTCTCAACGAAAGTTTGTGAAATCTTGACAGTTGATCACAAAATTCTTCTAGTTTATGGAACCGGTATCATGGTTCCGATTTTTTCCGTTGTTCCGGATTTATGGCCGTGGGTACTGGGGTAACCTCCTTATCAGATAGAGGTGCAACCTATAATTCGCCTTCGAAAACTAGCTTGCGGCATTCCAAACTTCATGATTTTGCAAAACAAGAGTATTGGAGCATATTTTTAGAGATGCTGAATACATTGGCCACTCCTCCGGATGTTCCGGAAACCTGGTGCCCTCAGGAAAGTGGCCACTTTCTGACCGGTTCTGAAACCTAGCTTGCGACATATCAAACTTCATGATTTTGCAAAACAAGACTATTGTTACATGTTTTGAGAGATTTCGGATAAACTGGTGACATCTCCGGATGTTCCGGAAACCTGGTGCTCCCAGGGAAGTGGCCACTTTCTGACCGGTTCTGAAACCAAGCATGCAACATATCAAACTTCATGATTTTGAAAAACAAGACTATTGGTACATTGTCTGAGAGATTTCGGATACACTGACCACGTCTCCGGATGTTCCGGAAACCTGGTGCTCCCAGGGAAGTGGCCACTTTCTAACCAGTTCTGAACCTTAGCTTGTGACATATCAAACTTCATGATTTTGCAAAACAAGACTATTGGTACATCTTTTGAGAGATTTCGGATACACTGGCCACATCTCCGGATGTTCCGGAAACCTGGTGTCCCCAGGGAAGTGGCCACTTTCTGACCGGTTCTGAAACCAAGCATGCAACATATCAAACTTCGTGATTTTGCGAAACAAGAGTATTGGACCATGTTTCTAGAGATTTCACATACACTGGCCACGTCTCCGGATGTTCCGGAATCCTGGTGCCCTCAGGGAAGTGGCCACTTTCTGACCGGTTCTGAAACCTAGCTTGCGACATATCAAACTTCATGATTTTGCAAAACAAGACAATTGGTACATGTTTTGAGAGATTTCGGATACACTGGCCACGTCTCCGGACGTTCCAGAAACCTGGAGTCCCCAAATAAATGGCCACTTTCTGATCTGTTCTGAAACCTAGCGCGTTAATTAATTCTATTTCAACAGATGATTGTTTTCGAAGAAGGTGTAGCAAATCCATCACGCCAACTTCCAAGTGCAGCTTTGGCCGTGATGGATAACGCGCAGGTACTCACGACAGCATCCACAAAAAGTTGATCGGTTTCGCCTTTTTTTGTCTTTTTTTAGTCGTTCTCCTCTCCATCCGCTTACCGACGGTCTAAAAATAGATTTCCGAGCAGCCGCAGTTGCTGCCGTCACCAATACAGTCACATTCCGGGTTTGTTTGTGGCAAAAGTGCAGTCGTTTGAATCAATCCATTATTTCATGTTGAAAATACCATATCTCTGTTTTTTTTTAACAAACTCTCAAAAATTTCGACAAATGAAAATATTTGTATTATCAAACAATATAACAGTTCAGTTTAAACTAGAAATCAGTTTGTCGCTACAGTAAACTGAAAAATCGGTTGATTTGAACTAGAATTTAATTGTGTTTATAATTTATTTTTCTGCGTGTAGATGCTGTTGGGGCACCTGGTTGCCCCAAGGGAAATGGTCAGGGGTTCGACGGGGACGGTCTTCCCGGGTAGAGGTAAATAGCAAACCAGAAACAAAAAAATAACAAATTTTATTGTCATAACTTATTTTGTCATTCGTGAGTTCTTCATGAAGAGCTTAAAACAACATGTCAATAGCATAGCATAATATGATATCATATCAAAATATGTCAGTCCCTTGTCATTTATCAAATTTGGAAGAATATCTATACTGAATGTCTTATTTTGCTATCATGACAAATTTTGCAATTAACTTCTTTAGCGGTGTTGAGATAATCCCATATTCTGAATCTACATGCCAAACTGAGCCGAAATCCAAATTTTCATTAATGTTGATGCCCGGGAACCCATTTAAAAATCAATTTGAAATTTGTATGGGAGCGATTTCTGCACAGAAAATATGCACAAACGTTGCGCCACTGGATTTCGCGACGGATGACGATAATTTTAGCACAGACAAACAGACGTAACACTCTTCAAAACGGCTTGGCACATGCATTTAACGATCAATTCGAATTTCATTTGATTTGCGCGATCGTTCCACCTGAGGCGCTAGTGTTCGATCGCTTTGACGTTTGCCAGTGTACACGTTGCTGAATTATGCAAATGAAAATTACAAGCGCTGTGTTTAGTAGTTTGCGTGTTAGACAAACGTCAAATAGAAATCCATCATGGCCGACAGTGTCTCGCGCGGTTCTACCAACAGGTGGCAGTGTGTTCATGAAAAAGACACCGGGCAAAAATTTTTGAGGAATTACCTTTAAGAGTTACGTCTGTTTGTCTGTGATTTTAGCCCTCGTCAGAACAGATTTCACGACAAGTTCTGGCACTTTTCGAATCGCGCGCGACTTAACTTTTACATACTGTGTACAAATCATGGTTTTAAAGTGTGGTTACATGTTACACCTTTTGTAGCACTAAATAAATTCACGAAATCACAATGTATTTTCTTCAAATATTTCTTTTAAAGTGATAGAACTAATAAAAAATTAAAGGGTACAAAAAAAATGACAGCAGAAAAGTTTATGCGTCTGCCTCAGAAATAGGTGCTCTTTCGTATAAAAACAAAAAATCAATACATTTTTCAAAATCTAAAAACCTAATTGATGAGATATTGTTGGCCTCTTACGAGTTTGATGAACTATCGCAGCTTTGGCACTTATTAAGAACAACATAATGACAAAATTTGAATTTTGTTTATTCTAATGGTAACTTTTGATATTTTTTTTGGTCGACAAATAACTAATTTTGATATTGTTCTGTTTTCAATAACTCAATAATGGTATATTTTGCAATTCTTAACCTTATTTTTTTGTTCTTTGTTTGCCATTGTAATGTCAAAATTTGACATTCTTTAGTTATTTCATAGAACAATGTCAGTTATTATTTTTGCCCTTTTGTCACTTATTTCAAACAAACCAATGGCAAATTTTACCATTCAGTAATTCTTTTTGAATGGTAAAACTTGCAATTGTTTTGTTATTCTTTTCTGCCCGGGTTTCCACAGAAAGATAACCGGAAGGGGGTGGTCTTTCACAGGAGAAAGATGACGGGTTTTCACTACTTAACGTTTAATAAAGATGTTGTTGACCTTTCACCAGGTCGGAATGTACAATGGGTAAACTAATCATGCCATTTTACGAAGTCACAACAATATTGATGATTATATTGTTTTTCACGGGTTTAGACGCTATCTCCTGTCAAAATTTGATTCATAAAATCAGCTCTAATCCTATAGGAACTCCCAAGAAACTCCCAAAGGAATTATACAAAAAATCCCCGAAAAAATTCGTAGAAAACACCGAATTTCCTAGAGGAACTCCCGGGGAATTTACGAGATGAACTTCTGGAGGAATTTCTGCAGAAAATCCCGGAGGAATTGGATGTAGATTCCTCCAGAAAATTCCCAAGGATAACCTACATGAGCTACTCCAGGGATTCCTCTTGGAACTCCTTCATAGATTCTTCCAGGAATGCCTCCAGAAATTATTTTAAGGATAATCCAGGGATTGGTTTAAAAATCTCATCAGGTATTCCTTCTGAGGTTTTTCCTCGGATCGATCTAAGGATAGATGCCTTCTGCGAATACTTCAGAAATTATTGCAGATTTTTTTTCTGGAATTTTTTTGGAATTCCGTACAGGATATGTCGAAGAGTTGCTACGACGATTTTCCCTAGAATTTCTGTTGGAGTTTATCAATAGCTGCTTCTGCCATTATTCCAGGAATTCCTTTTTGAATTTTTCCTGCGACTCCTGCAGGAGTTATTTATTTATTCATCCACAAATTTCTCCGACATATCTCAAAAAAAATATATATTAAGCATTTTTCTAATAAATCCTCCGAAAAATTCTTTAGATTTTTCCAGAGATTTTTCCAATTATTTCACCATTAAGAAATTTCTTCAAAATTTTCTCTTAACTTTCGTAGGAACATGTCTAAGGATTGCTTCAATTTTTTTTTAATCATTCCTTTCAGAAATTGTACAATAATTAATTTATGATTTTTTGCTCAAAAAATCCACAAAATACTTAAAGAATTCCTCCAACAAAATTGTGAAAAGTACCTAATTTCCAAAGATTTGTTCAGACATTTATGAAATTTCTATCTAGGGTTCCACAAGGATTTTTTCAGTTTATTTTCAGAAAATTACTAAAGAGCTCCTCAAAGGATCGCCACAAGATTTTGTCGGGAATTTCCTTAGTAAATTCTCCAAAAATGCAATTAAGTTTTCCCAGAGCTATTTCTGCTGGCATTACCCCAGGATTAAGGGCACAAATGTCCCAAATGTAGGATGACGTTCCTCTGGAGTCGGTCTTCTGTTACCCAAGGATATCCATTAGGAAATGTTCCCAGGAGTTCTTTTAGGAATTTTCCAAGACAAAAAACGAAACTCTTCAGATGTTACTACAAATATTTTTCCGGGATATCAATTTGTAATGTCAATAGCCATGCTTCTTATTTTTCCGATGAATTCTTTCGGGAAGTTTTTAAGAAACTCCTCCAGGAAATTTTCCTGGAATTCTTCCAGGAATTTGCCCAGCATCGCCTTCAAGAATTCTCCAGTAGTTTTCCGATGAATTCTTTCAGAGAGTTACTTATAAGCTCACCGAAGAATTTGCTGAAGCATTCTGTAGTACATACCAGGAATTCTATCCGATTTGTTTTTCAGGATTTCCTATAGAAAATTTTCCTGAAATTTCTTCAAAAGTTCCCCATAGCCAGCACTTTTTCCAGGTTTCCCATTAGGGAATGTCGAAGGATTGCTCCTGGATATTTTTCAAGCATTCCTTTCAGAAATTGTTCAAAGTTTCTTTTATGAGTTTCTACTCAAAAATTAAAAAAAAAAACTTCAAGAATTCCTTCAACAAAATTCTGAAGAGTAATTTCCACAGATTTGTTCAGATATTTACGGAATTTTCCTCTAGGGCTTCACAAGGATTCTCAGTTTCTTTTTTCAGAAAATTACTTAAGAGTTCCTCCAAGGATTTATGTCGAAAATTTTCTTAGTAATTTCCCCAAAAATGCAATTAAGTATACTCTAGAGATATTTCGGCAGGCATTACCTCAGGATATCCATTAGGAAATTTCCCCAGGAGTTTTTTTTTTAGTAATTTCGTCAAAAATTATTTCCGAAATTCCTCCAGGAATTTCACCGGAGATTTTCCCTGGAATTTCTCCAGATTTTTTTGGATTTCAGATTTTTTTTCCAGGAATTCCTTTAGAAAACATTTCTGGGCTTTCTTCAACAGTTCCCAGAGACTCCTCCAGTACTTCCCAGGGTTCTGCCATTAGGAAGTGTTCAAGCATTGCTCCAGAATATTTTTCAAGCATTTTTTTTAGAAATTGTTCAATGACACTTTTATGAAGTTTTACCTAAAAATTCTCAAAAAATCTTCAAGAATTCCTTTAACAAAATTCTGAAGAACATTTTACAAAGATTTGTTAAGACATTTAAAAAATTTCCCTCTAGAGATCCACAAGACATTTTTTCAGATTTTTTTCACCAGAAAATTACCCATGCGCTCTTCTAAGGATTTCCATCCTTAAACGAACGAAAACGGCCTACGACTCATTGATTTCGCCGCCTCAAAAAATATGGCCATACGTAGCACCTTTTTCCAACACAGCCTCCCGTATCGTTACACCTGGAGATCACCACAGCAGACGAAATCTCAAATCGACCACGTTCTGATTGACGGACGGCACTTCTCCGACATTATCGACGTCAGGACCTATCGTGGCGCCAACATCGACTCCGACCACTATCTGGTGATGGTCAAACTGCGCCCAAAACTCTCCGTCATCAACAATGTACGGTACCGGCGACCGCCACGATACAACCTAGAGCGACTGAAGCAACCGCATGTCGCCTCAGCATACGCGCAGAATCTCGAAGCCGCGTTGCCAGACGAGGGCGAGCTCGATGAGGCCCCTCTAGAGGACTGCTGGAGTACAGTGAAAGCAGCCATCAACGACGCAGCCGAGAGCACCATCGGGTACGTGGAACGGAATCGACGGAACGAATGGTTCGACAAAGAGTGCAGAACGGTTTTGGAGGAGAAGAATGCAGCGAGGGCGGTAATGCTGCAGCAAGGGACTCGACAGAACGTGGAACGTTATAAACAGAAGCGGAAACAGCAGACCCGCCTCTTTCGGGAGAAAAAGCGCCGCCTGGAAGAAGCGGAGTGTGAAGAAATGGAACTGCTGTGCCGTTCCCAAGAAACACGGAAGTTCTATCAGAAGCTCAACGCATCCCGCAACGGCTTCGTGCCGCGAGCCGAAATATGCAGGGATAAAGACGGAGGCCTCTTGACGGACGGACGTGAGGTGATCGAAAGGTGGAAGCAGCACTTCGATCAGCACCTGAACGGCGTGGAGAACGTAGGCACGGGAGCCCACGGCAACGGAGGAAACGACGACGCCAGTGCAGCGGAGGACGGAAATGAACCAACTCCCACGCTGAGGGAAGTTAAGGATGCCATTCACCAGCTCAAAACCAACAAAGCAGCTGGTAAGGATGGTATCGCAGCCAGAGCCGTAGCGTGCGGTTGGCCAAGTTAGCCACCGCCAAGGGCGCCATCCTCAGAGGGGCGCCGAAAAGAACTAAGCCTAGAAGAAAATAAAATGATGCTAATGTTTTCTTCTCTGTTATCAAGATTTTGCTATTTTCAGTATTACAGATTGATATTATGTTTTTATTAAGTTTTTCCGTACCTATTTACAAAAAAAACAGATTTCTCTAGTTTACTTTGAGCATTAACCATGACTCTACATGGGAATCTACTAAATATTTTGTTTTGAGAAACTATTTTAGATTTTTTAACGAGCAATGCAAAAGCATTAAGCTTTTAAAATTCTAGTGAAAGTTTCTAAAAATTTCTGAACATCTCACTGGGAAATGCTTGGGGAAATGTTCTGAGGTTACTTTTGAGGATTTTCTTCATATTCATTGAAATATTTCTTGATTTTTTTTAGAAATTCAGGAAGTTGTGTACTTAGAAATTAATCAAAGGATTCCTACTGATTTTTTATTATTTTTCTAAGGATTTTTTTAGATTATCTTCCATAGTTTGGCCAAGAAATTTCGACAGATATTCTATCACAAAATCTTCAGTGAAAAAAAAATTTTTTTCAAGGATACATTAAGAAATTCCTCAGATTCCTTCAAAAATTCTCTCCATGCTTCTATTTCCCAAGTGTTTGTTTAAAATCTTTTGAAAACCTTCCACGGTTTCCAGAAATTTCTCAGGGATCTCTTCTTTAAACCTTCTTTAACACGAATGCACTCTTGGTTGTAAAGTGTCGTTAATATACAAAAAATGAAAAATAACACCTTCTACAGGTTTTTTTTAACCCTAAAAGGGATACCTTCATGGCTTCAGTTTCGTCACATCGCTGAGTTTGTTCCATCAAAGACGAGCTCTGAAAGGCGCCTGGGGTCCAATGGACCCCAGGTATCTCTTTTTGGGTTAAATACTCATGAGATTCCTTAAGGAACTTTTGAACGGATTCCATCAAAAACTCTTCCAAGTATTCTGTTAGAAATTCTTCCAGTGGTTCTTCACAAATTCTTTCAAGTATTTTTCCACGAACTACATGAATTCCATTGAAAATTCTAGCTGGAATGTCTTCCGGATTTTCATATGGACCGGATTCCTTCAGAGATTTCTGCATAACTTCATTCAGTAATTCCAGCAGAAATTCTTGCAGAGATTCTAATCTAATCTAGCACAGACGCAGCCAGTACAAGAAAGCATCCTGGAAAATATTTGGGTTAGATTAGGCTCAATTTTTTTTCTTGTCAATATTGATACTTGCAGCATATCAAAAATATGACACAAGCATCAAAGCGGCCAGGCCAACTGCGTTGTGTTTATCGCAAAGATGATTCTAGAACTGTCAAGATTTTAATAATAAATCTTTAAAATCAATAGAAATACACTAGAACTCCTATGGCGCTGTAGTCACTTTTCCTATTAAAATGTTTTACTAACTTTAATTGTACTAATTGACTATTTTTAAGTGCTCATCTTGTAAAGGATCTTTTGTTTTGGTAAACAAAATTTATTTGACACTTCTAGTACCGCTACTGACGCTGCAAGGGCGTGGCAAACTAGATGTTAGTCACACGAACAGTCACGACATTGGATTTCTGTGGCTAGTTATTCTAATTTAAAATCGAAGCACTTCTAGAATCTCAGGGGAGGAAGGATGCGTGGACATACCGTACCAAACGCTCGGCAGAAATTCTTGCAGAGATTCCATCAAAAACTCGCATAGAAATTTCTTCAGGAATTACTATTTTACTTTTTGCCTTTCTCGTACACTAAGTGTACTGGAAAGGCTATATGTTCACTCCAAAAATGACTTTTTGATAGAAGGCCCGGAGGGTCGAGTCACATATACCAATCGACTCAGCTCGACGAATTGAGGTGATGTCTGTGTGTGTGTATGTGTGTATGTGTGTATGTGTGTGTGTGTGCGTGTGTGTGTATGTGTGTATGTGTGTGTACAAAAAACTCACATCACTTTTTGGCAGTAAACCTCAACCGATTTTAATGACCGATGGTTCATTCGACGCGGCATACAGTCCCATTGTTTCCTATTGAAAATGGTTCAGATCGGTCCAGCCGTTCCGGAGTTATGGCCATTTAGGTGTTCCGGACCGGTACCCCTGGAAGGGGCCAGACATGAAAATGCAACAAACCCAAGCATTCGACATATCAAACCACGGGATTTTCGATCATCTGATGAACGGTTAGCAGGAAAATAGTCTCAGATCATATCAGAACCGGTAGTGTTCCGGAACCGGTTCCGGATGCCCCGCCGGAAGTGGCCAAATATAAAAGAGAACCACACCCATGCATGCGACACATCAAACAGCGGCATTTTCAATAACCTGATGAACTATTAGCATGAAAACAGTCTCAGACCATATCTGAACCGGTAGTGTTCCGGAACCGGTTCTGGGTGTCCCGCCTGAAGTGGCCAAATATAAAATTTAACATAACTAATTCATGCGACACATCAAACAGCGGCATTTTCGATTACCTGATGAACGATTAGCAGGAAAATAGTTTCAGACCATATCTGAACCGGTAGTGCTCCGGAACCGGTTCTTGGTGTCCCGCCGGAATTGGCCAAATATAAAATTGAACATAACTCATTCATGCGACACATCAAACAGCGGCGTTTTCAATAACCTGATGAACGGTAAGCAGGAAAATAGTTTCAGACCATATCTCAACCGGTAGTGTTCCGGAACCGGTTCCGGATGTCCCGCCGGAAGTGGCCAAATATAAAAGATAACCAAACCCATGCATGCGACACGTCAAACTACGGCGTTTTCGATAACCTGATGAACGGTTAGCATGAAAACAGTCTCAGACCATATCTGAACCGGTAGTGTTCCGGAACCGGTTCTGGGTGTTTCGCCTGAAGTGGCCAAATATAAAATTTAACATAACTCATTCATGCGACACATCAAACAGTGGCATTTTCGATTACCTAAGCAGGAAAATAGTCTCAGACCATATCTGAACCAGGAATGTTCCGGAACCGGTTCCGGATGGCTCGCCGGAAGTGGCCAAATATCAAAGATAACCAAACCCATGCATGCGACACATCAAACAGCGGCATTTTCGATTACCTGATGAACGGTAAGCAGGAAAATAGTTTCAGACCATATCTGAACCGGTAGTGTTCCGAAGTGGTTCTTGGTGCCCCGCCGGAATCGGCCAAATATAAAATTGAACATAACTCATTCATGCGACACATCAAACAGCGGCGTTTTCAGTAACCTGATGAACGGTAAGCAGGAACATAGTTTCAGACCATATCAGATCCGGGAGTGTTCCGGAACCAATTCCGGATGTCCCGCCGGAAGTGGCCAAATATAAAAGATAACCAAACCCATGCATGCGACACATCAAACAGCGGCATTTTCAATAACCTGATGAACGGTTAGCATGAAAACAGTCTCAGACCATATCTGAACCGGTAGTGCTCCGGAACCGGATCTGGAAGTTCCGCCTGAAGTGGCCAAATATACAATTTAACATAACTCATTCATGCGACACATCAAACAGTGGCATTTTTGATTACCTAAGCAGGAAAATAGTCTCAGACCATATCAGAACCGGGAGTGTTCCAGAACCGGTTCCGGATGTCCCGCTGGAAGTTGCCAAATATAAAAGAGAACCAAACCCATGTATGCGACACATCAAACAGCGACATTTTCGATAACCTGATGAAATGCTAGCAGGAAAATAGTATCAGACTATATTTGAACAGGTAATGTTCCGGAACTGATTCTGGGTGTCCCGCTGGAAGTGGCCAAATATTAGAGGCCGAAATTGAACATAACTCATTCATGCGACACATCAAACAGCGGCATTTTCGGTAACCTGATGAACGGTTAGCAGGAAAACAGTATCAAACCATATCTGAACCGGTAGTGTTCCGGAACCGGTTCTGGGGGGTCCCGATGGGTGGATGCAAACTTTTTAAGGAGTGATAGAGGGGTCTCCAGTTAGGCTAATGGATAAGGCTATGGATCGCCAATCCGGAGACGGCGGGTTCGATTCCCGTTCCGGTCGGGAAAATTTTCTCGACTTCCTGGGCATAATATACCATTGTACTTGCCACACAATGTACAAATTCATGCAATGGCGGGCGAAGAAAGCCCTTCAATTAATAACTGTGGAAGTGCTCTAAGAACACTAAGTCGAGTCACATATACCAATCAACTCAGTTCGACGAATTGAGATGATGTCTGTATGTGTGTATTAGAGTGGATCAACATTGTATAGAGCTAAAAAAGCGTTGCTTGTTCAATCTGTATTAGCGTCCAAAGCAACTGTGCAAAATTTGGAAGCGATTGGTTGCGTCCCCGTAATCCGCATTGCGATTGAAATTTGTATGGAATTTAGTATGGAAAAACGTACTTTTTTGCATTTTATTCCCAATTTGAATTCTTTTGTCTAACACCATGTAACTAATGACGTTAAAATATAGCCTAGAATATGCCGAAAAACTTTGCCGAATACCGCAAAGTGATCCGACGCTTGTGAAAAAAAGTTATTTCTTCGGTTACTTAGGCCAAACGTTGAGATTTTATTGATGTTATTCCTTTACATGTTAAATGTTAAGCACCACTGGGCAATCTGCACGTTATACCTTTTTTCACAAGTGTCGGATTATTTTGCGGTCCTAGGCAAAGTTTTTCAGCATGTAGGCTAGGCTATACTTCAACGTCATTAGTTGGATCGTTTTAGACAAAAAAAAATCAATTTAGGAGAAAAATGCAAAAAAACACACGTTTTTCCATACAAATTTCGATCGCAATGCAGAATACGGGAACGCAACCTATCGCTCCCAAATTTTGCACAGTTGTTTTGGATGCCAAAAGGAATCTAAAAAGCTGTGTTCCAAAAAATCGACTTTGTTGATCCAGTCTATTGTGTATTGCTATTAAAAATGGTACGGATAGGTCGAGGCGTTCCGGAGTTATGGCCATTTCAGTGATTCAGACCAGCACCGGTGGAACTGGCCGTATATAAAACTGAACCAAGCCCCATTATGCGACTTATCAAACTGCGGCGATTCTTGTAACCTTTAGCATGGTTTACGAATTTTATGCGAAAATGAAAACTGGAGACCAGAAATTCCACGATATCGGTCCAAAATTCAAGATGGCATCCTAATATTCAAGATGGCGGCTGTTTAAAGGAGTTTCAGGCTTTAAAACCATGCAATATTTGGTATTGGAAAGATGTGGGAAGTCCAAAAATGACGATTAAAATATCCTAGATGGCGACCAAAATATCCGAGATCGCGTCTCAAAACTCAAGATGGCGACTGTTTAATTGAGTTTTAGGACTTGAAACCATGCAATGGTGGGGAAGAAATATTTACTCCAAAAATGACAAACAGAGTATCCAAGATGGTGGTCTACAATCCAAGATGGCAGTTCAAAACTTAAAATGACTTCTGTTTAATGGAGTTTTGGGCTCTAAAACCGTACAATATGGGTGTATCTTGTATGGGGAAGAAGTCTGGAGTCCAAAAATAGCGACCAGAATTTCCAAGCTGCCGGACTTTAATCCAGATAAACGATATGGTCTCTGATGCCATGAAATGGATTTCTGTTAAATGTATGAAAGTGCAATATCCATCAACATATCACTTGAGTTGTGTTGAAATGTGTTTTCGAAGGCACAAGAAAGGCGCCATCACCGCTAGGTGGATTAATTAGGTTTTTTTTCCTCTTCCCTCTGTGGGGCTCCGACGACGGGACGCCAAGCAGTCAGTAGTGTGCGGTAGTTCGGCAGCAGCAAAGTTTCGCGCGCTCGCTTTGCTAGATTTTTGCGATTTTTTTCCTCTTCTCTCTGCGGGGCTCCGACGACGGAACGAGTGTGCGCGCGCCGTGGTTCGAGTCGGTTCCGAATTTTTCGCTTCCCTTCGGCGCTAGTTTCCAATACACTTTTAGTTGATAATAAATATTTTCTTTCATTTTTTGTGTAAATGCACAAAAGAGTGAAAAATGTTACTTCGGGTTCGCCGATCGAGAAAAAATCCGGGCGCCGACAAGTGAGTCACGTTCAGTGTATTTCTGTGTGGAATAGACTAAAGGTTTCTGCTCCCTAGTGGAGTGGAGACGCGCGATAGAATTTTCTTTTTGGCTAGTTCTTGCGTCGAAAAGTGGTCGGTTGTTAACGGCGGTTTGTGTATATTGATCCATTGTCAAATCATATCACCAACCATAGGTGACTCCCGGACTGACAATGTACCTTACCCTACTAACAAAAAAATCCTTCCTGAGACAAACGTGGAGATGCAGCGATTCGCGGTCTTTATAACAACGTTTGTCTTACTAACATTCCTTTCCATCCTCGATGACCGTGAGGACGTGGCCGGCGCCGTTATTGACCTTATTAAAGTTGAGAGCTCTCGACCTGTGCACATTGAGAATAGTAAGCTAGTCCCAAGCCCTATTCATTGGTTCCTTGTGCAATTTCGATTGCTCTGGTCAATCACGGAGTAGCAACTACGAATTGTGCGGTCATCTATGCTCATGCTCATGAAAAATGAAAAATTTCTTACAGATCTACTGGGAAATATTTTGATTAAACTTCAGAAGAAACAGAAGAAACCTTTGATAAAGTTATTGAAAAATTCTGGTAAAAACAGGTAAAACCAATTGAACTTATTACCAGAAATTAATAAACTAGATCTTTTGAGAGTTTGAGGTTTCCTGAAAACTCCTAAAACTCTGAAGTATTTTTTAAAACAAAACTCAGAAAAGAAAAAAAATACTGTATGCACCATTTATGTAAGGAATCTTACATTTTCTAATTGTTCTGCTGTTCTTGCTTCTTGCTGAAATGCAAAATGTGTTCGTTCTTCGTACTCGTATAAGAGAAATAAATTTTGAGTGACTCCCTCTGAAATTCCTAAAGACAAACACGAATGAATATAAAAAAATAAACAAAATCGGGGGAGTTCCAAGGTCCAAAATCCAAATTTTAAGAAAACTTTGAAAAAAAATAATAACTACAACCTTTTGCAAATTAACAATGTCCTATTGTCATGGGGCGCCAATCTGGATGCTTGCCAACGGCGCCTTGGGACCACGCTACGGCTCTGATCGCAGCTGAACTCATCAAGATGGGCCCAGAAAAGTTGGCCACCTGTCTGCATCGGCTGATAGTCAGGATCTGGGAAACCGAACAGCTACCGGAGGAGTGGAAGGAAGGGGTAATCTGCCCCATTCACAAGAAAGGCGACCATTTGGAATGTGAGAACTTCAGGGCGATCACTATTTTGAATGCTGCCTACAAAGTGCTATCCCAGATCATCTTCCGTCGTCTGTCACCTAAAACAAATGAGTTCGTGGGAAGTTATCAAGCCGGCTTCATCGACGGCCGGTCGACAACGGACCAGATCTTTACCGTACAGCAAATCCTCCAGAAATGCCGTGAATACCAGGTCTCAACGCACCACCTGTTCATCGACTTCAAAGCGGCACACGCTAGTTTCGACCGCGCAGAGCTATGGAGAATCATGGACGAAAACGGCTTTCCTGGGAAGCTGACTAGACTGATTAAAGCAACGATGGACGGTGTGCAAAACTACGTAAGCGTTTCGGGTGAACTATCTAGTTTATTCGAATCTCGCCGGGGACTGCGACAAGGTGACGGACTCTCATGTCTACTCTTCAACATCGCTCTGGAAGGTGTGATGCGACGAGCCGGGCTCAACAGCCGGGGAACGATTTTCACAAAATCCGGTCAATTTGTGTGCTTTGCGGACGACATGGACATTATCGCTAGAACATTTGGAACGGTGGCAGAACTGTACACCCGCCTGAAACGCGAAGCAGCAAAGGTCGGACTGGTGGTGAATGCCTCAAAAACAAAGTACATGCTGGTAGGCGGAACCGAAAACGACCGGATCCGTCTGGGTAGTAATGTTACGATAGACGGGGATACTTTCGTGGTGGTGGAGGAATTCGTCTACCTCGGATCCTTACTGACGGCTGACAACAACGTGAGCCGTGAAATTCGGAGGCGCATCATCAGCGGAAGTCGGGCCTACTACGGGCTCCAGAAGAAACTGCGGTCGAAAAAGATTCACCCACGCACCAAATGCACCATGTACAAAACGCTAATAAGACCGGTGATCCTCTACGGGCACGAGACATGGACCATGCTCGAGGAGGACCTACAAGCACTCGAAGTTTTCGAGCGACGCGTGCTAAGAACGATCTTCGGCGGTGTGCAGGAGAACGGTGTGTGGCGGAGAAGGATGAACCATGAGCTCGCTGCACTTTACGGCGAACCCAGCATCCAGAAGGTGGCCAAAGCCGGAAGGATACGGTGGGCAGGGCATGCTGCAAGAATGCCGGACAACAACCCTGCAAAGCTGGTGTTTGCAACGGATCCGGTTGGCACCAGAAGGCGTGGAGCGCAGAGAGAACGATGGGCGGACCAGGTGGAGCGTGACTTGGCGAGCATTGGGCGCGACCGAGGATGGAGAGCGGCAGCCACAAACAGAGTATTGTAGCGTACTATTGTTGATTAAGGGCCGTCCATTTATTACGTAAGGCATTTTTTGCCATTTTCCGATACCCCCACCCCCCTTGTAAGATTTTTTGTATGGAAGCTCAAATATTTTTGTATGGAGCGTAAGATTTTTCAAACCCCCCTCCCTCCATAAACCCTTACGTAATTAATGGACGGCCCCTTATGTCTTGTCTTAATGATGTGGAACAAATAAATGTATGTATGTATGTCTTCTAAGGATTTCCATAAGATTTCTGTCGGAAATTTCCTCAGTTATTTCCACAGAAAATCTATAAGAAGTATTCCCCAGATAGTCTTGCAGGCATTACCCTAGGATATTCATTAGGATATGTCTTGAGGATGGCTTCTGAGATTTTCCAAAAAGACTGTCAGAAATTTCTCCAAAATTCCTCTAGGAATTTCGCTAGAATTTTTCCCTGGAATTGCTCCAGGAATTTCTCCAAGAACCTCTTTAATAATATCCCAGTAATTTCTCTTGCAATTTTCATAGATATTAGGAGGTGTACATTAATTACGTAAGGGAATTTTTGCGATATTTCGATACCTCCTCATCCCTTGTAAGATATTTTGTATGAGAATCCTAATATTTTTATATGACGCGTAAGATTTCTCAAAAAACCACCCCCACCCCCCCCCCCCCCCCCCCCCCTAAACTCTTATACGTAATTAATGGACAGCCCCTTACTGCAAATTTTTTTTTCACGGTTTTCATTTGGAATTTCTATAGCCATTCTCCAGATATTCCTTCAGAAATTTACCAGCTCACCGAAGGATTTGCTCAAGAAATCTGTTGGAAATTAGCAAGGCATCCATTTAATTTTTTTTGAGGAATTCCTGTAGAATATTTTCCTGGAATTCTTGCAAGATATTCTTCCAGCAATTTTCCCAGAGTTCCCATTAGGAGATGTCTTCAGCAATTTCCCCAGGAATACCTTCAGATACTTTCAAAGTATTTCCATGAGGGGTTTCTTCTGACATTTCTTACGGAAATTACCTTAGTAGATTCCCTGGGAATTTCCCAAGAATTCTTTCAGAAATTTACCTAGATGCTTCTCCAAGAATTTCCCTGAAAATTACCTCAGGAAATTCTTCTGAAATGTTTCCAAGTATTCTGTAGGAATCCCTGGAAAATTGGAAAATGGACTATTGGTGGATTCGATGGCAGATGCTAATTGTTACTTCCATGCAGGGATGGGAACACTCACTTTCAAAGAGTTACACTCACTTGCTATTTTCTCAGCTCAGAAGCGTGCAGTCAATAAATGATGTATGGACGTCTTTTGCCTTGTGGTTTTGTCTAAAACTTTGCCGAATAGAGAAGAGGTCGCACACGCATACCGAAGTCGTGAGGGAGCTGCAAAGACAACTCTCCACGAGGTGAATGTAAATTACACTCACCTCGTGGAGAGTCGCTTTCACATCTCTGTCACGACTTTGGGACTCGTGTACGACTTCTACTCTATTCGGCAAAATTTTAGACAAAACCACAAGGAAAAAGTCGTCCATACATCGTTTCTTGATTGCACGCTTCTGAGCTGAGAAAATAACAAGTGAGTGTAACTCTTTGAAAGTGAGTGTTCCCATCCCTGCTTCCATGTGCTTACCGGAGCGGTTTGAGCGCAAACAGATGCCCTTTTCGTATTGGTAAAGTTAGCTGAAAAACGTTGCCATGTTAATAATGTTTGTGACGTGAAAAAATAGGGATATTTCTTACAATACAAATAGCTGAAGCATTAAAACACCGTTATCTATACAGTATGGAATGTTGTCAGTAACATTTATTTGCATTCTTGAGTGGAAATGCGCCCACGCCTTCGCACTGGCCCATGGCACATTATCGCAAGTAGGAATACAATGTATACACCTATCTCAAAAAAAATAAAGTACATACTAAGATCCTCACTTCAATATCGTATAAGTAAAATACTGTTCGGAATGGGTAGTCTTTTCCGTGTCCTACCCGCAAATCACACACGCGTCTAGTGCAAAATAAAACAGATTAGGAATTTAATTTCGCACGTTTTCATCAGCCTTTTTTAGTTCGTTTGAAGAGATGATATGGATTTCTATCTAACACAGTTGATGTTGCTGTTGTGACTTGAACCGCTTGTTGGCACCATTGGTCCCGCCAATGGGTACCCCTGGGGAAGCGGGCATGGGCCGCTTGCCACCCACTAGCAGCATAGATCGCCTATCCACCAGGTTCCACGCACACAACCGATCGATCAGCAGCACGGCCCGCTCCTTGGGCAGATCGAGATCACTAATCAGCGTCAGCAGGTCGGAATCCGTCAGCAGATGTGGTCCAGCCAAGCCGTTGGAAGCTGTCGGAACTGCTGGGATGGCGGCGGCGAAGGTGGTGGTGGGGTTGACACTGGTACTCGATACCACATTGTGATTCAGGGAAACTGAGAACGCCTTCGGTTTGGCGGCCATCGCATTGGGCTTGATTGAGCATGGGGATCCTCCATTCCGGCGGATGGGAACGCCACTTGTCCTGCCCAACGCTGATGGTGGTACCGGAGGCGGTGGAAGCATTGCGTTGATGGTTTTACTCCGTTCTTCGGGTTCGTCATCGTCAATTTCGATTGTGATCGGTTCGTCTTTGAGAGTCATTTGCACTGAAAAAAGGGAGAATAGAACATAATTATTATCATACTTAAACTTCTTCACTACTATTGCGAAAAATTGAATGTTGTTTGTAGTACCTCTCTTGAACGTCGTACAGTTGTAGTCGTTAGCTGGTACATTTTAGATTTGTACCGGATTATAAGAAAAGTACAATAATCTAGTTATTTCCAGATAGTTTTTTTTATAAATAAACTATTGATTATAAAACAATTTGAAAGAAATTGTAGCCTAAGGTTTATTCATTTTACGAAATTTCTTCGGTGCCATTGCTTAAAGTTTGGAAGTTCGATAAAGACTGATGGCATGGCAGCATGCCAAACAATAGGAGGTGTCTCATTTTCGTTGTCACTTATGCCTATTGTTCCTATCGTTATTTTTCTACCTAGATCACATTCAAAGCAACAGAGCGGCGTTTTTTCGAAGGATACCGTCGTTCGGGGGGTGAGAATGGATCAAAATGCATATTTCCACATTCATTGTTGAATTACTTTTGCTTCTATGCAAGAAAAAGTCCTTTGGTCACTGGAATGTGATTTTTGGTAATACATGCACAAATGGTGAAAAAATATTTGGAGTTTGTAAATTTTCCTTCAAACTACTACAAGTGTATGAAAATTGGCCCATTCTGACCCCTTCGAGGGGGTGAGAATGCGTCAAGGGAACCGAATATGTTCCGCATTGACAACTAAGCAAGTTAATAAAGTTCTGGTCAAGTTTGATACTACTTGCCAATAATATATTATGTGATGGCTATGAGTTTCTAAAATGGATCAATTTACCTATTGGGTTTCTCATTAATCCCTGCCCTTTAGTTCAGAGAGGGTTTGGGCAGCGTCCTGCCAACTTGGTCGAGGCAGGGTTCTTGGGAGAACAAGTAAAGGGTTGTTGAAAGATTATGTAATGTAATTTATTTTGAGTAAATAAAATCTATTTTTCCCCAAACATGTTACGTAATATTTGCACAGCTTCATCAACGCTGATATTCTAAAGTGCTAGAATGATGCATTGAGCTTGTAGGGATCCCTTGAAGATGGGATGTAAATCATTAACTCGCGATCGCGCGTGTTCGTACTTCAGGGAAAAAGTACATTACATAAATGAACGATTTTTTAAACACATCCGATATGTTGAAAAATTAATGATTTGCTATCCATGTCCGTGGAACCATTCTGAACAGCCATTGAGTGAATACATTGGATTGTTACATATTTTCATCTTGCGAATCGACCAGCCATATAAAAACTGAACCCAGTGTATCACCACAACCTCTCTACTGTACCGAATAACAACTACTAATCATATCCTTTCCTTCCCTTCTTTTCTTTTCCCTTCCTTTTACATGAGCAAAATAACAACTCGGAGTATTTCTATCACCACCGTCTCAACCAACACTGGGACGACCACACTGATGGGGCTACCACCTTGGATCTAGCTGGGCGTGGTGCAGCGTTTCTTACTCAGCCGCTGGATGCCAGAACAGACGCTGTTTGAGCCGCACCTCCTTGGTGAACAAACGCTCGAATCGTACCTCCTCAATCTAGCTGAAGTCAGAAGGACAACAGTGCCCAGGCTGCACTACCAGCTAAGCACACAACTCTTAGCTGACGGTCTTTGTCATCGCTTGACCCGTGGAAGCATGAGGTAGGAACTTGTGAGGACCAGAGCTATGTTGGACGCTCTCTTTATCGACTCACCGTTTTGCAGCCCAAATGAAGAGGAATCGTGAGTAAAAATCATAAAAAACACCTAAGGTAAGAACATAACTATTCTGTTTCCAACGTGTGATTAACCATTAAATAGATCCACTGGTCACGTGTAAGACGTATTTTTGACGCCGGAACGTCGTGACTTGACTAAACTCGACAGAAATGGTTCACTACTTGACTAGGTGGACATAGTGACAGGTTCTATACGTTGACATTTTCAATGTAGTTGGCATTATAAGAATAACGTGAGAGTAGGAAATGTTTATGACGAATTTCGCGCCAACTCGACCAGTGGTTGGCAACACCCTCTCAGAATCGAATGAAACTTGGTGGGCATAAAGACTAGGTTTTTATAAGCAACTTTGCATACTTAAATTTTCGAAAATTTTCAAGAGTAACATTTGAAGAGGGCCTAACTTTTTTTCGAAGAATTTTTTAAAATCGATGTAACTCAAAAATGACAAGACCTATAGAAAAGTGTTGTATGGGGGACATTTAGAGAATTGTCCAAGCTTTCATGAAAAAATATTTTAAAAATTCAAAATACATTTTTACACGCTAAAAAATATATTTTTAAAATTAAAAGTCAATTTACAGAAAATGCCCACATTTTTATGTTTTGAATTTTTTTTCCAAGAAAGTCAATATTGTTGCCTAACTTTCCTCCATACATCACAAGATGGGCACTTTTAAGGAAAAAAAGTTTTTCTAACAAAAACTTTTTCACGTTATTTTTTTTAGCGTGTTGCGCATTAACTCGTACAGGATGTATCAAGAATCCTTATACCCATTTAATAACACTCAATGGGCATTACAACTTTGTTTGATTGGGTGCCTTCTTTTTCTTGGCGTTACATCCCAACTGGAATAGAACCTGTTTCTCAGCTTGTTTTGATATCTGAATGCTTAAAACAGCATTCTGTTTGCTGAAATTGTATTATTGTGTGCCTAGAACCAGTGAACTAACATCATTATTAGAAGCGAATGATAAAGAATCGGTTTTATTTCAACAATGGCTAACCACTGATCGATGCAATTTGGAAACTATTACTAAGACTATAGACGAGTTTGTTCCGTATTTTGCAGAAAAAGTTGATAAGCTTATAACTCATGATTTCATTTATAAAGAACAATCCTCATTTTTGCGGGATAAAAAAGAATCTCTTAAACAGGGTGAAGTATTAACAATTTGTGAATTTTCAGAAAATTATTCATTTATCATTCAAAATTCAGCTCAAGGTTACCATTGGAATAATTCTCAAGCTACCATTCACCCCTTTGAAGTGTACTACAGAAAAGAAAATAAGTTGGAAAATTTGAGCTTTATAATAATATCTGAAGTACTTACACACGATACAACAGCAGTTCAGTTATTTATATTTAAAAACTGCTGGATTTCATTAAACAATCGATTGATTTCTAAAAAATTACTTTCATGTCAGATGGAACAGCAGCTCATTATAAGAACAAAAAAAAAAAATTGCCAGTTTGTGCAGTTTTCGGTCCAATTATGGATTGGAAGCAGAATGGCACTTCTTCGCAACTTCACATGGCAAAGGTCCATGTGACGCTGTTGGAGGTACTCTCAAGCGAATGGCAAAACGAGCAAGTCTTGCTCGAGATTATGGAAACACAATCACAACTTCTCGAGAATTGTATGACTGGGCAGTTAAACAGTCAGATATACATATAACAAAATTGAATTTCTGCTTTATTTCAAATGAACAATATGCAAAAATGACAGATGAACTTGAAGAACTATACACATACAGTCACGTAAAAACAATACCAGGGTTGTTACGAGAAGGGTGGAAAAAAATCCGCGCCAAATCCGCGCGAGCTAAATTTGAATCCGCGCCAAATCCGCGCGATACTGGAAATAAATTCGCGCCAAATCCGCGAGAGCGTGAAGGTATTTTTTTTTTCTTTCTTCACGTTATTGAAGAAATCCATTAAATCCATTTAACTGGCAAGGACTGCTGGATGAAGAATAAACTTTTGATTCGTAAATCAACGCAACTCATGCTTTCTGAAAGTGAGTTTCGGCAAAACTTTCGTTATTTTTTTCCAAAAACATTTCTTAGAGATCCATTGGGCGATTTTTGAAAAGAATTCTCTAGACAAAATCTCAGGAGAAACATCCCAAGAACTAGGTAGTGTATTCGTGGGAAAAATATTTAAAAAAAAAACTGAAGAAATTTTTATAAGAAACTGAAAAAAAATCTTTGAAATAAACAGAATGGAACTTTCTTGGCTTTCTTTAAGTATTACTGAATAAATATTTTTGGAGACAGTAACCCGAACAATTTTTTTTAAGAATTTTTTGAATCCAGTATGAATTTGAAAAGGATACTCATGAAAAATTCTCATAAGATCACTTCGAACATTTTTTGAGTAATGTCTTAGTAGTTATTGAATGAATCTTCAGTGAGGAATTTTTCAAGGAGAATACTTGGCAAAACCTGAGAAAACAACTCACATCGTCCATAATACACCGTGGAATTTGGGAGTAGGTATTGCAACCTCTTTAGCCATGTGGCTTTAAAATTTTGCGTGGCCTTAAGGATGAGGAAAGGTGGGAGATTGATTTTGCGAATTGAGCTGTAAAAGAATGTGTTGTTAATAAAATTGTCAACTTTGCGTATTTTCACACAAAATGAACAATGATTCTTGACCTTGTGTCTTCAATATTGGAAGCTTGGTTGATAATAATTTAAAAAAATAGAAGGATAAATTGTGTAACAACCTCCTTCCTTATGGAAATAGAAATCAAATATATCAAAAACAACAAAAAAGAGCCGTGACGCTTCTTCGTTTGATCATGAAAAGTATCTGTTCTTTTTGGCACCACGAGTGTGCATCTTTCTCTGTAGAGTAAAGATACATTTAAGCCCCGAGACCTGACAGCAACAAGCTGATCACAAGGTTGTGCCTCTGCCCAGAGGAAAACGTCCCTTAAAATGGATAATCACTGGAAAAATCCTAGAAGGACAATGTTGACAATTTTCAAGATTTACTTGCTGGAGTCCTTTGAAATTCCTACAGGGTTTTCCTGGATTTTTTAGGAGTTTCTCCAAGAATTTCTGCAGTAATATATCCAGGAATGCCGACAGAGGTCCCCCAGAGTTTTTCGCCAAAGTTTTTACTAGGGTAAGAAATCAAACTTTGAACTAGTCAAATTGTAATCTTAATTTGAACCATTTCGAAATTCATTAAAACGACGTACTTTTTAGGCAAATATTGTCCCGGAAAAGATGTTAAACAGCTTTCCGTAATATACCCTGATAACATGGACTTTAAAAGCATTGAAAAAAGCGTTTTTGTCATGGAAAACAGGCAATTGAAAAATCACTGTGATTTAACCCATTTCCGCCCAGCGAAAGCACATTTTCGGTGCACTCGTACAGCTCATGCATTGTGCCACACGCAATATGTGAACACGTCAAATGAAAGCTTATTTTTCGTAGAATCGACCAACCGAATAATATTCTGCATTATCTGTCATAAAATTATCAAATTTTAGTAATTCTTACTTGGAGAATGTTATCTTAAGTTGAACCATTTGTAATCTAAATTTGAACTAGTAAACGGGGGCGAGCTTCCAGTGTTGGCCTGCAGATTGCGCTAGTGGTTGTTTTGTTTACTCTTGGGGGGTGAAAAATTTCAAATTTAGTTTTCAAGTTCCTGAAGAGTTTAGAACATTCTTAGTTGAAATTCCTCTGCCTAATGAAAAATATTTATGGGAATTAGCAGTTCCATGTGTTTTTCTATTGTTCAGCACGAAATTGGCTGTTGTGGGAGATGCTCGAGCTGCTGCCGCCAGTAGTTCAAATTAAGATTAAAATTGGTTCAAATTATGATTACGATGGTTCAAATTAAGAATCAAATCATTGTTGACGAAAAATCGAATTTTTCAATGAAATTCGGTGCAAATACAAACTTTTTACCACTGAACAGAAAGCTTATACCCGTGGCTTTCATGTACATACGATTTTGCCGTAGTAAATTGTTTCCAGGTGGGAGAAAAAATCACTCAAAATTTGCGCTACTTCGGAAAGCCGCAATTTGATTCAACTTTTGATTACCTACCCTAGCTGTTTCCTCTAGAATACCCTTCAAAAGAATTTTTCCGAAATAATCTAGGGATTTATCTAGAAATCTCTTCAAAATATATAGCTGGTGCCTTTCAAAATTGTAGCAGTAACTCGGGCAAATTACTATTACCCTTTCGGCTTCCGATAAACGGATATCTTTCGGATATTACATTCAAAGGAACACCGCCGCCGGCGGCGGACGATACGTTACGTCCGGGACGAATGTGGACTATGCAGTGGGCTCATACTTACGATAAAACGGAGCATAGTTAATTCCCAGAAAAGGCGCAATATAGCGACCGAAACGTCGGATGAAAGCTTAAGAATCCATTTTTGAGTTATTCCTCCAAAGACTGAACGCCATACCTCCCAACATAACCAACAGTCGAAATTCGAAGGAATTGCTAGAAACAAATTTGTTTTTTTTTTAGTAATAAGGACTCGAAAGTTGAATAAAGATGCACAATGGAATTGGAATTGGAAGAATCGTTGCACAATTTCTTCAAAAAAATATTTTGAAGAGCTGATGAAATTCGTAAACGATTGCCGTACACCAAAACGAAAACTTGCTCCAAATTCTTCACTAGTAGGATGTTAAGGTCAACATGACCCAGTCAGGCACGCTGAACGTACACTACGCTATCGTGGTGCAAAAATTCTAACATCTTAGGAGGGTTAAACAAATATTTACTTTTCATAATTTCTAATTCAAGTGCCGATAATCATTCAAATATTTCGCTGTACACACTACAAAAACCATTTCCGCGCCAAATCCGCGCGAGGGCCAAATTCCATGGGTAAATCCGCGCCAAATCCGCGAAAATCGCGAAATCCGCGGAATTCGCGAAATCCGCGCTGTTGTAACAACCCTGGAAAATAGATAAATAGTGTATGTTAGGGGTCTTACACAAATTACGTCACGATTTTAGGAGAGAGGGGGGGGGGGGGGTTGGTTTGCAGAGCATGACGACCCTTACAATAAATATTGAGGTCCCATACAAAAAGTGTGACAAAGGGGGGAGGGGGGTGGGGTGGTTGAATAAGATCGATTTTTGCGTGACATAATTTGTGTATCACCCCTTAGAGCCTTCTGTGACCTGGGTCGTTATACGTCCATCTTATAATGTGAATGTTATAGGTTTGATTTGCGTACCAAATAACATCGAAATGGAAGTTTCAGGGGTTCATTTATGCAGTGGAGGGCATCTATCCATCTCGACGATTCTATGAAAACTGTGACAATATGTTAATAATGTAGGTTTTATAAATTACGTATCATCGAAGCTTTTCTATTTTTGACTACCTTCCAATTCGATACAATATTTGTGTGTACAGTAAGGTCTTCTTTTACGCGGTTTTGATTTACGCGGCCGCGTAAATGAAAACACCATGCAAAAAAAAATCATAGTCTTATTTTTGCATGATTCGTCGAGAAATGGTGAGACTTTTTTTACGCGGTTTTTTTTAAATTTGAACTGAGTTTTTTTTTTTACGCGGTACGTATCCCCCGCGTAAAAAAAACCTGACTGTAATGCCCTTATATTTAGCAAACACACGTCCCTTAAATTGTTACGTAATTTACGCATGGTGTCTTACGCCATGTAATAATTAATGAGCTAACGTTATCTGTAACATTTTCCATGAAATACATCACACTACAATGTGTAAATATTGGCGATTTAACCAAAACATCTTCCTCTTTGGAGCGTTAAGTAATTTCTAAACGTCCCCTACCCCAAAAAGTTAAAAAAATGTTGTAACTCCCACGTAGTTTGCTACTGTGTATGAAGTTTTGCGAAAAAAACACCAGCATTTTGTCAAATAAATGAATTTAATGAGGTGGGCCAAAATATGTGGTATAGTTGTTTCTATTTAATTTTAGACTGCCTGTGAAACTGCGCAGAAGCTAAAGAATAGCTCTAAAAACAGTTTCATACAACTCATTTCTTTCTATCTTTTTGATCTATGTATATTTTTTAATTTAGTATTTTCCTGATTAATTTATACGACATCCCTGAAAACCGGAATTCACAAATAACTGGATTTCCTGTGCAAAATAGATTTTTTTGCAGTACCGGTATTTTACCGGTATTACCGGTACTGTAAGCCCCAGTATCTAAATACCGGTACTCATCAAAAGTGATCGGTACTACGACCCCTAATCATAGGTAATCATTTCCAAAAAGTGTTGTTTTGTCTTTTGACAGAATCATAATTGGAAGGATCAAATGCTCAACCTTGGGTGCCTAAATTTTAGCGGGGGTGTTGGAGATTGGTAGTGATGTTTGGGTTATGAATGTGTAATGTGTGAATGTGACATTTTTGGGGGAGGGTAAACCTTGTAATGTATGCATAATATAACTATGCCCCGTTGTTCTGAGACGGATGCTCTATCTATGTTATTGATCCTAGTAAGGCGTTTGGGTCAATATAGTCCAGACAGGCACGCTGCATGTGTACTGCGCTAGCGTGGTGCGCCTATCCTAACAGAAATCGAGTTGGTGGATTCTCCGGAATTCTTTAACATTTATTTTTTATTATTATCTTTATTAACGATATTTTCAGCCCGCGGTTTAACATTTATTTCCAACGATAGGGAAGTGGAATCATCTCGGCAGGGGTCCTATTTTGAGCACTTTTCTGCTATGACTCAGCCAATTATGAACCAATTGACACAATTTTTGGAACGCTATGAGATCTTGGATGAGATACGTATAGTATCTAGCCGTGTACAAAATTTCAAGTCAATTGGTTTAGAATTTACTGAGTTATAGCAAAGAGTGTCCAAAATACCGGCCGCTGCCCAAGTGGTTCGCTACCCTATCAGGGCGTGTCTCTCATTCAAACTCTGGCTGGAGCTTAAGGACAAACGTCTTGAAATCCAGCTTGAATAGTGCACCAGAACTTCTGACGCACGAATCTCAAGAAGCAAGCTGCAAACAATAGTGCATTTTATTATTTTGTTCTTGCTCACTTGTAATAAGCTTAAAATAAGAAGATCAGGTACGCTGGTTTTGTTTATGAAGAGATTCGTGCGCTCAAAATCGTGAGTAGGTGCCAAAGTCGGCCATTGTGGCGGCCATTTTGGGATTCTAACAAGTCTGTCCTTAACACACCTCAATAACGAAGAGACGAAATCGACCACCGGCTCTTTACCCGGTGTAATGAGAACATCCGTTAATCCAGTTCAACACCACCATCACGCATTTGTTCAGCCTACGTTCAACAGTGACAGTTCAATCTTCATCTGAGATCTCCGTCACAAGTTAAAATACGCATACTATGCCTGTTTTCTTCTATGCGGTGATAGCCCTTTGCGCGTAAATTCCGCATCAAAATCCAAATTTTTAAATTTCCGTATAATAATAATCATGATCAAAGATTTTCATTCTGGATAAACATCGATAACTAAAACACTGCTTATATGTACCAACAGGATTTTTGTAACGTAAAGTACCGACAGGCAAAACAACGTGGAACTATTTTTTTGCACATCCATATCTCAGCAGTTAGTGAACCAAATTTCAATCTTTTTGCGTTAACGGAATCCTACACTATCCCAGAGAGGTGTAGTGAAAGCCAATTGGAATTTCATGCAGCTTCCGGTGAGAACAAGGCGAAAACATTAGTTCCTTATTTTTAACTTCTTCCGGTTTCGTTTTGTTCCCAGATTGATTATGAGTACCATGTCTTTGTAGCGAGTTCTCTCGGAACCTCGACAAGATAGCAACATTCTGTCTTCGGCAAAGTTGTTCAGAACAACAACCACTTCCTGGTGATGGATTTCATAGTTCCGAATTTCCCCACCACGTGGCGCTAGTGTACATAGTGACTTCCGGTACGACTTTGGTGGGATATAGCACGAGATTGAAGTCAGATAGGAAGGTACGATCTTCGGCAAAGTTGTTCAGAAGCACGAGTACTTCTAGGTCATGAAGAGCATAGTTCCAAATTTAACCACTACATGACGCTAGTGTACATAGTGACTTCCGGTATGACTTTGGTGGGATACACGAGATTGAAGCCAGATATTAAGGTACGATCTTCGGCAAAGTTGTTTAGAACTACGAGTTCTTTTAGGTGATTAAAAACATAGTTCGGAATTTCACTACCACGTGGCGCTAGTGCACATAGTGACTATTAGCTGTCCCGGCAAACGTTGTGTTGCTATTTGTGGCTGTGGTGGTTTGTCAACTGTTGGGTTCATGGCAGCATGGCACTCTAGATCGGTTTCATTTCGATCGTGTTGATTTTCATTCCAGTTCATAAAAAAATCAGTACTTTATCAATTTTCTTACTTTTTCAGTGGATTTTCTTATTTTTTTGTACTTTATAAACACATCCACCATAAATACGAATCGAACCATGCAAGAGTCATGCTGATCGGTTCATCCGTTCGTGAGTGTTGTTGCCTCAAAGGGACTTTAAATTAATTTTATATAAATACTAGCTGTCCCGGCAAACTTTGTCTTGCCAAACTGTGGTGGTTTGACAACTGTTGGGTTCATTTCAGCACGGCACTCTAGATCGGTTTTATTGCGATCGTGTTGGTTTTCTTCCCAGTTCATGAAAAACAGGTTTTTATCAATTTTCTTAGTTTTTAAGATGATTTTCACAACTTTTACTATTTATAAACACAGCCACCATGAATACGAATCGAACCATGCAAGAGTCATGCTGATTGGTTTATCCGTTCGTGAGTTTTGTTGCCTCAAAGGGACTTCAAACTCATTTTTATATATATAGACTAGCTGTCCCGGCAAACGTTGTGTTGCCATTTGTAGTGGTTTGACAACTGTTGGGTTCATTGCAGCATGGCACTCTAGATCGGTTTTATTTCGATCGTGTTGATTTCCCGCCCAGCTCATGCAAATTTCGTTAGTTTTACATTTTTCTTCATTTTCAATTAATTTTCATAACTTTTTTTACTTATAAACACAGCCGCCATGAATACGAATCGAACCGTGCAAGAGTCATGCTGATCGGTTTATCCGTTCGCGATTTTTGTTGCCTCAAAGGAAATTCAAACTCATTTTTATATATATAGACTAGCTATCCCGGCAAACTTTGTCTTGCCGTCTTGTGGTGGTTTGACAACTGTTGAGCTCGAAATAGCACCGCACTCTAGATTGATTTTATTTCGATCGTATTGATTTCCTTCCCAGCTCATGGAAAATCAGTTCTCTATCAATTTTGTTACTTTTCTAGTTGATTTTCGTATCTTTTTATACATATAAACACAGCCACCATGAATACGAATCGAAACGTGTAAGAGTCATGCTGATCGGTTCGGCCGTTCGTGAGTTTTGTTGCCTCAAAGAAGCTACAAACTCATTTTTATATATATAGATATAGATAGATAGATATAGATTCGATAGTAGAATTGCGTCGCAGTCAATCAAATGCGACAATAGCCAAAGTTTATTTTGAAACTTTAAATGCGTTTTTCTCGTGTTTTTCTATTGGAACATGTGACATTTATGCGTCCGCGGGCAGTATAATAAGCTATTAAAAACTTTTGATTGAACTTAAAATTCTTAACACGAAAGAAAATTATAACGATTAGATTCTTTTTCTAATATAACACCAATTTATCCAAAACTTCATCATCGTTTCAAAATTCAAGATGGTTATTATAGTTCATTTAAATTTCCTCTAATTGACTTGAATATACACTCCCGTTCAAAAGTTTGGGGTCACCCCCTCAAAAACATGTCATTTTTTTAGGCCCATATCTCCGCCAATTTGTGTCCGATTTCAAAACCCTAGGTTTCATTCAAAAGATAATAAGTCAAAGAAACTTTGAACATGATTTAAAAGTAACTTTTTCAAAAAAATTTGTATGTAAACTTAACCCAAAGTTGCCAAACTTTCTAAAAAATGAATATAAACTTACGGCAGTGTCGCTGGAAGTTGGGTCGACCAAATTTTAAGATGAGGGCGGTAATATGACCCATTTTCTATTAGCTTTCAACTGCTTTTTACAGAACTTAGCTAAAAAATCTAGAAAAAAAGTTATTAAGTAAATTAATCCTTGATGTCATCGACCAAAAGTTTGGGGTCACCCCTCAAAATGCTGTATCGGCCAAAAGTTTGGGGTCACTATCGTTAAACATGGAAAAGTGATTTGTTGATATCTTTGTCATCTTTCATTCAATTTTAATTCTTCTTGGCTTATTTGAAACAAAATGAATGATACTTACTGCATAGACATTGAACCACACATATTTGTTGACATTTACATACTAAAACTTAACGTAAAGTTGCCTCATTTTTTGAAGCGTGGTAAAATGTGCTAACTTTACATAACATTTTTATATACAAAAATCGTTAAATACGTTAAGTTGAAGACATCAAACGTAAATTTAGTTAATTATCTTTGAAATGAGCCAAAAATAATTAAAATTGAACTATAGATGACGAAGATATCACCAAATCACTTTTCCATGTTTTACGAAAGTGACCCCAAACTTTTGGCCGATACATCATATTGCGGGGTGACCCCAAACTTTTGGTCGATGACATCAAGGATTAATTTACTCAATAACTTTTTATCTAGATTTTTTAGCTAAGTTCTGTAAAAAGAAGTTGAAAGCTAATAGAAAATGGGTCATATTACCGCTCTCTTCTTAAAATTTGGTCGACCCAACTTCCAGCGACACTGCCGTAAGTTTATATTCATTTTTTAGAAAATTTGGCAACTTTGGGTTAAGTTTACATACAATTTTTTTTGAAAAAGTTACTTTTAAATCATGTTCAAAGTTTCTTTGACTTATTATCTTTTGAATGAAACCTAGGGTTTTGAAATCGGACGCAAATTGGCGGAGATATGGGCCTAAAAAAATGACATGTTTTTGAGGGGGTGACCCCAAACTTTTGAACGGGAGTGTATGTATTTATGTTCTGAAGGGAGGCAACCAAATGGCCAACATTAAATTTAAAAAGTAATGGGGTGTATGAAAAATAGATAATTTTACTCAAAAACCATAGAATAAATGAAATTGCAATAACTTATTTTTATTAATAATTTAAAATTAAGTCAAACGTTTTTCAAAGTTTATTATATCAGTCATGAATGATCAAAATTTCATTGCATTCGGTTCATTGAATCCGGAGATATAACTCAAAGCTCAAAGTTGGCTATTGAATAATTATACCTTTTTCTAGAATCTTTCTAACTTCTTCCCCCAATTTGATCCACTTATACACAACTAGTTGATGGACTTACAGTAAAAATTAGATAATATTTGATGCCCTTTTCGAAAAAGTTACAGCTAGTTGAACATTTTTTGAAAAGTAAAAATTTTACCTGTCACAATTATTTTGATTAACTCCTGTTCTTATACCAGGAGAGATTAATAGTAAAATGAATAATAAAACTGCATGAAACATCTAGGTAGATTTATGAGGGTGGGAATAGGACTACTTACCAATCGGAGTGAGTGGTTCACAGAAGGATCGTCTATCCACGGACGGCTTGCTGGTTACAACCGGCGACGGTGCGGTGTGCATGACGTGCTGGCGGTTTGGCAAACTTGGTCGATTCTGCCGCACTGGCATTTGCACCGGTGCCACCTGCAGGTTTAACGGTGGAATGTGCACCTGTTGGTTCAGCATGGCTTCAGTGCGTACTCGTACGCGTTGTTGCTTTACCACCGGTGCTGGTGCCGGTGCCGGCTGTCGTTGTTGTTGGAGCTGCGAGGAGTGCGGTTTGACCGAGGGTGGCTGGAAGTTTACGGTGAATTTCGGGAGCAGCGGTGGCACCAGGGGTATTGTGGGAATTTGCTGTTGGGGCTGTTGTTGTTGGTCCATTTTGACTTTTTTGACGCTGACGGACCAATTCTGGGTGGGCAGTGGTTTCTGGGGATCCATCAATTGGGAGGTCTTCTTCACAACAAGCGGTGGAGAAGTGGGGGATGCTAGTGGGGTTGGATCTAGTTCGCATGGCACGGGTCGGATGGCCGATGGGATGCTGTTAGGATAGCATGCCATCTTCTTCTTTCCATCTCCCATGATCTGCGTTAGGCAGTAGTAGCAATCGTCGATATGGTTACTAGGTGCTTTCCAAATCATTGGCGCGGAGAAGGGCAACGGAGGCCTTGCATATGAACCGTTTTTCCATCGCAGTAAACCCTGATTGCAATCGTTGCACACCGAGGACGGTCCATGAATGTAATCTTCCTTGTGAGTGCGGGTGGCGAAGTAGGCCTCGTACGCCTCCATGATTGGTTTGGTCATGATTGAGCGTTTGTGATGCGACGCAGTGTAGCTCCCGCAAACAAAGCAGAACAGGTTTTTGGGATTGACACAGGAGGATTTGATTGCTACGAACATTCTGGCGGCTGTTGATCCCTATCGATGGGCCCGGGTACTATTAAAATCACGCTATTAAATGCACTATTCGTTTCACAACCAGATATTACGCTGAATTTCACTCAGAGATACACATTTCGCTTGAACTTTCGCCTAGAACTTAGATGCCACTCTTCTTCTTCACAAAATGGTTTAGTATAACGATGTGCTATGCGCGTATTTCGGTCCTCTACAACTAGCCACTCCACTCTTTCACGGTCTTATCCCATTCTGTGTTCTCTGCATCAGGTCAGGGATACAGAAGATACAGAAGGGATGAAGATGCGGAGAAACACACCGTTTATGTTATTCCCCGCGTTCTTTCTTGTTGCGTTTTCATTCTCGCTCGCATGTCCAGTGCTCTGCGTAGAATAGTGTATCCGACCTACCACGGAACGGTCATACATTAGTAGTTGTGCACTCTGTAGACGCGAGCCATAAGAACCCTCTTCATCCAGAATACGTTTTCGAAACGAATAGGGGGAGGAAAGAAGCCGGAGGAAAAGGTTCTTTTTACCTGCGCTGCAGAGCAAGACTGCCGTCCATGACATTCATTTCTCTCTTGGAGGATAGTGTTCTTGGCATCTGACGTCGTATACCTCTTCAACACATGTACATATAGAGCTTCTCTACGCGCAAGGGGGATTCTGTAAGTATTTTATGCTATACAGCATATTCGCGAGAGACCAACAAACTCAACCGAAACTGTTCTACACGGTAGTGTACGCACGGCCAACAGCGCGCTCTCAATTTTCGTTTCCACCCTTGTGTGATACTAGTCTAACAGTTACGGCTTGAAGGCGCGCGAATTTTAAAACCACGAGCACGTGATCGGTTGCTATTTTTTGAAATGCTTGAATCACTGTAATTTAATAATTATGCATGGGAGAGACACAGCAAACACTGTGGAATTATGGAATATGCATTGCAACCTCTATAGCTCGGCGACTTTCGAGTTTGATTCAGCTTTGAAAAAATGTGTTGTTAATTTAATGATCAACGTAATTTACCTTTCATACTGAATGGGCATTTTCGACCATACGATGATATGACGCAGTGCTTACTTACCTTACCGGTCAGACTATGGCCTGAGTGTCCTCTGCTGCACATAGGAGTCGTCTCCATTCTACTCGGTCCATGGCTGTGTCTCTCCCAGTTCCGCACTCTGCGAAGGGTCCGCAAATCGTCCTTCACTTGATCGACCCACTCGCTGCGCACCACGTCTTCTTATGTCTTCAATGCTAGGAAACTTGATTATTATGGAAATGATAATATACCATTTTTGTTTGAAAAAAAAAAAACTCAAAAATCTAGGTGGCAATATAGTTGCCACTGCCCGTTTAGCCCAAAAACGAGCTTTTGAGATGGCAATATAGTTGCTACTGCCCGTTTAGGACACCAGCGCTGATGGCAATATTCTTGCCAATACCTGTTTAGGGTACTTTTCTTCTTTTGACTTCGACAAAAAGCCGGAAAAGAGATTTTGGAGTGGATTAGGGCTTAAGCCATGATATAAACTGTATAGTAGACTGTAATTGTAATTGCTCAGTCCACACCCAGGCCGACAACTGTCAGCCCATCTGCTTGTAGGCAGATGTGGACCTACTAAGCCTCTCCCGTTAACATGTCCTACACCGAATTAGCACACCGGGATCTTCCACAGGCAGGCGCTGGCGTTACCAGTCCCAACAAGTGTCAGATACATTAAAAAGATGGGGTAGAGGATATAGGAAGATGTGGGAATATGATGGGAAGAGGCAGAAAATGAAGAGATAGTAGAGAGGTTTCAATTTTGTTGCTGAAACGAGAAAAAGAAAGAATGATAAAGAACATTAGCGATATGTTCATTTCATTTATTTAGTTAACATCAAATTCATGATAATACTGAATCAACAATTTGCCGCCATAATACTCGATTTGCAGCTGCAGCTCTCCAACGTCGGTCACGCCCAACACTCGCCAGATCACGCTCCACCTGGTCCGCCCATCGTGCTCTCTGCGCTCCACGCCTTCTTGTACCAACCGGATGGTTAGCAAACACCAACTTTGCAGGGTTGTTGTCCGGCATTCTTGCAACATGCCCTGCCCATCGTATCCTTCCGGCTTTGGCTACCTTCTGGATGCTGGGTTCGCCATAAAGTGCAGCGAGCTCGTGGTTCATCCTTCTCCGCCACACACCGTTCTCCTGCACGCCGCCGAAGATCGTCCTTAGCACCCGTCGCTCGAAAACTCCGAGTGCTTGCATGTCCTCCTCGAGCATCGTCCACGTCTCGTGCCCGTAGAGAACCACCGGTCTTATTAACGTCTTGTACATGGTACATTTGGTGCGGGGGTGAATCTTTTTTGACCGCAGTTTCTTCTGGAGCCCATAATAGGCACGACTTCCACTGATGATGCGCCTTCGTATTTCACGGCTCACGTTATTGTCAGCCGTTAGCAAGGAACCGAGGTAGACGAATTCTTCTACCACCTCGAAAGTATCCCCGTCTATCGTAACATTGCTGCCAAGGCTTGTCCTGTCTCGCTCAGTCCCACCTACCAGCATGTACTTTGTCTTAGCCGCATTCACCACCAGTCCGACCTTTGCTGCTTCACGTTTCAGGCGGGTGTACTGTTCTGCCACCGTTCCAAATGTCCTACCAATAATATCCATGTCATCCGCAAAACATACAAATTGGCTGGATTTCATGAAGATCGTACCCCGGCTCGTCGCATAACACCTTCCAGGGCTGTTTCTCCTTATGATCTCCGCGAGGTGGAGGCGACTGTTGATCGCTTGACGTCTGGGGAAAAAGTGAAGGATTGTCGAGCCGCCACACCAAGAGCAGCTCATAGCACGAAAACTGCACGAATGAGGAAATGAAACACAGACAGGCCCAGGGTCCAATTCAGGTTGCGTTTATTTAGAGAGGTATGGTTGTGTTGTGATACAGTAGGGAGCCCGACTAAAAAGTTATAACCTTCAACATACTCCCCACCCCCTTATTCGTCCAATGGCAAAATACATAACTTACTAATGGACCTCTTAATTTCACCCTTAGCTGTATGCAGAGTAGCCACTCGGACGTGGCCATCCGGTCCAGGATGGACCTTTATAACACGGCCAGTGATCCACGAACACGAAGGCAGGTTGTCATCCTTGACCAAGCATAGTTGACCAACAAGCAAATCTGGATGAACTGAAGACAATTTTTTACTTCTCTGCTGCAGGTGGTTCAAATACTCGTTCTTCCATCTCTTCCAAAATTGCTGAAGATTCTTCTGAACCTCTTCTAAGCGGGTTAGCCTGCTAGAAGATGTTTCGGCGACGTCTACATCAGGAAGTGCAATGATCGGTCCTCCAATAAGAAAATGCGCCGGAGTCAATTGAAGAGGATCACGCGGATCAGCGGATAACGGGGAAATAGGCCTAGAGTTCAAGCATCCCTCTATTTGCTTCAGAAGTGTGAGCATTTCCTCGTATGTTGGTATAGAACATCCGAGGACTCTCTTCATGTGTTGCTTTACACTCTTGATGCCCGCTTCCCATATTCCTCCAAAATTTGGAGAGCGAGGTGGGATAAACTTCCAATCTATTTCTTCCATTGTGCAGAAGTCTCGTATCTCCGGTTCCACTTGTTGCTCAAAAGTGGTGGCAATGGCCTTAATCTCATTTTTAGAACCAACAAAGTTTGTGGCATTGTCGCAATAAATTGCGTTGCATCGTCCTCGCTGACTTGTGAACCTTCTTAATGCTGCTATGAATGACGCACTCGATAGGCTGCTAACGAGCTCCAAATGCACTGCTCGCGTCCGTAGACAAATAAACAATGCCACATATACTTTCAAGGTCTTTTTGGTTCGGACAAAATTCTCCTTTATCGTGAAAGGACCTCCAAAATCAACTCCGCATGTTTGAAACGGTCTCCCAGGAGTTACTCTGACGTCTGGCATCTGGCCCATGATCTGGCTCATCGTCTTCGGACTGTTCCGGAAACAAGCAATACATTTGTGGACAACTTTGCGAGTCAGACTTCTACCATGGATCGGCCAATACTTCAGCCTGAGCGCATATAGCAGACATTGTGGCCCTACGTGCAAATTGGCGTGATGATGCTGGACTGCTATTAACCATGTCACGTTACATTTGTTCGGTAGGATGACAGGATGCTGTTGGTTGAAATCCGCTGCTGACGCTTGCAATCTACCACCAAGTCGAAGTAGCCCATCGCTATCCAAGAATGGCTTCATCGTAATCAAGCTGCTGGATGCGTTTATGGGTTTTCCCAAGGTCAATTGATTTACTTCTTTCGAAAAATATTGTTGCTGAACCATCCTTATTACTTGATTGTGCGCTTGCTTCAACTCTGCTAGTGTGAGATGTCCTACGATTCGATCCGCTTTATCGTTTAGACAGTTTCGCTTGAATCGTAAACAGTATGCCATGACTCTTTGAAGTTTACCGAAACTCGAGTATCGATCCAGTACATCGTAATCTCGTTCATCTATCACCTCTTCGGATTCTTGATCAACAATCGTCAAAAAATTTCTTACCTTTGTCTGCTCCCACGGTTGTGCAGGATCCATCAGAAATTTCGGGCCAGTCCACCAAATTGCAGAGTCTGCCAATTTCTTTGCGGAAGTGCCCCTGGATATTAAATCTGCCGGATTTTCTTTGGATCGAACATGATGCCAGTCGCTAAACGATGACGTTTCGTTGATCTTGATGACTCGATTACGAACAAAAGTTGGCCAGCGCTTGTGAGGTTGCGAAATCCAATCCAAAACGACCGTCGAATCCGTCCAATAGTAAGCCCCTTGAACAACCAAATTAACCGTTTCCTTTACCTTTTTCATTAACTCCACCAGCAAAGAAGCAGCTCGCAGCTCCATTCTGGGAATCGTGGAATCTTCCTTTTTGCTGTGCTCCGCAGTTGGAGCAATACGTGATTTGGCGCATAGTAGATTCACGTGTACTTTACCATTCACTACTGTCCGTACATACACTACTGCACCGTAGGGTCGTTTCGCCGCGTCTGAGAATCCGTGAAGCTCTATTGGACCATCGGTGGTGGCAACGTGCCTAGCGAATCTTATGGTATGTAGGTCAGCTATTTGTTCACAGAACCACTTCCATTCTTCCGCAACCTGCTCCGGCAAAGGCTCGTCCCACTCCAGTTTGGTGGACCATATGTTTTGCATTACCAACTTTCCATGGACGACAATTGGGCTTAAAATTCCAAGCGGATCATAGATTTTCTGGACTTCCGATAAGATGTTTCGTTTGGTAACTCCAGCTTGTGCATTGACGTCGTTGTCGAAGCTGAATTTGTCTGCCTGGGTATCCCAACGCAATCCCAAAATTTTCACCGAATCTGATCCATCATCGTCACCTGCCAAACTGGGTTCATTTGACTTCCATTTGTGAAGCTCAAATCCCGCACTGCTCAAAATTGTTGTGAGTTGTTCCTTTACTTCCACTAGGCGTTCTATTTGATCGTGACCAGTTAACGCGTCGTCCATGTAAAAATCCATTCTTATTACTCGACAGGTCTCCGGATACTCATCTTCGAAATCCAACGACAGCTGTTTGAGACAACGTGCTGCAAGAAAAGGAGCTGAACATGTACCGTACGTGACGGTGTTGAGCCGGTAGGTGTTTACTGGCTCGTCTGGAGAAAACCGCCATAGTATCAGCTGTAATTGACGGTCTTGTTCTTGTACTTCTATTTGCCGAAACATTTTTTTGATATCAGCCGTCAACACATATCGATGGCACCGAAATCGCAGAAGAATGTTGAAGATGTCCTGTTGTAGTGAAGGTCCTGTCATTAACACATCATTCAAGGACAACCCACTAGATGTTGTAGCCGACCCATTGAAGACTGTCCTCAGTTTGGTAGTGCTGCTTTCCGGTCGAAGCACTGCATGATGTGGAAAATAAAACCTCGGCCCCTCTTTAAACGTCTGTCTACCGTCAATTTTTTCCATATGACCCAATCGAAGATAATCAGCCATGAAGGCTACGTACTCCTTCTGTAGCTCAGGGTCCCTTTCTAGCCGTTTCTCCAACCTTAAAAATTTGTCCAGCGCCATTGTTTTTGATTCGCCAAGTTCAGAAACAGTTGCTTTGAGAGGCAATCTGACACTGAATCTTCCGCTTTGGGTACGCGATGTTGTTTCCACAAAATACTGTTCACAGAGGGTTTCCTCGTCTGTCCAATCACGACACAAGTAGTTGTTGACGTTTTCGTTCATGAATAGAGTCACAGTTAGGTTCTCCTCCATTCGTTTTACATTTCCTCCTATGATCCATCCTAGCTCTGTGTTCTGCATGAACGGCAAGTCTTCACCTATTTTGGTGTTTCCACTTCGTAGGATGTCGAACAGCACTGGGGTTCCAAGTAGCATATCTACTGGTCGGCTTAGGTGAAATTCCGGATCCGCGAGGTTCACCTCTGCAATGTTCCACTCGTCTACGTTTACATCGTTCGGTGGCAACAATCCGGTGATGCTATCTGTTACTAGTACTGACACACTTTTACGGTAGTTGCTTGTGCGAGACTTGAATGACACGGTGGCCCCCTCGTGAATGGGTTGTAAGAAATTACCGAATCCTGCTACTTGGCAATTAACTTGCTTCGTTGTGATTCCCACTCGGCGTATGAATGATTTGGTAGCAAAATTGCATTGCGATCCAGAATCAAGTAATACACGACTTGCAATCAAAACGCCACTATTGGCGACGACCAGCACAGAGGCGGTAGGCAGGATTGTGTAGCTTAATTGATTACTCTTTCCGTGAAATTCTGTAACAAAGTTTATTGTCTCAAATTCAATATTATAAACCATTGATTGATTTCAATTCATAATTACTCACGTTTTCCTACCCTGGGGTGCTCATATTCGGTAGTTGCGGGTGCCTGTCTTTCACGGTGGATCGACGTGTGGTGTTTACGGTCGCACTTCATACAGTTCCTGCTTCGGCATTGCTCAGCATTGTGGCCTGATCTGAGGCAGTTGTAGCACAATGAAGCCTTTTTGATGATTCTGATCTTTTCTTCGACAGACTTGGCTCTGTATTGATTGCAGCTACCGACGAAATGGTATGCGCCACAACAACTGCATCTTTGTGAGGTCGGTGTCTTCGTGATGGTGAACGCCTTGACTTCTGTCTTAAACTTCTTGTGGGTTGTGTTGTTGGAATCAGCCGAGGATTTGCGCTTCAAGGGCATTGCGTCCAACACTTGGCACCTTTCGGACACGAAGTTTTCCAATTGCTTGTACAGTGGCGGAGTTGTGCCTGATGCTACAGATTCCCATTCCCTCCGAGTGGTAGAATCCAGTTTATTGGCCATCAGGTAGATTAGCATGGCATCCCATGACATCACCGGCTGCTTGAGATTCTCGAGACAGCGGAGATGCTTTCTTGCGGAATCGAATAAATTCCTCAGTGCAGCCGCCGACTCGACTTCGACCGGCTTCAGCTCAAAAAGCTCCCTCGTATGGTTTTGAACCAGAAGTTTTGGGTTGTTGTATCGTCGTTCGATCATTTCGTATGCAATGGAATAATTGCCTTCAGTGGTTGGCAAAGAGTCAATCAATCCTAAGGCCGCGCCACGTAGAGAAAGCTTCAGGTACTCGAACTTTTGTACCACGGCCAACGATGCGCGGCGATGAATTAGCGTGTTGAATTTGTCGAACCACTCCAACCAGTTTTCACCGTGGCCCGAGAATACAGGAAGATCGATGGCTGGTAGCCTCACGCCATCCTTGTTGACAGTACTACCCATAGTCTCCTCTCGGGGTTTGGCTGCAATGGCCTTTTCGAAGGTAGTAAGTCCGTTGACGTAGTAGACTTCCACTTCTTCGCGGCTGGTGCTTTCATCGGGATTCCACTGTTCCAATGTACTTTGTGCAAGATTGTACGCCTTGTAGCACTCCTTGAGCATATCCCGTCGAGTTTCAAGGGCCAATCGATCAGCTTGAAAGTTGGTCATTGTATTGATGATACCGTTTATTCTTGATACGGCATGATTTCGTTGCACGGCGATACGGTCGTAATCCGTTTGCACAACGTACACGACTGGACTTGCGGGACTGGAAGGTTCGCCTTCGACGTCGTCTCGTTGTTTCTCGTCGTCTGACATTTTGTACCTTTGAATCGGTAAATATGTAAAATTCTCTCGCATGGATCTCAGTCTTCAACTTTAGGATTGTCTTTGAGCTTTTTTACTAACAGGTGATATGATAAGTAATAATTCATGTAATTATTATCAATGATTTACGAACATTTGCTTTGTACAACTAATGTGCGCCATTTTGAAAAATTGATGACTATTTCCATACGGTAGTCTCTCATGTCTCCATGTTCCAAGTTCATGCTCATCGGCCATTTTAAATTTCTGCCAACCAACATGTCAGCCATCGACCCACGCGTCTTATGAATTCACTTCCAAACACCGGCAACTATATTACATCACTCTTCCGTGTCGACCCAAGCGTCGAGGTTGTATTTTACTAACCTAACAATTGGTCAATTGCTTAACAAAAACAAGCCTCTCATATCCGTATGCCGATGCGTTTTTAACCCATTTTGTTTCATCGACCCATGCGCCGAAAGAACCAAAAGTATTCGCTAACCCACATGTTAGCCCCATTGAATGTTTATATGTTGGTGATTTGTTAAGCCGAAAAAAGCTTCTCAATTCCGTATGCCGATCGATGTCAGCCATTTTGTTTTATCGACCCATGCGCCGAATGAAACTACATTTTTTTGCTAACCCACATGTTAGCCACATTTAATATCAATTTGTTTCGACCCTTGTGCCGAAACATTGCAAATCAAGTTATCTGAAAATCTGAAAACAAATATAAAAATAAATATTTAATAAAATTACCTGAGGCCGAGCCCCAATCCGGTTCGAAGGACCACTAAAAATGTTTCTCCTTATGATCTCCGCGAGGTGGAGGCGACTGTTGATCGCTTGACGTCTGGGGAAAAAGTGAAGGATTGTCGAGCCGCCACACCAAGAGCAGCTCATAGCACGAAAACTGCACGAATGAGGAAATGAAACACAGACAGGCCCAGGGTCCAATTCAGGTTGCGTTTATTTAGAGAGGTATGGTTGTGTTGTGATACAGTAGGGAGCCCGACTAAAAAGTTATAACCTTCAACAAGGGCGATGTTGAATAGTAGGCAGGAAAGTCCATCACCTTGTCGTAGTCCCCGTCGAGATTTAAATGAACTGGATAGTTCACCCGAAATCCTTACGCTGTTCTGCACACCGTCCATCGTTGCTCTTATCAGTCTAGTCAGCTTCCCGGGAAAGCTGTTCTCGTCCATAAGCGATATGTTCATAGATTATGATTTGGTCGATAATTTCTCATCTATTTTGTTTCCATATCGTTGCATCGGTGACCATTTTCATCGCATTTCTTGTTTTTGTTAGGGCCATCTCGCGTTTTTCGTCATGTCCTCTTTGCCGGTTGGCGACGTTCGGGATGTAAAAGTAGAAAAGCATGCATTTAATATGATTAGTACGACAGTAATTGGGATTGCTCAGTACTTCCAGCCCATTTGTCCGCAGTACATATCAGGCATCCCGTTTTAACAAGTCCTACACAGAATTAGAAACCCGGATCTCCCACAGACAGTCCTAACTAGTGTCAGATAAGTTCAATTGAGGATAGGAAGCGGCGAAATGAGAAGACAGTAGAGACGATTTGGTAATCCTTCGAATAAGGGTAAAAAAATTGCGATAAGTTTGGCCATTTTCAAGTTAGAGCCTGTTAAGGCAATGAGAGTCAAAAACATGGGAAGTTCAATAACTACGTAACGGTTGAGATTTGACCATATGCGTAGAACAATTTTTTTCACCATTTATGGTCCTCTATCACCCTTTAACAAATTTGCACTCAGGAACCTAACACCCTGTATATAAAAAAAAGTTAGGCTTAATATAAAAGCTTTACATGTTAAATGGTTCAAACATGGATTGTTTTTTTTATTCTGGGATGGTTGGCAGCTGGTTGGCAGTAGATTCATGAATAGTTATTTATGTAACGAGTTGCAAAAAGTTGATTTTTTCAGCACGAGTCGTACATTTATCCAACGAGGCTTGCCGAGTTGGATAAATACGAAGAGTGCTGAAAAAATCGAGTTTTGCAACGAGTTCCATACAAAATTTTATGCAATGATTTTTTCATAATGCAACTCATTTGGGTTGCATAATGTTCATAATGCAACTCAAATGAGTTGCATTATGAAAATTATGCAACTATTTTTTATTATGCAACTCATTTCAGTTGCATTATGAACCAGTTCGGAAAAGTTGATCATTATGATACCAAAATGAGTTATATAAAATAGAAATTATGATACTAAATTGCATAAAATCTTTTATGTGCATAACTACAACATTGACGGGTGTCGTGATTACTGGTAGCAACGTATTAAGTTCAAGATTATATGGAATCCCCGACTACTGCGCTCTTTTTTGTTAAGTAGGAATAATCATTCCATTCAGAGATTACGTAATGGTGATGAAATCAATAAAAAATCTAATAAAGTCAAGATTGATTCTTTTCACTGTTTTGGACACTCCAATACATTTTGAACCCTCTTAAATACAGGATGTTAGGTTCCTGATTGCAAACTTTTTAAGGGTGATAGAGGACCATAAATGATGAAAAAAATGGTTCTACGCATATGGTCAAATCTCAGCCGTTACGTAGTTATTGAACTTCCCATGTTTTTGACTCTTATTGCCTTAACTGGCTATAACTTTGAAATGGTCAAACTTATGGCAGTGTTATGCGAATAGAGGCAGTATAGCTGCAAGGAGAATACATTTTACTAAGGTGGCGCAGATAAACATTGCAAACCACTGGTTGTCTCTTCCATTCTTCTGGTGTTCTTATGGAACAGAAATAGTGACGTCACTATTTTAGTTGCATAAGAACACCAGAAGAGTGGAAGAGACAACCAGTGGTTTGCAATGTTTATCTGCGCCACCTTAGTAAAATGTATTCTCCTTGGTATAGCTGTATTCAGCCAATGAGAGTCTAATAGAGGTGGGGAAGACGATATTTCGTGTGCGTGAGATCCGTGTCTGGTGCAAAACATGTCACTACTACAAGGAAAGCGAGCTCCCATAAGAACGCGTGTCAAATAGTGACGTCACTATTTGTGTTTACATTTTTCTTTCCTTACTAATACATAGCCATCTCTTCTTCTTCCCCACCTGTAATATACTCTCATTGGTATTCAGCTGTTCTATTTTCGTCAAAAATTTATTGAACACGGTATTCCAAATTAAGTGTGCAAAAAAGTTGATCTATAATACTGAAATGAGTTTAATAAAATGAAAATTATAATACTGAACAACCACAAGGTTCCCACCTCTCCCAATCTTTAAGGCCACGCAAAACCTAAAAGTCGCCGGGCTAAAGAGGTTGCAATGTCTATTCCCAAATTCTACGGTGTATTATGGACGATTTGAGTTCTTGGACTTGCATCGGAGACTTGGTCCCATGACCCCCTTGTGCATCATAAAATACTTGATTTATACCTTAAAACAAATGCCTCATTAAAATGGAATGTAGCTTACATACTCTGGAATATTATCAAATGATATTGTTACAAGGTGTAGGATTTTTCCTCGCGATCACGATCAACGATCAAATCTGACTATACATGTCAATGGTTGCTCCTCCGTGATTGATCTGAGCTGGTAGCAATTGCACTGAGATCCTTTTTTTTTTTTTTTTTTTTTTTTGTAGAGTGACCAGGTGGAGCTGCAGGACAGCTGATAGCAAAGCCTGAACCCTTTCCCAACTTTCCCCCTACTAGGACCAATACTCACGATGGACTAGACGATGTCGTCAACTTGAGCAAAGTGTGCAGTATTTAGTATTGGGTCGTAGTAGTTATCAAAAAATACAGTGTCGCTTACTGTTCCCATCCCACCCGTATTTTGTGGAAGCTCTAAAAATGTAATGTTCTGATACTTTTGAAGACTACTCAGTGACAATCATCAGAGCTAGCGTTTTTAGCCGGTATGGGCAACTAGTTTTTCTGACATCATCTCCAAACAATAATCAAAAAATATCCCCAGTTACATTGTGCAATCATGAAAGTTATTGCAAGTTAAACATTAATTTTGTTATGATGAACCGATGTTGGTCATCTACAGCACTGGAATCATCTTCAAATAACTCTCTTTTTGAGCTTCCATTCGATGTTGTGGACAGAACTTATCAGTCGAACGCCTTATGTTAATATACAGTTAATGTATCTTATGTCGTCGCTAGTCGTCTTTAGCTTTTCTGTGTTCATCTCTTGTATCCCTATGAAGTCTGAATTGTCCTTATGTCCACCGTATCATAACATAGTTTATATTACATTTAAATTACTACAGTTTTCCATGTTTCTAGATCCTGACAAAAGAACAAGATTAAGTTTTAATTCTGATCACACCATTGTTTAAAGCAACATAACTCCTGCTCTTTTGCTTTTATTGTCATAATATCGTCTAAGTAAGGTTGTAAGGCAAGGTCGGTTAGTTGGTTATTGTATTAACAATTAAAACTAACACAGATTATTCATCAACTATGGTGTACTCATCCCTAACGGAATCAATAAAAATGAGAAATTAATTCATTTTAAAATAACGATTTTCTTTATAATCTTCTAATAGCAGTTAATTTGAATGTTAACATAAAAGCTTCAACAGTAAGCAAACTTGTCTTATTTTTATAATGCCAACTACATTGAAAACGTCAACGTATAGAACCTGTCGCGATGTCAACCTAGTCAAGTAGTGAACCATTTCTGTCGAATTTAGTCAAGCCGCGACGTTCCGGCGTCAAAACTCCGTCTTACACGTGACCAGTGAATCTATTTGATGGTTAATCACACGTTGAAAACAGAATAGTTACGTTCTTACCTTAGGTTTTTTTTTTTTTTTTTTATCTGTATTAACGAGATTTTTAGCCCTAGGCTAGTTCATCTCGGGACCCACGCTTTACTTCCCTTCCGAAGGAAGTACTCACATTTTGCGAGTTTGTCGGGAGTGGGATTCGATCCCAGGTCCTCGGCGTGACAGTCAAGTGTTCTAACCATCACACCAGGTCCGCTCCACACTTACCTTAGGTGTTTTTATGATTTTTACTCACGATTCCTCTTCATTCGATTCCGCTGTTTATGATGCATGGTGTTTTGCCTTCGGGCGTGGTGATAGTAATACTCGGAGAAGTTATTTTGCTCATGTAAAAAGAAAGGAAAAGAAAAGAAGGAAAGGAAAGAATATGATTAGTTGTTGTTATTCAGTACAGTAGTTTGAGAGGCTGTGGTGATACACTGGATTCAGTTTCTATATGGCTGGTCGATTCGCAAGATGAAAATATAAAACAATCCAGTGTATTCACTCAATGGCTATTCAGAATGGTTCCACGGACATGGATAGCAAATCATTAAATATTGTAACATATCGGATGTGTTTTTAAAATGGTTCGTTTATGTAATGTACCCTTTCCATAAAGTACGAAAACACGCGATCGCGAGATAATGATTTACATCCCATCTTCACTATCACTACAAGCTCAATGCATCATTCTAGCCCTTTAGAATATCAGCGTTGATGAAGCTGTTCAAATATTACGTAACATGCTTAGGAAAGATTAGATTTTAATTACACAATGAATAACATTACATAATCTTTCAACAACCCCTTACTTGTTCTCCCAAGAATCCTGCCTCGACCGAGTTGGCAGGACGCTGCCCAAACCCTCTCTGAACTGAAGGGCAGGGTGGTAGCAATTGCACTGAGATCCAAATGAATAAGGGCTGGGACACTCCACTTATTCTCAAACTGCAATTTAAGCAACTCATACATTTTCGATCAATAACGGCGCCGGCCACGTCCTTATAGTCAGGTGGGATGGGAAAGGAATGTTAGAGTGTGGTGGTTATTGCTACTAAAGACCGATATCACCTCTGCATCCCCACAACCAGCACGGACTGGGGTATTTGTTAGATGGAAAGGATGGGAGATCTGGGAGTCACCGTTGGGTCGGTGATGCGATCCATGGATAGGGGTTTATTTATAGTTTTCGTAAGGTGATAGATTGTGTGGTGAAGCGGCACTGCACGCTTTGGTTGTTGCATAACTTGTAGGCGTTATGTTATATATACTGTGCTGTGAGTGGAAGTTGGAAGCAGTGCTGAAAATTTCATTTCGTCATGTCTAAATTCAATCACCTACAACTCATTTTAGAAGCTGAACCTGAGAATATGATATATAAAAAACTTGTGCGGCTAGGCCAGTTCTGCAAGAAAGTCACGGAAAAACCGCTATTTTTCGAATATTTAAGGTAAATGTCACGAACTACATTCGAAAAAATGCCAATGATATTCACGGTGAATATCATTTGGAATTTTTCAAAGGTAGTCCGTGACATTTACCTTAAATATTCGAAAAATAGCGTTTTTTCCGTGACTTTCTTGCAGAGCTGGTTTAGCTGCACAAGTTTTTCATATATCATATTCTCAGCTTCAGCTTCTAAAATGAGCTGTGGGTGGTTGAATTTAGATATGACGAAATGAAATTTTTAGCACTGGTTGGAAGGGAGGGAAACGACTTTTTTTTTCAATACGTTTCTGGTTCTAGCGATGGCTATGAACATATGATTACACATCACGGAGAAAAAACAGTTTAGTTTGAATCAACAAACACGTTTGTTGATTTACAAACCAGAAAATTAGTTGTAAACAAACTAAATTTTGTTGACTCAAACCATTTAGATTGGTTTGAAACAAACAACGAATTTAGTTGTCTTTACTAATCGCTGTTTTCTCAAGTGTGGTGATTTCAAACCAAAATGTTTGTTGTTTTCTAACAAAATTTTAGTTTGTCTTCACCGGAATTCCGGTTGTTCCCTTTCAGTTAGAAATCGAAGAAACAAACCAACATACTGGATTGAACCAACAAACACTGCCGGTTGAAATGAACTAATCTCTTATTTGGAGGTAAATCAACCGGAAATTCCGTTCATTTCAAACTAATACCTCGGTTTGTTTAAAAGTTATAACGCTGACACTGCTCGTACTGAGAACTGCCTTTGTCTGTCATCTGAAGATATTTGTGCGTGTGAGCAAACTCGGAAGGTGAATTAAGACACTCGGAAGATCAGAAAGCTTAAGAAATTAAACCAAAAAAAAACAATAATAGCATGTAAGTTTTTGATTATTGGGTTGATATTCTCAAGGATATTCTGATTGATATAAACCTTTAAAATACTGAATTGAAATTAGTTTTTTTCACCAGCTCAAAAAAACATCATGGCGGAGGTGAGAGTTGCAGTTTTCCCCATACAGCGAAGAATTTCTTATTTGACGAGAAGAACGTGTGCGATGTATCGGTGACGGAATCTGACCAGATTCTTCGGTGAGGCGTATCTACAAACATTAATATTTCGACCGGATTCATAGTGGCGTCAGTCCCGCTACTACTCTTCCGTATCTTCCGTATGATCTAGCGAAATCCTGAAGGCCCCGTCATAGAATTCACAAACTCATCTCCGGTGATTTATGCTCATTCCCAGTGGGATGGAAAAAGTGTAAAGTTTATACATTAAGAGATGTTTTAAATAAAATGGAACAAATTTTACACATTTATTCGGAAGTTTCAATTTTACATCATCCCAGAAAGAAAATACGGAACCCAGGGGGAGCAGCGGGGAGCAGTAAGCAAAGCAAAAACAACAAATTGGTCGGTCAATTCAACAACCAAACCCCGTTTTATTTGAACGGTATTCTGGTAATTTCAAGCGCCATGTTTTGGTTTGAAATAACTAATGTTGATGTTTGTTTTCAGAGCTGTCATATCGAACAACAAACATTTTTGTTGTTTTCAAATGGATGTTTGTAAAAATAACTAATGATTATGAAAATCTATCAACATGATATTTTAGTTTGTTTTAACTACCCTGGGTAGTAAAATCTAACTAAACCGTCGTTTGTGCCGGAATTAACATTGAATTCCGGTTGAATTGAACTAAAATTTGTTTGTTTTTACAAATATTTTTTCTTCGTGATGAGTTGTATATGTAGAGAAGAGAGAAAGTGGATAGAAAGATACAAAGTAGGATGAACGGGACGGGTCAGGGATTGAACCCATGACCTTCTGCATATGAGTCAGAAGCGGTAGCCACTAGACCACCAAGCCCGTGTAGGATTTTTCCTCGCATTGAAATTTTATTGCTTTGATTTTGTGCTAAGAGAACCCAAATCAATTGACAAACGGCTGAGGAATTTATTACGATACATTTTGTCAAAAACTTCTAGAATAGCGTCCATTTGAATGACTTTTTTGTTACGCACACATACACACATTTGCTCAGTTTGTGGAGCTGAGTTGATTGGTATATGAGACTCGGATCGCAAATCAGTTTTGCAAGAGGGTTTTATACCCTTCTTAGGGGTGTAAGAAGGGTAAAAAAATACATTAAATTCCATTCATTGTAAATACATTCCAGCGCTTGAAGTAATCAAGCAGGAAATAGAGAGATGAAAATGTGATATGGTAGATCTTACACCGTAACACCCCATTCTAAGGTGATCTACCCACGTTACGGGAAAACATCAATGTAATAGAATCTAATTCTTCAACTAAAGCAGATCAGCGTCTATGCGCCAACGAACGATAAACCCGATGACACGAAGGATGAGTTCTATGAGAGCCTTGATAAGGCCTACGGAGAGTGTCCAAAACAAGATGCCAAAATAGTGATCGGAGATGCAAATGCGCAGATCGGCAGAGATAGTTTCTTTCGACTTGTCATTGGAACGGAAAGCCTTCATTCCGTTACCAACGATAATGGTCTGCGCCTTGTGGCATTCGCTGCTGCTACATGGATGGCATTCAGCAGTAGGTACCTACTTCGCACGTAAGAATATCCGAAAGCACACCTGGCGACACCCGAGTGGTGATACTTGCTCCCAGATAGACCACGTGTTGGTCAACGGGCGACTATGACGTCCGAAAGGACGTTATAGATGTGATGTTCTACAGAGGACCGAACATTGACTCAGATCAATATCTTGTAGCCGCAAAATTCCGCGCGCGATTACCAAGCGTCACGAGTTCAAGAAAAATCAGAACGATGCGTTTCAATATCCAACGCTTGTCAGCCGAAAAGGGGTAACTGCGCAATACTATCAGAAGCTGGACGAGAGGATAGGACAGAGACCAACGGATCTGGAGATGTCAACAGTTTATGGGGTTTTATCCACAAAGCTGTGACAACATCCGCGCAAGAGGTGATAGGTGCCCCTCAGCGACGCCAACGTAATGGTTGGTTCGACGAGTAGTGCCAACGAGTGACGAACGAAAGGAATGCCGCCAGAAGCCGAATGCTACTGGCCGGTATTCGGCTCAACAGGGAGCGGTACAGGGTGGCAAGAGCAGCTGAGAAACGAATCCACCGCATTAAAAAACGGCAGCACGAAGAGAGTGTGATTGCTGAAGCGCAGGAAAGTATAGACAGGAACGATATGCGGAGATTTTATGCAACTGTCAATGGTGCGCGGCACAAGACTGCGCCAGTGCCCGCCATGTGCAATGACCGGGAAGGAAATTTGCTGACAGACAAAACAATGGTGGCAGCTAGGTGGAAGATTTGTTGAATGGTAGCAGTGAGGGGGCACCTAGGAACAGGATTACCATAATGGATGACGATGAAGCAGTGGAACCACCAACACTGGATGAGGTTAAGAAGGCCCTTAAGGAGCTGAAAAACAGCAAGGCTGCTGGGAAGGACGAGATCCCGGTCGAACTTCGCATGGAACCGAGCCGCTATGAATCAATCCACCAGATTATTGTAAAGATTTGAAAGAATGAAGAATTGCCAACCAGCTGGTTGGATGGCCTCATGTGCCCAATCTACAAGAAAGGGCGCAAACAAGAGATTACCCTTATAAATTCGGCATATAAGATACTACTGTCGCGTGTCCTGTTGAACAGACTGAGACCTCTTGATGAGTCCTTCGTCGGCGAATACCAGGCTGGTTTTCGTGAGGGCGGATCAAACGTTCAACCTGCAGACTCACCATCTGTTCATTGATTTCAAAGCAGCGTATGATTCAGTGAAAAGAAATGAGCGTTGGCTGAAAATGTCAGAACATGGTTTTCCGGCGAAATTAAGGCTGATACAAATTTAATTTTGACTTCTTGTCCCCCCCCCCTCAAAAAATTTTGGCTGGATTTTGCATTTTGAGAGGGAAGGTAAAAAAATATTTTTTGCAATTACGTGCTATATGCTTTTCAATCGCCGCAAGTGCAACGAAATGGCCTACTTTTCTTCACTAGCTCAAAAGTGCCGAAAAGTAGAACTTTTCGGCACTGTTAAGAGTGCCGAAAAGTACTACTTTTCGGCACTTTTGCAAGGGTACACTTTTCACAAGTTTTCTGAAACGCTTATGATCTTTCCGGGTCTTTCCTGTTTTGGCAGATTCGATGGCAGCTCTATGACTATTCGGCAGATCAAATCCGAATGAAGCTACTTCAAAATCCGATTTGGTCAGCCAGACAGACGTAGAGTTTGCAGCAGCATCAGAAATAAACAACGCTCGTTGACGACGCGACGCCGAGTACTTGTGACGCTTATAAACATAGCCTACCTGATTAAAAAAAAATCGGACTTGTGCGCATGGAAAAGATCGTAATCAAGTATTTTGTTGTAATCGCAAAAAATGTTGTATGCAACTCGTTGCAAAACTCGATTTTTTCAGCACTCGTCGTATTTATCCAACTCGGCAAGCCTCGTTGGATAAATGTACGACTCGTGCTGAAAAAATCATCATTTTGCAACTTGTTGCATAAATAACTATATCGAAATATCGGATCCCACTGAAAATTCTTTAACAAATCCGATGAGTTTTTAATATTTTTCAGATTAAATGCTTTATTTTTATCCCCCCCCCCCCTCGACCAGCCAAAGAGTGGTAGGACAAAAAGTGAAATAAATGTTTGTAACAGCCTAATTAGGCTGATACTAATTATGCGCAACGCTATTCGGATCGCGGACGAGGTCTCTACCTCGTTTGTGAGCTTGGATGGATTGAAGCAGGGTAATGCCTTTTCAAATTTGCTTGACCTGTTAGAGGGTTTGGTGTGCAGAGGAATGGAATTAAAAACCCACGGTCGCACATGCCCGTTGGCTTGGCGGACGATATTGATCTCATCGGCATCGATCGTAAGGCAGAGGAAGCTTATGCTTCTTTGAAGAGACAGACAGCGAGGATAAGCTTGACTATTAACTCTACCAAGACGAAGTATATGGTAGCGGGTAGAGACAGAGGCAGGCCTGGTGGTGTTAGTGCTGATTGATGGGGATGTGTTTGAAGTTTTTGAAGTTATCTTGAAACACTTGTGACATGTGACCAAGGATGGAAGAAATGATACAGGATACGAACAATTTTCAAGATTGCCTTTGCTCTTGCAGTAGCATGATGCCGACACCCTCGCCCCGTGCTTGTATCATGGGATCACAGGCAATCAAAGCATCTGATACACGCTTTATCATGGGATCACACGTTATCGGATCATGTTACATATCGCGATAAATTTAATTAATCACGATTTAAACCACTTATGGACCAATAAACAGGATTCATGATTGAAAACAATACATACATTGGCAAATCTTGATATTGAAGCAACAAGAATAGCGTTAGCGTATATACGGTATACTTCGTAGATTGGATACTAACAACATTCATGTTACCTCTTGATATTGAAGCAACAAGAATGCACAAAAAGTGAATGATTTTCGGTATTTATTATTTCGACTTCATAATAACGATCGCTGCATGGCCGCACATGCCTCGCGATTCAATTTTCGCCGAGCGTAGTTTGTTATAATGCTTGACGAAAACCTTCTATCGTTGTTGTTATGATCACGCGATGCGCTTCAACCGCGACACATTCGGGATCTTATCATGATTACTAGATTTCCATCCTTGCATGTGACAATGACGTTTCCCGTGAAATGAAAAGGCGTATTGCAGCTGCGAATAGGGCCTTTTACAAATTGCATAACCAGCTTTGGTCCCGTACATTTATTTCTAGGTATTTTATCAACGAAGAAAAGGCTTTCTCAACTTTCAAAATTCGTATACAAAATTCGCTTGCTTACATTTTAAGTCTATTTTATTATCTTTTTTTGTTCTTGCTTTCAAATTTAATCACCTTACAGTTCCAAACTCTTTGACCACTAGTCATTACTATACCTAGAGCTACTTCGCATCCTATTTAAGGAATAGTGTGTTGGTTTCTAAATTGAAATAATCAATATATTTTAAACGGGTTCCTCCTGTTACGTCCACACAATAGTCCCCAGACCATCAATGTATCCGTAACAGTGCTTCTATTTGACGATCTTGCTAGTAATGTATAAAATGTACGAGAGTGTAATGTCACTCTAAGAAAATTTTGATCACTTCGGTCTTAGGATATCGGTTAAACATCAGATTCCAGTAGAAATTGCAACCAAAAGTTGAACAACTAGAATTGTGTTTAAATAATTACCGAAGTCCAAAATCTGTGGGTATTCGGAAAAGTAACTCTGTTTGGTAAAAGAAAAACTTTAAAATAGCAATATGTAGAGCTCAACAAAAGAATGGAAATTTTGTTTTAATAAACCAATAAATAAAATAATACAGGGGTATAGACAAACAGGGACTTCTCTACTGACCAACCATACCGTTTCTCTCCCTCAGCTAGGTCTTCTTAAGATATTTACTGTTTTTAATAAAAAAAAAAGTTAACTTCCCTTACGGTAAATATTCGTATTTTAAGAAAGATTAGTATTCTGCAATCTGTATGTATGTATGTACCGCAATCAATTATAACGGATGGCCCCCTGTCGCGCATCTAAGTAGGCGTTCCATTCTGCTGGTTGACCCCAGTAGGCAGGAAGTGAGGGCAGAGCTAGAGAGTGTTCAAGTTGTGTGTTTCCTGTTCGTTACCTGTTGATGGACATCTGATCTTCTGTTGCTAGCAATGGGGAATGGGCGCGTTACGGATGGACATTCTCGTCGCTCATTTGATATTCTACGAATCGAAAATTGCCGGCATGACGCGCGAGTGGCGTATGCAGCTGTCTAACTATAGAGATCGTCATCACCGTTGTCGGCTGGATTGCTCGTCGGTTGACTCGATCCCTGTCCCTGCGAACTGGAACCACTCTGGCCTCCTGGGAATCTGTTGGGCGGAAGATCAAAAAGTTAATCATAGTATCCAAGCCGCTAAGGGTGCATTGAAACCTTACCTGAAGTTATTTCCGAATCCACGAGACTGTTGTAACGTTTGGGCAAACATTTCGTACTTGCGGATGTCGTTGTCGGAAACTGACCGACGGGCAAACTTCATCGCTTCCTCGAAGTGCGCACGGGTGATGTTCGGCACTGGGTCATCCTCATCCATCTGTATGGCATAAAGACAAGGAAAAAGTTAGAGGTCTTCAACACAAAAGACATGACCACATGGTTGACGATGGATAGCCTAAAGATTTAATTCAAGTTTGCTGTGAGGAACAATTAGTTTGCGAATTCGTCGCTTCGCCTATTGATGTCAAAATATGCCCTCCTAAGATGTTAAGCTAGGTACACCATGATGACGTGGTGCATCGTTAATCGAGACTATGTGAGTCGTATTGACCCCAACATCCTACTAGGGTTAGCGGTCAAAACTTATCCACTTTTCGTTATATGCTTATTTTTTTGCTTTTTGAATTGTACCCCGATATGTTACCGAAAATGCCATCCAACGTCAAAATTTATGCAAAAAACATTCAGAGGAAAGTAGCGCAGCGGCGCATCCATACTTACATCCATTGCTGAGCTCTGGCCTTCGGTGCGTTCTCGCTCACGACGAATTTCCGCTTCGATCGCCTGACGGATAGCCAACTTGCAGGCACGTTGGCAAATTTCAGTCAAATCGGCACCGGAGAATCCCTGAGTCACCTTGGCGACGTACGTCAAATCGACATCGCCCGCCACCGGGCTCTTGCGCAAGTTGGCCTTCAGGATAGCCTCACGGGACTTATCGTCCGGCAGCGGAATGTAGATCAACTGATCGAGACGACCCGGACGCAAAATGGCCGGATCGATGATGTCCGGACGATTGGTGGCACCGATGATGAAGACATTTTTCTTGGCACCCATACCGTCCATTTCAGTCAGAATCTGGTTGATGACACGATCGGCGGCACCACCAGCATCTCCCACGTTGCCACCTCGCGATTTAGCGATACTGTCCAATTCATCGAAGAACAACACGCAAGGGGAAGCGGAACGAGCTTTGTCGAAGATGTCACGTACGTTGGCTTCGGATTCACCGAACCACATAGTCAGCAGTTCTGGGCCCTTAACCGAAATGAAATTAGCCTGACACTCGTTGGCAATGGCCTTGGCCAGCAAGGTCTTACCACAACCGGGTGGTCCGTAGAACAGAACACCACGCGACGGTTGCATACCGAATTTCAAGAACTTATCCGGATGCTCCACCGGATACTGAACCAGTTCTTGCAACTCGCGCTTGACATTCTCCAGACCTCCGATATCGTGCCAAGTGGTGTTGGGAACCTCGACAACTGTTTCACGCAGAGCCGATGGGCTCGATTTGGTCATAGCGTAACGGAAGTTCTCCATCGAAACGGCCAACGAGTTCAACACTTCAGCATCGATCTGATCATCCTCCAGATCGATCAAGTCCATCTTTTCACGGATCTGCTGCAGAGCGGCTTCCGAGCAAAGTGATGCCAAATCAGCACCAACATGGCCGTGAGATTCGGCAGCGATCTGTTCCAAATCTACGTCATCGGCCAACTTCATGTTCTTGGAGTGAATTCTCAGCACCTCCAGTCGTCCGGTGGCGTCCGGAATTCCGATGTCAATTTCGCGATCGAAACGTCCGAAACGACGCAGAGCAGGGTCGATCGAGTTTGGCCGATTGGTGGCGGCCATCACAATCACATGCGAGCTCTTCTTCATACCATCCATAAGCGTCAACAGCTGGGACACGATACGGCGTTCAACCTCTCCGTGAGTCTTCTCACGCTTAGGAGCGATAGCGTCCAATTCATCAATGAAGATAATGGCCGGAGAATTCTTCTCGGCTTCTTCGAAGGCCTTGCGCAAATTAGATTCCGACTCGCCTGCCAGCTTGGACATGATTTCCGGACCGTTGATCAGGAAGAAGAAAGCTCCCGTTTCGTTGGCCACGGCTCGAGCGATTAGGGTCTTACCCGTACCAGGGGGACCGTACATGAGAATACCTCTAGGTGGCTTCACACCGATCGCCTTGAACAGCGAAGGATGTCTCAATGGAAGCTCAACCATCTCCTTGATTTGGGCAAGCTGCTTGCGGCAGCCACCGATATCGTCATAACCGACCGCATTCAAAGCTTCTTCTTCCTCCTCGCGCTTGATCGGATCGCCTTCGCAATGGATGACCGTTTCCGGAGCCACAATACAGTACGGCGACGGATCAGCTCCGACCACCTTGAACTCAACGGCTCGCATACCTCCACGCACAATAAAAGTGTCATCGCTGTGAATGGGCCGGTAGGCCTCCAAGAAGTACGGACGCAGGTACACGTCGAACAGATTACCGGTCAGACCCTCGACGGTATCGTCGATGGGCAAGATGTGCACCCGCTTGCCGTACTTGACATCCGGGCAGGACTGGATCGACACGACGTCCCCTAGGCGCACCCGAAGGTTGTTGCGCACCACGCGATTCATACGGATTTTCTCGTCCGGGCAGTTGTCATCGGACAGCACGATGCAAACCGTTTCCTTGCGACGTTTGCCCTTGAGCAAAACCGTGTCACCTCGGAACAGCTGCAGTTCGTCCATTTTAGCCTGTGGATTGGATGATAAGATAATATGGTGTTAGAAGTTTGTAGCTTTCGAATTATTCACTAATTGAGATGTTCAAGGCAAAGCTAGTTTGAGATTGAATTACGTTCCATCAAAACGGACTTGTGAAAGTTATCTTCTTACCGAAAAAGAGGAAAGCAAAACAAGGGTTCTGTAACACTAGCCCGAATGCCGCTAGCCCGAATGTAACACTAGCCCGAATGGTAACATAAGGTATTTTGGGGGAAAACTAATTAACAATTTCATCAGATTTTTTTTTTTTGAAAGGTTCCTAGCGGCACGCCGACGGAAGTAGAAACCTCTCCCATCATTGTCATATGGTCGATTTTGTATTTGTTTTTTTTTTGTCATGTCAAGGCTTAAAGAATGTTATTGTTCAAATTTATGTTGTGCCCTATAATTTAGTAATCTTTGGTGTGCCTATGATCTGTTAGATGGTCGATGTATTCGTTATGTCCATTTTTGTTGATCCTCATTTTAGTACTGTTTTATTATCTTTGAAAGTTGTTTTTCGTCCACATCGTCCACATCCCTAGCACTATCAGCATCTGTCCAAATAAGTAAAAATAAAAAAAAACCTTTAATATGCTCAGTTGAAAAATGTAAACATATCTAGGGTATCGCGCCACTTGGGCGGTGGCTTCTATATTCGTCTGTTTTCCACTAGAACTCAGTCAATTTTGAACCAATTGACTTGAAATGTTGTACACGGGTAGATACTATACCTATCTCACCACATTTCAAAAGTTGTGTCAATTGGTTCAAATTTGACTGAGTTATAGTGGAAAACAGACGAATATAGAAGCTACCGCCCAAGTGGCGCGATTCCTTAATTTGTCATAAATAGTATGCGTTAGTCGAAGTCGAAGTAGTCAGTTTTTGTCGATTTCGTCTTGATCACACGTTAGCTTCGAATCTATAAGCATGCACTATTAAATGCTGCACTTCCCACTATTAGTTTCTTAGTTATTTTAAATTGATATTGCAAGAAAATATTATTAAGCATTAGGCATTCGAAACATATTAGGGTTTACTCACAAAACTAACAGATATAAAAATAATGATAGAGAAAATTAAATCACGAAGGCACATCAAATGTTGAGAACTATGTACATATTAGCAAATGGATACTACTAATGATTTCATATTTGAATTGAATTTGTATTTGTTAAAATTAACCGAATAGTGGGAAGCCCAGGCAACACACGCTAAAACCACTCAGCACTAAAATGTGTAAGCCCTACTCATAAGTGCATAATTTCCAGACCACACAAAAATGTGTACTAGTTACACATTTTCAAAAACAGCTCGTACACTCGTCTAGATGCGACATGTCGATATATTTTTTGTTTTCCAAGGTCACTAGAAAATCTAGCTAGATCGCTGTACAAAAAATTTTGCGAATTTAACGATTTTGCGGACACAGGAGTTGATTTTGTAAATGTGCAAGGGTTACACATTTTTGGTGTAGTCTGGAAATTATACACTTTTGTGCTGAGCGGCGTAAGCGTGAGTATGGTGGCATTTATATGGTGTTTGTTTATTAATTATATGTTCAAATTTTGGTGTTGAAATGTCTGCGCAGAATTAGGACCACTATTTAATACCGGTTCCTAATTCTGCGCACCTAAGAAGAACAAGAAGATTAAGAAAATAAGAAGAAAACTCAATTGTTTTTTGCCGATTCTGATTCCTCGAAGACAGCTGTACAGGATGCGCATGGAAAAGCAGACATTCTCTTCATTATTTATGTCGCAAAATGCTTCAGCTCATGAGGCAACTTTTTAGCAGCTTCGCTAACGGACACAGATTTCAGGCAATTTCCAGCACTTGCAACATCATTTTATTTTTTTTACAAAATAATGGTCGTTGATTTGAAAAATTTTTCTTCACAAACTTTTTCAATACTATTGAAACAATATTCGAAAAATATATTTGAAGCTAATATTGAACTAGCGTCCCTGATTTTGTGGTATATTCGAGAAAGTGCGCCGAATTAGGGACTGCGCAGAATTAGGGCCGGTCACGGTACACAAATTGCTCCACATTCACATCTCATAATGCCAAACGGCATTATGCCAAATGGGATAGAGCCCTCAATTTCTGATGGTTAAAGAAGGCTTGTAAGTTACATGTGTGCGGAAAAGTTTCAAATAATCTCCGCTGTTGTTTATTTGTGAGTGGTTGAACTTTAAGCTTAATCATCTCGGAATTATCTTTTTGGCGCTTATTTCGGTTTAGCAGAACCCCGGCCATTTATCCAACGAGGCTTGCTGAGGCGGTTGAAGAATTTATATACTTTGGGCTCACTGGTCTAGTAATCTTCCAGGTATTCTTACCTAAAATCCCCCAGAAGTTTCTTCAGGGATGATGTTCTGTATAGAAATCTCCGGGGAGTTATTCCTGTGGATCCTCCAGAAGTTCCTTGTGGGAATTCTTGAGAAATTCCTTCTAGAAATCGTGTATAAATTCTTTCAAGAAACCATCCAATTGTTTCTCAAGAAATACTTTCAAAATTAATGGGATTTCTGCAGGATTTTTTGGGAATCTTTCGTTTCATCTTGGAATCCTTCAGGAGTTGCTGGAGAAATCGTTTCCAAGATCCTACATGGACTCCTCCTTCTTTGAGAAACTTATTTCTGAAAGATTTAACTCCTAATTCACCTAAAGGAGCTTCTGAATTATTTCCTGACGATTTCTCAGAAGAAATCCATTAAGGAATCTGGAGGTATACAAGAAACGCTAGCAAGAATTACTGAGGAAAATCAAAATTGCATTTTTGGAGCAAACGAAAGATGAAATCTCGGATAAAATTCTATAGTAATCTCCTGTTGGGCTAGTAAATATAGCTGTTTCGATCTGGAAAATTTGGACAGGGTATCAAGGATGACAAGAGAGATCTTTGGTAGGAGTTTGAGCCCCGTCGGAAAGAAATAGCGACCAGGAGAGAAGAATTCAGCACATCGCATAATTTCAAGAAAACGTGTACTAAATCACGTGAAATTTATTTCACTAAAAAAGTCTTGTTAAAAAGTTTGTAGTGTAAAAATTCAGGCAAGGAGAGACAAAGAAAGCCCTAAACTGTTTAAGTTCTTGAAGAACACTTGAAGTGACAGGCCAAGTTCCAGTTCCAGAAGAAGAATAATAAGAAGAAAAAGAAATGAGAAGAAGGATCTTCAGAAGGAAGCATTAATTGGTTTAATTTTTCTCATTTTCAAATATGAAGTAAAATAATGCTTGAGAGAAAGCATGAATTATCATTATTTATAGCTGATTTTGAAATGTGTTGAAAGCTACTGTGGCGTATACGTCTTCTATGTCATCATTGGTAGTTGTTTCAAATTCATTCATCGATGCATTGCCTCAAGATTAATGTTAAGCTTTAAATAACTCGTGTACGAGGGAACAAATTTGACAAAAAATTTAGTGTTGACAAAAACGGAATGAAATGTTGACGAAATCGAATAGTGACAAAAACGGATAGTGATTAAAACGGATAGTGACAAAAACGGAACATACCTGTATATTTGAAGAATTATCAAATCGTTATAATTTTCTTTCGCGTAAGGAATTTTAAGTTTTGTGAAAAATTTTTAATAGCTCATTAGGGTCTTGTACCATTTGGGCAGGTGTACCTATTTTGGGCACTTGCCGCTATAACTAAGTCAATTGCAAACCGATTGATTTGAAATGTTGTATAAAGTTAGGCACGCACAGTATCTAACTCTGTACAAAAATTCAAATCAATCGGTTTTAAATTGACTTAGTTATAGCGGCAAGTGCCCAAAATAGGAACATCTGCCCAAATGGTACAAGACCCTATATAGGTCATAAATGATCAAAATTTCATTGCATTCGGTTCATTACATACATATAATGTGAGTTTACATGGAATTTGCTTAAACAGAGGAAACCCTGGAGTTTAACAAGAACAAGTCTGATTTTGCAAGCAAGATTGCGCTACGTTTTCATGATGAGAAAGTTTATATTGCTTTTAGAAATGAAAGTAAATTTTACTAAAATGCAATGAGTGTACATATTAGTGTGGGTCATCGGAACCGTTTTCTCAGATCAAAGCTTTTTGGTTCCGTTTCGGGTCCTGAGTATCTGTGCAAAATTTGAGCACGATCGGTTGCGTCTACACTTTGCGCATTGCAATTGAAATTTGTATGGGATTTTGTATGGGAAAACAAACTTTTTTGCATTTTTGTTATAAGTTGAAAAAGTTTGTCTGAAACTTTTTAAGCGATACCGTAAAATGATAGCCTAGGATGTTCTGAAAAACTTTGTTGAAGACCGCAAAGCGATCCGATGCTTGTGAAAATAGTTATAACCAACGAACCGCATGCATGTGTTTATGTTTTAACATGTAAAGGAATAATAATAGCAACAAAATCATGCTGTTTCGCCAAGCAATGCCAACGCTATAACTTTTTTCAAAAGCATCAGATCAGTTCGCGGTCTTTGAGAAAGTTATTCAGGACACCCTAGGCTATGTTTCTACTTTATCGGTTGCACGGTTTTAGAAAAATTCGAGCTTGTTGTGAGAGAAATGCAAAAAAGTGTGTTTTCCCATGTAAAACCCCATACAAACTTCAAACGCGATGCGCAAAACGTAGACATAACCGATCGTACCCAAATTTTGCACACTTTTTTTGGGTCCTGAAATGGGATCAAAAAAGCTTTGATCTGATGGGATACCATTGGATTTTTCATTTGTCCATATAAACGATGACCCACTCTAGTACATATCATGCGTATAACTAAAAAGCTTTACATAGTAGTATTCGGTAATGCTACCAAATCCTTTTGTATAGCATGATTAAAATTCACTTTGCTTAGTAATCAAAGTGGTAGTATCAATGTTGGGGACATGCAAAGTTCCTAGGGGCGTAATGTCGCATGAAAGCTGAAAAAGAAGAATTCAATTGAATTTGATCTATGAATCATGTTTTCATTACAATGTGTTATCTTTTTAGAGTTTTTTGCGTGTGCGCAGAATAAGCAACATAGACACAAGTCCCATGATTTCACATTGAGTTTTTTGTATAAGAAATATATATTACTCTTAATTACAAGACTAATAACTATGCGCGGTCAAAAATTCAGCCAAATCAGTTCCATTTGGAATTTATTGCAGCTGATTGAAATTGAAAAAGTCTTATATGCGCAGAATATGGGCCTTCCACGGTAGCAAAGTATGATTCAAGAAAATTGTATGAAGAGTTTCTGGCCACCCTCGGAAATTCAGTGAAGATTTCAGCATAAATGTCCTCAGTCTTATGCAAGGGGTCAGCGGCACATCTATTCGTGGATGACGTCCGTGCTGCCCCGCTGGTCTTAGGAAAACATCGACGATTTCAAGTATTCTGCCAGAAAAATACTTCAAAAACCCTTCAATAACTGTACCCGCAATGCCCCTGTCAACGAGTGCTCCGATTGGAAATCAAAGAAAAAAATTATCAGAGCTTTTATCTTTTTTGAAGATTAAAAATAAACTTAATTTTGATGTACGTACTATCGAGGCAAAATGTACTTACTAAAGAGGTACGCCTGTACTGCAAAATTGCCTGGGCCCAAAGGGCCCAGTTTACCATTAGAGGGTTAAGCTAAGTTTCCTGTTCTCACGAAGAGCACTTCAGTAAAATTCCTCCTTTTTCCGCAAGTAATTTTGAATAGGTTTGAAACCTATTTAACTAAAACTAAATTGGTCTCAAATCTTTCCCAACCAAGCTGAATTATACTACCAAACTTCAGGCAATTTGATCGACAAAAAAAAACCTCAATGACGACTGTTATTTTTTTACCCCCTTGATCGACTGTTATTTTTTTTACCTAAGGGCTGCACCCACTTATTAGGTAAGATAATTTTCACAATTTTCCGTCACCCTTCCACTTTGTTTTTTTTTTTTTTTGTATGAAACTGCAAATATGTTTGTGTTCCGCCCATCCTCCCATTAAACCATCATGTAATGCAACTAATGGACGACCTCCTGCGCCAATACACATTTCTAACGGGTAATATCCTTACCTGGGACAGCGAGATAACCGAGTTGTCATCGTTGCCGGCTTCGTCCACGATCAAACGGTTCGGGCGCTCCTTGCGCTTCAGAATCGCGGTCGCCAAATCCTCACTACATGACGCGAAAGTGTGCATGGAAAGAGAAGAAACAAAGTGATGAAAACTCGATAGGTAAACAATCGTTGCAGCAACAGAAGAGTACAGTGCAACATAACTTCTTCAACATAATCAGCCAAGCTTCATATGATGAGGGGGGGAGCGGAAAGGCGAGACGAGTCATTAGCCTTTTGACGTTGCACTGCATTTTCCTTTGTTTGACAAGGGTAAGAAAATCCCTTCTTCTCCACTACTTCTAGGGGGAGGAATATTTTCAGGTTAGATTCGAACGAGAAAAGTTTTCCGTAAATTTTTTATCGGCAGATATGCTATCTAAGCTAATTAAACCATTTTTACGTAAACATCTTCCGGGGTTCAACTCATGTTTATATAATTTTATGCTGAAGTGCGATATTCCGTTGAATGAGCGCTGGTCGGCACGAAAACAAAATGGTAATACACAGACACAGCGTAGTTGTAACTTTCTAGATAAAATCCAAAATTCTCAACAGATTCGCTGAGCATTTTCCCAGAAATCTTGTGAAATCGCACTGTTCTATCATCTTTCCAAATTTCTCAACTTCCTCGTCATCACAGTAGCCTCTGATTCAGACGAGTCCGCTTCGGACACATCATGACAAGCGAAAATTGAAGCAAATGGAGCCGCACCATCAGCGCACTGTGCGGAAAATCACTCACTTCGCCAACACCACCCAAAAACCAACCGGCCACGGCGCGCTACTTACTTCTTTCCTTCGGCCATGGTATCCGGAACTAGATTCCTACTGGTTTCGGTCACTTCGGGAATATGAATTATCTTCTTTCTGATTGCTAGTTTACTCGTCACAAACGATTTTTCCTTTCCGCTGATGAGCTTTCTTTTTTCTCCTTCGAAAAACTTGCTGCTGCGAGAAAAACCGACCGAACGATGACTCTTCCAACTCTGCTGAAACTCAACTGACGGCGGCTGTGGCTGGTTGTCAGACAGGGTAGTCGACGAAACAGACGTCAGACGGAGGCTTGTTTCGTCGATTTTTGCTGTTCGCGTGCGGGTTGACAAGCGATGACAGTGTAATTTTGTGGGTGTTTTGCGGGGAAGCGGGTGAAGTGGAGGTGGATCGCAAGCCGGCGGGTTGTCGCGAGTGAGTTTTCGATCTACCGAGGGGTTTTATTCTGGAGCAACATTTGAAAAATGCTCGAGTTTGAAAGGTTTTAAAACTCTAGATTGAGTTTAAATAAGGGCGAAAGTAACATGAGAGAGTTCTCTTCATCGACTCTCTCTTCTGCAAATTAAAGTGACAAGAATGATGCAAATTCAAACGAACTTTTTTACAATGGCCCGTTTACATATTTGCTAATTCTACGTGACAGTTCCTTTTCGAGCAGTATTGGCGTCAGTTTAGCGCAATGTAAACACTTTTTAGCAGACAATAACATTAGCATGACAAAATCAGAAGCGTCTGAATTCGGTGCTAAAACTAGTGGACAATAATGAGGATATTAGATTGTCCGACACAATTAGCATCATGTAAACGGTCTGCTAGACGAATTGTCAGCTAATTCTAGATTGAGTTTAAATAAGGGCGAAACTAACATGAGAGAGTTCTCTTCATCGACTCTCTCTTTTGCAAATTAAAGTGACAAGATGCAAATTCAATCGAACTTTTTTATACTTAGACGCTAGATTGCATCGCAACCTAGCGATTTATGACCAAAAAGTTCAACAATACTTGCATCTTGTCACTTTAATTTGAAGAAGAGAGAGTCGATGAAGAGAACTCTCTCATGTTACTTTCGCCCTTATTTAAACTCAATCTAGAACTTTCGGGTACGAGAATAGAGTTAATAAACAACTATAGAGGACGAATGTCGCTGCTGTTCCTGTTGTGTACCAAAATGGAAACAACATCACAGCCCTGTAGCTCGCATGATAGATTCAATATCCATATCATGACGATGCTACGGTGGGGCGCGTAAGTTTTATTGTTGTGCTCCCGTTTGTGTGGTGCATGGATCAGGTACTCATAAAGTAGTGTAACGTGTGCTGAATATATTATGGCAACCCTGCGTTAGCACTCACCGTGAGTGCCCTCGTCATGCGGCCTTGCCAGCATCCGCCATTGCATCATGCTCCTTCAGCTTTCTACCAGCGAGCAGGTAAGACGTGTGGGATCGTGCTCAGGAGAGTGATCCCTTTTCCCGTGGCAATTCGGCGCTTCACAATGGCGGACCCTGCCAGGTGTTGCACGATTTTTCGAGTGCAACGCAAATAACGAACCAAGATTTTCATACGAAATCAATTGAAACAGCTCGGGAAAAGGGACCTCTCGAAACAAAATAAAAAAAAGCGAGTTTGAGATTAAGCAACGTTCGAAAATTCCGTGGAACAAATACGAGAAACCGTAGAGCCGTGTGGAAATTGTGAAGTTAATTAATAACAGTGCATGGAAAATTTGATTAAAATTGAACAAATTGTGACAAGCGACTCGTAAACGCTGATTGAGCAGGTTTACTAAACCGTGCTGAGCGGGTTTTAAAAACCGCGCATGAGCAAACGAAATGTTACTAAGCGAGTCAGAAAAGCTGCGCAAAAATAATCGACCTACTTACATGTAGCGGGTTACAGGAACCGCGCTCACAGAACCGTGCGAAGCGGATCAGAAAGATCGCGCTAAGAAAACAAAAAAATTGTGCAGCGGATTTCACAATCGCGCTCCATCAAATTGTAGCGAATTTCAAAATTGCGCTCTATTGAAGTAAAGCGGATTTCCAAATCGCGCTCCAAAAAGTGACAGCAAACTAACTCAATTGCTTGCATATATTCCCAACAGGCTAACGTAAGGCAAGTTCCCTTCAGAACGCAACGAAAGTGAAATGACTGAAAAAGGAAAATATGTCCGCCGCATCGTTGACTACGAGTCGGACGACGATGACGACGCCAGCCCAGACGCTAGAAGCGGCAGCACGACGGACGCTAGTGACAAGGAAAACCATGAAACGTCACACTATGACCCTGATGACCTATCGGTCGGCATTGGTAGCGATCCGGAAACAGTTGGCGCCAATAGTGACAGAAACGCCACCGACTCTGACAGCGAAGCATCGAGTTCATCATCATATTCGACAAGATCCCCATCTGAGCCTCCATCGACCCCACAGGCAACACCGCCAAAAGATTTGATCCAGACAGCATCCGAACGTGCTAATTCCGAAAGATTCGACCGCATGGAGAGGATGATTGCGGACATGAGCAACGCGCTGACCCGGTTCCAAGCGAATGTTGAACCGCTACCGAGTGACGACGTGGATAAAAGCTGGAAATTATCGAACGATGTAAACCAACGTGGAAATAGCGAAAGCACACCCTCAAACATCCGGTGGGACCACCTGAAACCATTCCCAAGTGGTATCGCATCAAGTAAGATGTGGGAGGAGTGGAACCGTTACGTCGAGAAGTTCGAAGTAGCAGTTTCCCTCAACAACGTGAACGACCCGGTCAAAAGGACCCAACTTCTGTTCCTGTCCATGGGCGATGAGTTACAAGGAATCGTGAAGGCTGCTAAATTGCGCCCAAGCCTCTCGAATGCTAACTGCTACAGGACATTCGTAACGAACATCCAAAACTACCTACGAACGATGACTGACACCTCCGCCGAACACGAAGCGTTTTCGAGAATGAAGCAAGAAGTTGGCGAATCGGCAGTTTCTTTCCATTCACGATTGATGGGCAAAGTGCGGTCATGCAACTACATCGACGAGGACAGGTTCGTACGAGCGCAGCTCCTGACAGGTCTAAGGAATCGTGAACTAGTGAAACAGGCTAGGATATATGGCCACGACACAAATTTCATCGTCCAGTCGGCCACTCGGGATGAAACGTACGAGTCCGAAACTAGGCAGCAGGATGAGTCCAGCGTTCTCGCGGTCGGGATGAATCGTGGTGGACGTTCATACGACCAGTATAACCGAAAGCGCCTGAGCAGCGGTATCAGAGCCGGCGGACCACCACCCAAACAGCAACGCAGAAGCGACAACTACCGAGGATCACAGGGGCAGCGTTCACGATGCACTCGCTGCTCCCTATTCAACCACAGAAACGGACAATGCCCAGCACTAACCCGGAACTGCAACGTATGTGGCAAACGTGGCCACTATGCGGCGGCCTGTCGACAGAAACAGCTCAACATCATGCAGCGTGGATCAAGCTTTGACAGGCTGACTGACAATGCAGACAATGATAATCAGGACAGCAAGCAGGTAATACTTGACAACTGAAATGTTATTTTTTTCTTCATGGCATACTATAATTGAATTAGCACAAATAAAATCATCCTGGTTGAATTTAATGACTGAATCTGATTACTGTTTGTTTGTCACATTATCATTCAATATAGCTGATCAATGCTCTTACACTCGAGGACGTTATGGTCGCCTGTTCCATCGGTTCATCTTCCCCCATACGCTTCCTCATTGACTCGGGAGCTGACGTAAATGTTATTGGTGGGAGTGACTGGGAACAACTAGAACAAGAGTTTCGTATGGGCAAAGCAAAGCTAGAATTCGTCAGTGCACCCAGTGAGAAGTTACATGCCTACGGATCCAAAGAACCTATGGCCGTTAAGTGCAGCATCAAAGCCAAAATCGAAACTACAGACTCTGCAATATCAGATATAATTGCCCTATTTCACGTGGTTCCAAAAGGGAAGAGGTCACTCCTTGGGCGCGCTACATCGAGTGACATGGGGTTGCTGCATATAGGAGGCAAAGTCAACAACTGCGAGCAACAGAACAAGGCGAAATTCCCGAAAATGCCCGGGGTGAAGGTCAAATTCAGCATCGATCCATCAGTCCCGGCAACCAAGAGTGCCTATTATAATGTGCCAGCGGCGTACAGGTAAGGTGGCACATACTATATTCCACATATCTGAAAGTCGTTGAATTAGAACATATTTGGCCCATTCTCTCAACTACATAATTACGTGCTTAGAAATGCTCAAAGGATTCCAATTCATAATGAGCAATATTTTTTTTAAGTTTTGGTAATTAATTGCATTAATAGTGGATTTATTGAATTGCACTCACATCACTATTCATTTACAACCAATTTTAAGTGATCCACGGAAACATTACTCATTTAGAACAACCTTTGTGAAAGTAGATATCCAGAAGAAATACTCGGTTGGCATATGAACTGCTTTGAAATCAAAAGAAAGAAAGGGTCGACCTAATTGGCTTCTTTAGCGGTGTTGAGATAATTCCATATTCTGAATCTGCATGCGAAACTGAGCCGAAATCCAAATTTTCATGAATTTTGGTGCCCGGGAACCTATTTAAAAATCAATTTGAAGTTTGTATGGGAGCGATTTGTCGAATCACCCCTCGTCGCATTTTGTACTGGGTGGAGCTGTCAAACAGTTACCCAGCTGTCAAAAGGTGATTTCAAAAAATCTCTTTGAAATTGATTTTAGGTATCAAAATAAAGTTCTAAAAATCTGAAAAAAATCATAGTGGCTCAGAAAAAGTTGCTCTTTCGTATAAAATCAAAAAATCGATACATTTTTCTTAATTTAAAAACCCAATTCTACTACGAACCATGCATTTTCAAGGCTATCTGTTCGCTGTACACTGGTACTAAGGTTATTATATCGTTTATAGGGAAGCAGCTCGACATAGACTACAGGAGATGGAAGCTCAAGGAGTAATAGAGAAAGTTACCTCTGCTCCCAACTGGATAAGCGGTATGTCAGCCGTGGCCAAAGGGAGAAACGACTTCCGTCTCGTAGTTAATATGCGCGCACCTAATCGGGCGATTAACCGCGAATACTTTAGACTGCCCTTACTCGAAGAAATGCGAGTCAAGCTTCACGGAGCAAAATATTTCACAAAGCTCGACTTGCAAAATGCGTTTTACCACTTGGAATTATCCGAGCAGTCGCGCGATTTAACTACTTTCATGACGGAAGATGGGATGTATAGATTTACCAGGCTCATGTTTGGCGTAAACTGTGCGCCAGAAATATTCCAGCGTGAAATGGTTCGAATTCTGAAGGATGTCGGCGATAGCATAATCGTGTATATCGACGATTTTTTGATCTTCTCGGACACGTTGGAAGGCCTGCACGAAACGGTCACCAAAGTACTGCAAATCCTAAGGGCGAACAATTTGACTCTAAACACAGCGAAATGCGAGTTCGACAGGACCAAGCTACAGTTCATCGGCCATGAACTCGATGAAAAAGGGTTCCATATCGACAACGAAAAAGTTAAGAGCGTACGAAATTTTAGAGAACCAGCGTCATTGTCAGAGCTTCGAAGCTTTCTAGGACTGGCATCATACCTCAGCCCGTATCTGAAAAACTTCGCTGACATCTCGAGTCCGTTATGGGCGGCGACGACCTCGAAATCGTGGACATGGGGGTCCGAGCAGGCAAAAGCATTTCATCTGGTGAAAGAACGCATTATCGACTGTACCGTGTCGTTAGGATTCTTTTCGGAGAACGATAAAACAGTTCTCTACACGGACGCTTCCCCGGTTGCCCTAGGAGCCGTGCTTGTTCAGGAAGGAGCAGATCAAGCACCACGCATAATCAGCTTCGCCTCCAAGTCCCTGTCCTCGACGGAAAGGAAGTACGCGCAAAACCAACGGGAGGCCTTAGGAGTAGTCTGGGCGGTGGAACATTTTTCCTACTTCCTCCTAGGCAGATGTTTCACCCTCCGTACAGATGCGCAAGGAGTCACATTCATACTCAATAGATCAAGAGAAGACTCAAGGCGAGCTTTGACACGCGCTGATGGATGGGCTCTCAGATTGAGCCCATATCGGTACGATATTGAATACATCCGCGGCACTGATAATATCGCCGACCCTCCATCGAGACTCTACGATGGAAAGGACGATCCATTTGATGACGAAAGTAGTCCATGGGAAATAGCCAGTCTGGAGGCAAATTCAATTGGATTCCTAACAGAAGCAGAAATTCGGAAGGCTACCGACGAAGATGACATTCTACAACGAGTAGTACAAGCGTTGACAACAGGAGTGTGGCCTGATAATTTGCAGAAGTACCGAGCGGTTGAGAATGATCTGTACATTCTGGATGGGATGATCGCTAAAACCGGATGCGCTGTAGTGCCGGAAACGCTGCAGACACAGGCCTTGGAGGTGGCGCACGAGGGACATCCATCCACGGCAAAAATGAAGAGCATCTTGCGACAACGAGTTTGGTGGCCAGGCATGGCCAAGGATATTGCGAACTGGGTACAATCATGCAAAACATGTTGTATCAACGGCAAGCCGGAACGGACGACACCAATGCAGCGTGTATTTGCCCCAAGTGCGCCCTGGAATACTGTTGCACTAGATTTCAATGGCCCCTATATCAAGTTTGGCGGTATTCTTATCCTGGTTATCGTCGATTATAAGTCACGATACGTTATCGCTAGAACCGTCAAATCGACCAAATTCGAGTGTGTCAGGAACGTTCTGGATGATGTCTTCCAAAAGGAAGGATACCCCAAAATCCTCAAAACGGACAACGGGCCGCCATTCAACGGACAGGACTTCACAGAGTACTGCAAGCAACGGGATATTTCTATAACTTTCTCGACCCCCTTATTCCCGCAGCAAAATGGCCTGGCGGAAAGTTATATGAAATTGATCAATAAAGCTATGGCAGTGGCTACAGCAAACAAGACGAGTTATGTCGAAGAGCTTAGGAAAGCCGTAAACGCCCACAATGCAGCTGCCCACAGTATTACCAAAATCCCACCCGAAGAAGTAATGTATGGAAGGAGAATAAAACGGGGGCTACCATTACTCCAGCACGGCAAATCCGATTATGATGAGGACGTCCTACAACGCAGAGATCGCGAAGCAAAGTTGGCCGGAAAGAAACGCGAAGATATCCGGCGTGGCGCTCGACAGTGTAGGGTCAAACCAGGGGATGAAGTGGTCATCGAACGACCTAACCGCGCAAAAGGTGATTCTCGGTTCTCCCCGACACGGTACACGGTGATGGAAGAGCGGAATGGGAGCCTCGTCTTGAACGATGAACAGGGTAAGATCACCAAGCGGCACGTAACCCAGACGAAAAGAGTTGAGGCATGGCGCAGCGCGGTAAGTACTCCGCCAAAACATCCCGAAACAGCACGCGAAAACTGCCAGGAAGCAGAGGACCGGTTGCCTGCCAGGCCGGTGCGACCCACACGCGAGAAACGGGCTCCGGCATTCCTGGATGATTATGCCCGGTCAATCGAAAATGAGTAGTTAGTTTCGTCTGTTATCAAACCTGAAATAAAAGAAGCTGATTTAAAGCGTTACTCGAAATAAATTAATAATGAACTTGAATATAGTACTACATTTCTTTCTGCTTTCTGCTCACTTTTCTTCAGAAGCAAAAAAAAAGAAATCTTCCCATCTTTACTTTTTGTCACTTTACTTACCGCTGGAAACCCATTGAAATAAGTTCAGGAACGAGGTGACAACACGATGGTGTTCTTAGAGCAGCCCAAAAACGCCAAAAGGAGGAAATAGCAGCACCGATACGCTAATTTCCCTAATTTCCATTCAAAATGAGGAAATATTTTTGGTTTCATCTGGCAGAGCAGCAATACAAAAACATTGTTTTCGTTTGCCCGTCACGGTTTTTGAAACGTCACTGCCAGTCAGTGGCGAGCGTCGCGACGCAATTTTTGACGTTTGCATGAAGGCCCATGCAGCAGGAAGCGCCGAGGGGTGACTCCATGATCCAAATGGGTTACACGGAAAGAAAACCTGAAACCAAATTTGAAGGTTCCAAAATCGAATTGTTTTATTTTATTTATAAAGTATACTACATTGAAAATTCTGAGAAAGCTTTTAATCGATCAAAACGATACCTTGGAAAGACACAAATAATCATCGTACTCTCCAGAGAGTTTCTGCCTGCAAGAAAAGCAGTTATTATGATAACTCAGGTTATATTGTATTCAATCTAAGTATTGCATAGTCTCGAATGTGGACACAAGTCATGATTTTTTTTTAATTTCTTTTTTTCGGAGAGGAAGGGAGATGTGTGGTGCATGGATCAGGTACTCATAAAGTAGTGTAACGTGTGCTGAATATATTATGGCAACCCTGCGTTAGCACTCACCGTGAGTGCCCTCGTCATGCGGCCTTGCCAGCATCCGCCATTGCATCATGCTCCTTCAGCTTTCTACCAGCGAGCAGGTAAGACGTGTGGGATCGTGCTCAGGAGAGTGATCCCTTTTCCCGTGGCAATTCGGCGCTTCACACCGTTGTTGTCGATCAACAAAGCCCAACAGGAGCGGGTGCAAATTAGCATCAGCAGCGCGATGCTGCTCGCAATAAAGTTTAATAATTATTGTTTTATGTCCGCGAGTGTTCACGATCATTTGGCCACCAGAAAACCTAGGGTCACATTTGTCATAGGGGCTGTCCATTAATTACGTAAGGGGGTATGGGGGGAGGGGGGGTTTGAGAAATCTTACGCGCCATACAAAAAAATTTGGGTTCTCATACAAAAAATCTTACAAGGGGGGGTGGGGGTGTCGAAAAATCGTAAAAATTCCCTTACGTAATTAATGGACAGCCCCATACATTAAAAGAGTACATTTAAGAATTCTTATAAAAGAGTACAAAAGAGTACAGTTTTGAAGTTGTTATTGTTTACAATTGGCTTTCAAGGGCAAAACAAAACATACTGTTACCCATCTTTGTTTCGGTAGCGCAACTACCGAACTGATGATGTTTACCTTTTTTTACATACCTATCAACATAATCTGTTGGGGGAATTATTTTATTTTTCCTACTTACAACCCACATCCGACAATTTTTTTAAGTGGGAATGGTAGAACTTTCAATTCCCTCGGTCGCACGTACATTAGTTTTGCATTTTGTTCCACCATTTCCGTGAAAAACGAGATCCGGCTTGTGCAAGTGAGGAGTTGAGGTTAGAATTGTAGGATATTCTAGGTTAGATTTGCTATCCACTTCGCCTGAACGATTTTCAGACCCAGAAATATCGTACTTCTAATTAGTTTTCACTGCCGTAAAAAATACTGTTATGCTCAGAATAAACAGTTATACCTTCGGATCACACTCATTTACTCGTAAATCTCAATCTGACTGTAAAAATAATAAATTTCTTTCCAATGTTTTGAAACCCCGAACGAATTTGACATTACTTTCGGGAAGCATAATCACGACGACGACAACACTCCCAAGCGGTCGAATCGTCGTTTTGGGGGCGAATTAAAAGCTGCATTTTGAACAATCACAAGAATTGCTTTATAAGTTTTGAATGTAATTTAGAAAACTATAGTTTTATATTAAGCTTTAGAAGTAGTGAATTCTTGGAGTTCTTTGATATTAGGAAAGCTGTAAACAATGACACCTAGAGGCAGGTTGTTTTCAAGGGAGAAAACACGATTGTTAAAAGAATTTGTTTACTCCTAAACCTTGTTTTATGCCCACCGTTGGCTTAACGAAAAACAATTCTAACGCCAAGATAATGAACAAACTTACCATTTTTTTATTGCCCGTTGCGAAGATTTATAGATTCCGACGTAAATAAATGATAAGGCTCATTTTCAGCGTAGGTGCGTTATAAATGTTTGTTTACAATGGAAAACTATCACCAAATGTGTACCTAACAACACAGCGTAAAATATTCACCAGGACGCGGTCTGGTTTTATATCTGTGGGCCCACGCAAGAAAAATCCACGCAACTAATTTTCGCGCAGGAGTCTAAACAGGTGGAATCTCCGCAATACAATTCTATCAATGAATTATCCGCGGTCATCATTGTGCACCACCGCTACCAAATATTGTTTCGGATAATGTATTCCGCTGCGAGATATTCGCCTTTGCTATTCGCCACACAATATTTTTGCGATTTACTTTATAGCGATTTTCCATACATAGAAGCTTACGCCACATTGGACGATACGAAGAGTAGGAAAACAACCAAAGCATTCAATTCATTGTGAAGATGTTCAAAACAAATTTAAGTTTTCTCATTGTCTTAGAATTAGATTTTTTTTCCGCTCAGCCAACGATGGACGTAAGAAAAGAACAGAGAATAACATAATTTTTATCTTTAAAATACATCGAAGGTTAAATATTAGCAGCGGTTTTTTAAACACACCTTATTTTTAAAAATTGGAAAATCAACCTGATTTTGAGAGCTGATTGCTGATTAAACCTTTTCAAGGGCCGCATCTGAAAAAACGCCTTCTTTGTTCACTCTCTCTTCCGTTTATTTAGGCTGACACAAATTTCGATTTTCTCTTATGTCACCGCCCCCTCGGAAAATTTTGGTCGATATTCAACATTTTGAGGGGGGACAACAATAAATTATTCAAGAAATTCTAGAATTTCAAGGTGAAATTAGAGTTGCACAGAAAATTTCTTAACAAATCCGATGAGTTTATAGATTTTGCCAAATTGTTTGGGTATTTCTTCGTCACATACATTTATTATTTATTGTCCTCCCCCTTAGCGAGCCAACGAGTATTGTGACATAAGAAGAAAATGAGATTTGTTCCGGCCTTAATAAGACGTCAAAGTGAAGTTTTTAATTGTATTTGCAAAATTTATTAAATTGCATCTAATTGAAGAACTTATTTTTTTTTTTCGTTTGAATCGGGGTTTGAATCGATAATTTTACTGAAATGTTCTGTCATGAAAATGTATGTTTGTAAAAAGAGTACAATTTGGCTATTTTACGAAAAAGAATAGTACGCCTAATTTTTTGCTGAAAAAGAGTACATGTACTCTTAAAAGAGTACGTCTGATAACCCTAAGAAAACCCAAACCTCAGGACATGAAAGTTCCCTTTGTTCTCGTTTGCAAACATGCCGGGTATCTATCTGTCAAACTGCATACTTTTTCGCTTTGACACTTATATCCCTCCCTATCTCAGCCAGCAAGAGATGTTGCGGCGGCAACGCCAGCGACATTCGTCCTCTACACTGAAATAAATTTTGTTGTCGTTTCCACCGAATCCATGGTAGAATTAAGAACTGTACCAACAATTTTCAACCGAATGCAAAATTCTGTTAATTGTACTGAAATATTGTCAATATTACCATGCGTGTATTACTGTTGACTAAAAACATTCTTGGTTCTACTATTTGGGCATTGTTATTTCGACCATGTAGACTTGAATGATGCGCGTCTTAGATAAACATGGTCAAAAATACAATGTTAAAATAGTAACATCAAGAATGTTTTTAGTCAATGGTACTTTACGCATGGTAATATTGACAATGTTTCAGTACAATTAACAGAATTTTGCATTCGGTTGAAAATTGTTGGTACAGTTCTTAATTTTACCATGGATTCGGTAGAAACAACAACAAAATTTATTTCAGTGTATAGTTTATTAACTCTATTCGCCTTGACGGAGGCTCTCTGAGAGAATTGCGCTGTGCGTGAAAACAATTTTTTTAACATGGGAAAGGATAGGAGCTGCATTTTCATATACGGTGGTTCTATTGTTTTGATGTGGTGAGTAGCGGAAAAATTGACTTCAATGATCCATTAAGGTTATAAATTTTGAAAAATTCATTGATTTTTGAATTTTATACGAAACAGTACTTTTTTCTGAGCCACTATAAATATTTTTTTTTTCAGATTTTTGCAAATTTATTTTGATACTTAAAATCAATTTCAAAGACATTTTTTGATATCACCTTTTGACAGTTGGGCAACTGCTTGACAGCTCCGCCCAGTACAAAATCCGACGAGGGGTGAATCAACAAATCGCTGCCATACAAACTTTAAATTAATTTTTAAATAGGTTCCCGGGCTTCAACATTGATGAAAATGTGGATTTTGGCCCAGTTTTGCGTGCAGATTCAGAATATAGCGCTGTTTGCAGATCAGAAGGAATTTCTAAGCCTATCTTGATGCATGGGAAATTTCTTGCCTGAATTGCTCAAGAAACCGGTTTTTCTTCCATCGCAGTACGCAGTGAGCGCTTGCACGCTGACGTCATCACTGTCTCCTTCTCTTTCTTTCCTTCGGCGTCGGTCCATAAAGCCGTCCTTGCCCTCAAAAAAAATTTGAGGGCAATGTTTACAAATCGTATGAGAATTCGATGAGGTTATGTTTTTGATGCAAGCCTCTGTTGCGAAGAAATGACAATTTAAATGGCAGTCACCGTAGAAAGTTTCTGACAGAAATCGCTCAAGAAGTTTCTTGAACAATTCCTTTTGAACTCGAAACTGCGCTTATGGAATTATCTCAACACCGCTAAAGAAGCCAATTCGCATGGCAAGCATACTTTGATTTTTGGTCTTCGGTTTCAATGATAGGATGATTTTCATGGCTGCGGCATGACTTTGACAGCTGCGTAGAACTCTGTGGCTACCGCAGGATGGACAATAATTTTCTAATAATCCGCAATAACGAAACAAACATGCAAAAGGCCATACGCCTCAAAAACACATCATTTATCGAAAATGCATCCCGATGAACTCTTAGCTGTTGGTGACTTGGTTGGTGACAAATGCCACACATAATGTAAAGTTGCTATTAAAATTTTTGAATGTTCACCCCGCGGGCGGTGCCCGAGCACCATTGCGAAGGGTTTCAAATTGCACAACATACTTTAAGCACTCGTTGTATTTACAAACCCATAAAAGATGTCCTTAACGAAGCTCAATTATTGACCGAGAACTCTCTCTGGCAGTCTTTCGATCCTGATTGGTAGGCTCTAACAAGTACCTCTACCATAATCAGGATACTTGCCTTTCAAAGAAACGCCTTCTCCAACTAACAGATGCGAACCTCTTACAACTTGACAGTGTGCGATTTAAATCATCGTCACAAAAGTATAATCGCCAATGCTAATTACGCTGTGTTTCGCAAACCCGCTGAGTAGATGGCGGTGGTGAGCAAACATCAAACAGGAGCAAAAACTAGGCCAGCGCCATGAGCGACAGATTTGAGATCTACAGAATATTTGAATAGTCAGTTAAAAATGGAAACGATGAGAAGTGGGTGGAGTGAGACGTCTGTTTGTCTGTGATGCTACTCTAGTATCGCCAGACCAGCTGCACTCACACAAGGAACCAATGAGATATCTGCCGGGGATTAGCAGGCATCTTAAGTGTGTGAGCGTTGGTGATTTTCTATTTTTAGACGACAACGGCGCCTGCCACGTCAAATTGCAGGTCAATGTGGTGAAGAGAAAGGAAGTGATGATTGCAATCCTTTGTATCCGCAGACCGAATATACCTCTGCTTATGCACAAACTCATGTGGATGTAGGAGTCTTTGTGGGATATGGTTGGCAGAGGGTTCACACATTGGGTGCGTGGATGCCAGGCGTAAGGTGATAGAATTGTGTTTTATTATTCTGAAGCTGTGCGGCACAGTTCGCATGATTGCATAACTCTTAGGCGTTATATAATAGATTGACACTGTGCTGTGAAAGTTTGAAAGGAAGAGAAACGGCTTTTTCAACCCGGACCTTCTGCATGCGAATCAGAAGCGGTAGCCACTAGTCCACCTAGCTCACCACCAAAGTCTACGCTCTATACAAATTTCAAAATTTTTGTGTGGACAAAAGTCTGTGAGGGAGGAGGAGGGGGTGTCTGAGATTGTCTAATCTTGGTCTACGTGGTTTATGAACGGCCCTTTCTCTCTCTCTCTTCTTGGCGTAACGTCCTCATTAAGACAAAGCCTGCTCTCAGCTTAGTGTTCTATGAGCACTTCCACAGTTATTAATTGAGAGCTTCCTCTGACAATGACCATTTTGCATGCGTATATCGTGTGGCAGGCACGAAGATACTCTATGCCCAAGGAAGTCAAGGAAATTTCCTTTACGAAAAGATCCTGGACCGACCGGGAATCGAACCCGTCACCCTCAGCATGGTCATGCTGAATACCCGTGCGTTTACCGCCTCGGCTATATGGGCCCTTAACAGAATGCATTCCACTTTTTATTGATGTTGCTCATCAACCACGCTCCATGCATGACCTCCGGCTCCGGCGTTCTACTAAGAAAGGAGATGGGGTTCCCGACATTGGCACTTCGTGCCCAGCTGGGGAAGGGATTTATCTGTCAAAATAACCTGGGCTTTAGTCAAAATGTAGCTTTATGTAATTAAGAATATCGAAAAGTGCCAAATAAGGCCCCTTGCCTTTGCACAAATGGGCCCAACCTCTACACTCAGGAAAATTGCCTCATACTTAATGGCAAATATCCATGTGCCAAACCACATCCAAAGTATACTGCCCATGATCGCATATCAGTCCCATCTTTGCTGGGTTTCCTATTCCTATGGGACAATTATGCGATCATAGGCAGTATATGCAACCAATACCCGCTTACGCAGGCAAATTAGCACATGAATAGTATGTGCTTCAAATTGTATGAGTCGCTGCTGTATGGTGCCTCATCAAAAGTATGAGTCGCACTAATGAAGAACATTTGTTAACCTCAATTGCAAAAATCCATGTCCCGGACACATAGAAGGAATGAAGATTTTTTTCCCAGTGTATTATAGGTACCACTAAAAATCTATAACACGTTTCCATTTTGGAGTGTTCGGAAGAAAATCAATAAACCGATTTCACCTTAGAGCTGTAATAAGGTATTCAGAAAAAATGTAAAAATCGCTCCCGTCCTTAATACTTCCTTCGCTTGATAATCTCCGGTCGCCAGTTGACCGGGTGCGACTCCTCCGTCGCCTCGTCATCCTCCTTATAGATCTTGATCGTCTTATCGGCCTCGGTTGTGATCAGCCTCGAGCCGGACATATCGAACGTCATGGCGAAGATTCCCGCCTCGCTGTCCATCGAGCCCGGCTGAACCGCCGCCTGGAAGCGCTGGAAGTTGTACCCCGTACGCCAGTCCCAAAAGAACATGGTTCCGTTGTCGCCGCCAGACACCAGCACTCCCTCTGGATTTACCGCCATTGTGTTTACGATCGAGTTGTGACCGTTCAGATTCTGAATGAAATTTCCTTCCGGGCAGCGCCACTGCTTGATGTTGTCCGGCGAGGCCGACGCAAACATGTAGAGCGACGGATGCAGCACGATGCTTCGGACACTCTTCTTGTGATTGGTCAGCGTGCACATGCTCTTTCCTGCTGCAAGATCCCACAGGCGCACGGTCGAGTCGTGACTACCGGTTATCACCTGCGGATTGGCCGCCTGGCAAACCACACTGGCCACCGTATTGGTATGGCCGCCCAGCGTGTGAATATTTGCCTTCGTTCGCATGTCCCACACCCGAGCTGTCGAATCCCGCCCAGCCGTCACCAGGACATCGATGGTCGGATGGAGCGCCATCGTGTAAACCGCCGACAAATGCCCGTGGTAATGCCGGATGACCTTATTGTACTCCAAATCCCAACATTTGACCTGCCGATCCTCCCCGCAGCTGAAAAGATACGGATGCCGTGGACTCACGCAGAGCCCCCGGACGGTACTTACGTGACCGGTCAGCGAGAGCTTCAGCTTGCCGCTGGCCAAGTCCCATACCTTGATGACCCGGTCCGCGGCTCCAGTGGCAAACCATTCGTTACCCGGTTCCACGGCGACGCACCGAACCCATCCCAAGTGGCCGGAGATGACACGACACAACTTCCACGGGGCATGCCATTTGGGTTTCGGGATTGTGGGTGCCTTCTTGGGCAATATCTGAACAGTGTTGGAATTAGCATTGTGGCCGCTCTGTGCGTTCCCCACTGGCAAAAGCGCGGTTTGAGTGTTGGCGCCCTGGTCCTGTTCACCTCCGGCAGTGATCGCCAGCACTGAAACGAAAAACAAAATTACTATACCTTTGAATTCGTCTTCTACCTAAACGCAGCAACGTACTGTGCTCCTGAGTTGGATTCGCTCCGGAATCCTGTCTAATCATTTCGTTCCGTCTGATGGACACATTCTTGGCATTCGCAGCGCGATCCAATACCAGCCCGTAGGAATCACGTGCCTTGATGGAAAATTTGGACTTTTCGCTAAAAAGAGGTAAAAAAGTTAGTTCGGTACACAGGCCAACAACTGGAGGTAAAATCTTACAGCTTTTCGTCCAGCTCCGGGAGCAGCGATTGGTTTGCCACGAAAAAGTCGTGGGTTCTCTTCAAGGAACGGAACACCAGCGTGTGCACCGAATGTCGTTGCACTTCCTCCATAGCACACTCACTTTGTAGTAAAACTTGTCAACGTAATAATGCTATTACCTGTTGAATTTTTACTAATTAGTATTATAAATTTTATAAGAAATTGAACGGACATGAGAATAATGTCGTCGCAAATCGTCGCCGGCGTGTTGTTTACAATTTTTTTGACAACCGTGGCGCGATCGTGCTCCTAACTCCGACAACACATTTCGTTCAGTCCTAGGTTCAGTCCTGTTTCTAATTGTACCTTATACACTGCGAAAAATCCCAAAGGTGGAAAAAATTAATACAAGATTTGACGTGACCACCAAAAGCTAATTCGAATGATTTTTTTTCTCAAGCATTGATTGCCCTGATTTAAAATAATAAAAAATACGATAAATTGTATTGTTACAACACCTTTTTTTCGAAAATTATTCACTATTAAACGTAATGTAATTTTTGCAATTTCTCATCGTAATACCGTCTACCCCCGTTGGTTTGAACGACATCTCATGCAAACCAACGGGGTTCATTTTTAATTTGAACGTCTAGCAACTCTGTTAGCATCGAAAAACACACTACTGGCAACCTGATTTGGTGTTTTGTTTTGGTTCTGCGTTCCGTTTCACCCCGTTCCATTAGCAGAATGACGTTTGAACCATTTTTAGTTTGAACGATGTGCAGATTAGAGGGGGTCAAACTAAAAAGTGTTCAGATTACATGCGGTCAAACCAACGAGGGTAGACGGTAGGCTGTTTTACCTCACACAAATCTGACAGGAAAAGGCCTACTTTCCCACACCAAATGAACAGTGCTGTAATGGTTCATTACAGCACTGATTTGCGTTGCGTAATGAACCATTACAGCACTGTTTTCAGTTTTGGTCAACTTCATGATGCTTTCTGGACGCAGTTTTGAAAAATTGTGACAATTGCACAGTTGATTATGATCAGATTTTCTTAAACATTGGCTATGAACATCAGGGTGCAGTTTGATGGAAAGTTTTGTTGAAAACTATCCTAAAGGGTAATATATAAAATTGCAAAAAACGTTGTACGCAACTCGGTGCAGAACTCGATTTTTCCAGCACTCGTCGTAATTATCCAACTCGGCAAGCCTCGTTGGATAAATGTACGACTCGTGCTGTAAAAATCGTCATTCTGCACCTTGTTGCGTAAACTACTATTTCACAGCATGCATCATCACAAACCAAACACCAGTGCGAAGTGAATCAATCCCATCATCCGTTCGAGTGCGAACGTTTCAGCTAATCTATATAGATAAAAATGAGTTTGAAGTCCCTTTGAGGCAACAAAACTCACGAACGGCTGAACCGATCAGGATGACTCTTGCATGGTTTGATTCGTATTCATGGTGGCTGTGTTTATAAGTAAAAAAATATGAAAATTAACTAGAAAAGTAGGAAAAATGGTAAAGTAATGACTTTTCATGACCTGGGAAGAAAATCAACACGATTGAAATTAAGCCAATCTAGAGTGCCGTGCTGCAGTGACGCTAACAACTGTCAAACCACTACAACTTGGCAAGACAAAGTTTGCCGGGACAGCTAGTTATAAATAGAACGAACCAAGGTCCGGCTATTTCTCTTGGGATTCCTCCAGGAATTCTTCCAGAGATTCCTGTAGCAATTGTTCCTGTGATTCATTAAGGAACTTCTCCGGGAATTTCTTCAGAAATTCCTTTTATAATATTTCTAGAGCTCTTTTACGATTCTTCCTGTAATTTATTCTGTCATTCCTGCAAGAGTTCGTACAGGAATTCCTCCGGAAATTTCTCCAGCAATTCTTCCAGTTATTCCTATGGGGATTATTGCAGGAAATCCTCCAGGATTGCTCAAGAATTTATCCGGAGATAAATCCGGAAGTTCCTCCGGAAATTTCATATAAAATTTCTGTGGAGATTCCTCCTAGAATTTCTTTAAAGATTCCCCTAGAAATTCATCCGGAAATTCCTCAGGTGAATTCCCGGAGGAATTTCACTAAGGATTCCCTGGAGAAATGCCTGGAGCAATCCTCAGGGAATAGCTGGAAGGAATTCCTGGAAAAAATCCACGGAGAAATTTCCTGAAGGAATTCACGGAGGAACTCCTGAAGGAATTCCCGGAGGAATTCCTGGAGGAATTCCTGGAGGAATTCTCGGAGGAATCCTCGGAGGAATTCTCGGAGGAATCCTCGGAGGAATTCTCGGAGGAATCCTCGGAGGAATTCTCGGAGGAATCCTCGGAGGAATCCTCGGAGGAATTCTCGGAGAAATCCTCGAAGGAATTCCTGGAGGAATTCCCGGAGGAATTCCCGGAGGAATTCTCGGAGGAATCCTCGGAGGAATCCTCGGAGGAATCCTCGGAGGAATCCTCGGAGGAATCCTCGGAGGAATCCTCGGAGGAATTCTCGGAGGTATCCTCGAGGGAATTCCCGGAGGAATTCCCGGAGGAATTCCTGGAAGAATTCCTGGAGGAATTCCCGGAGGAATTCCTGGAGGAATTCCCGGAGGAATTCCCGGAGGAATTCTCGGAGAAATCCTCGAAGGAATTCCTGGAGGAATCCTCGGTGAAATTCCTGGAGGAATCCTAGGAGGAATTCCTGGAGGAATTCTCGGAGGAATCCTCGGAGGAATCCTCGGAGGAATCCTCGGAGGAATCCTCGGAGGAATCCTCGGAGGAATCCTCGGAGGAATTCTTGGAGAAATCCTCGAAGGAATTCCTGGAGGAATCCTCGGTGAAATTCCTGGCGGAATCCTAGGAGGAATTCCTGGAGGAATTCCTGGAGGAATTCTCGGAGGAATCCTCGGAGGAATTCTCGGAGGAATCCTCGGAGGAATTCTCGGAGGAATCCTCGGAGGAATTCCCGGAGGAATTCCTGGAGGAATTCTCGGAGGAATCCTCGGAGGAATTCTCGGAGGAATCCTCGGAGGAATTCTCGGAGGAATCCTCGGAGGAATCCTCGGAGGAATCCTCGGAGGAATTCTCGGAGGAATCCTCGGAGGAATCCTCGAAGGAATTCTCGGAGGAATCCCCGACGAAATTCCTGGAATGATCCCCGGAGGAATTCCTTGAGGAATCATCTGAGAATTCCGGAAGAATTTCGTCAGGAATCCCCAAAGGAATTTGTGAATGAATCTCCGGAGGAACTCTTGGAGGAATCCCCGGAGGAATTTCCGGAGGAATCCCGAAAAGAAATTCCAGTAGAAATTTTAGGTAAAATCCCGGAAGGGATCATTGGGGAATACGTATTGCTCGAGGATACTCAGTAAAAATTCATGCTAGAATTTCAGAGGGAATTCTTGGGGAATCCCAGAAGAAATTCTTCCATAATATGTTTCCAAAATATTTCATTTACCGTAACAGTATTTGGTAACGACCGGTACGCAATCCGGTACCTTAATATAGTAGCGACCGGTGTGGAAATGAGTAACTATACTAAAATGACAACTCTACTTTTCAATCCGACGTAACTCGAGAATGTAAACAAATTCGGGTTAACTGCTGCATGCATGATTCATAAAGCAAATTGAAGAATCCATATCACTGTTTGATGATTTAATGCTTAATTTGTTTAACTAAGCATATTATTCGAAACGACGTATCTAACTATTTTGATGTTTACAACTTTACTGATAGATACACCGTTTTGATATATGAGAAAACCAAACGACGTATCTAGCCAAAATCAAAAGTAACAGATACACTAAACTGGCACCATACAAAAGCGACGTATCTGGCATGACGTATCTCTAACCAACCCGGTGTATGTGTATTTTTATCTAAATTCATTGTGAAAATGATATGGAATGAGTAGGTTTTGTTTCTTACCTAGTGCGTGCTATATCCCTGGTGATGTTAAGCACGAAAAAACTTATGAAAAGGCTTTTTATAGAAAACTATTTTAGTGAAATGGTCGTCAACATTGACCATGAATTTACTCAGATCAGTGAAAAAGTTAGATACGTCGATTTGAAAAATTATGCTTGAACTCTGTGGGCAATCATTTTACTCGCCCAGATAGTAGCCCCCGGTAAACTTGCTCTAAGACGTGGTTGTGATCGTCGGACCCCTCGGTTTTGGAACGTAACGGAAACGAATCATTTAAATGACTCGCCAAACTTGTCGGACTTTCAGTCATGGATTCGCGACTACGAAGGTAAAAGAGATTCCAACTCTTTGTCGCTCTATTGAAAAACCTCGTAAGGAACTGTCAGAATGTGCGTGAAAAAAAAGCAAAAAATATTTCCCTCTCGTTTTTTCTCACGTAAACCTTCACGCACATGGTCCACTGCACGAATTTATTCTGGCCTGCTTACTCTCACACGAAATTTGACGTTTGAGAGGTGCCGACACCGCTCAAACGTCAAATTTCGTGTGAGAGTAAGCAGGCCAGAATAAATTCGTGCAGTGGACCATTCTGCAACTTCGTAGTCGCGAATAACGGGACAGTGTGTGAAGTGTAAATTTCATTGATAAAACACACAATCAAACAAACAAAACGACAACATCAGCCTGACTGGCTGCGGGATAAAAGCAAAAGGACTTCAGGCTGGTTGGTGTGGTGTCGGTGTGCGAGAGGCGAATGATTGTCACATCACAGTGTCAAATTGGAGTTGGTGAAAATAGCTGCTCTTGTATCGAGTGTTTGAGGAAAGTGATTCAATAGCAAGTTTTGTGCAATTTTCCAATCATCGATTGGTGCGGATTTCGCTACAGTTTACCTGGCTGAAGTGACCACTAGCGGAGAGGCCTACTGGCAAGTGCAATAATGTCCAGCAAAATCGAAGAAGCTCAAGAACATATTCGCCAGGCTGAGAAAAGGTTTGGCCCATTTCGTCACTTCTTTTTTCATTCTGGTTGTATGACGATGAGGAAGGTAATGGAGAAGGGGAGGTTCCCTTCACAATGAGTGCGTGTGTGGGGATAAAATCGATGATGTTTTTTTTTTTTGTTTTATCAACTTCCCTTGTTTAGGAATCGGAAAGGAAGATTTTTCTAATAATATTCTCATTATATTTCAATTACCTTCGGTACACATTTTTTGCTGCTGGGATTTTGTCATTCACTTCGAAACCAAAGTTTGAAAACGTCTTTGCTCAAATGGAGGCCAGATTACGATTTCGCTGCTGATGAGTATAACAAAGCTGGTGAGTGGAAAATAATTACGGTTTCTATCTGGTATAAATGAATTTTTAATCGAACCTGCATCTGTTTCTTTCAGCGACCTGCTTCCGGAATGCGAAAGCGCTGGACCAGTGCAAGGAGTGTCTGCTAAAGGCATCCGACTGTCACCGCCAGAATCGAGCCATCTTCCACGCGGCCAAGTGCCTGGACCAGGTGATCCTGATCTGCAAGGACATGAACAATTTGGCCGAGGTTCGCAAGTACGCCGAGAAGGCTTGCAACCTCTACCAGCAGCATGGATCGCCCGAGTCCGGCGCTGCCACGCTCGACAAGGCCGCTAAGATTCTGGAGGGAACCAACCCGGAGGACGCCCTGCAGCTGTACAAACTGGCAGTGGATGTGGCCACGGTAAGTTCTTGTCTATTGCTCAAAGTTCAAACATTGATTGAGTTATCACACTTCCAGATTGAGGATTCCTCCCGTCAGGGAGCGGAATACGCCAGCAAGGTGGCTCGAATCATGGTAAAGCTGGGAATGTACGACCAAGCTGCGGATGCCATTCGGCGTGAAATTGGTCTGCACCAGCAGGTTGGGTCGGAAGCGGCCATCGGACGGCTGGCTGTGGCTTTGGTGCTAGTGCAGTTGGCACGAGGGGATTACGTCGCGGCGGAGAAAGCCTTCAAAGAGTGGGGCAATTGTTGCGACGCTGCAGAGGTGCAGACGCTGGAATCGCTGCTGCAGGTAAGTTCAATGTAGGATGCCCTGTAGACTACAAAGTAATTTTACTCCAACACCGAGCGTATAGTAGAACACCATCTTCGGATTGTTACATATCAAATGATACGAAGTTCCATAATCGGATTCACAGCTACCACATTAAAATAAATCAGATTGCTGAATATTCGCCATGTGATAGCTGAGTCGGCAGTGGCAAATGATAGCTTTGACCAGCATGCTGCGATTCTGCTTTGACGGATTTGTAAGATACTTGGTCATGTTCGTCACCCTTGAAGATGGCTCAGTACAATACAATTTTGTTTGACGACATGACTCCAATATTATTTGTACTGGGTGGCCGCCCAGGTGTAAATCTGAATCTTTACTCAACACTTTGAAACCGGAATGGCTGGCTCAAGGCCAATGAAGTCAAGTGATGCTCTAGTGCGAACTAACTCATAATCCAATTCATTTCCAGCGATGGAAGAATGGCAAGTAATTACTTTGTCCATTACGTGCTGCTGAAATGCTGTTTGCACTCCGCACATAGGAGCAAAGAGCAGTGTCTACCAAGTGAGGAAGACTGATGTAGCCTTACCTCACGAGAGTAGACACCAGCACCTGCTCGACATTCGAGAAGGGAGCCATCAGTGAGCCATCGTCTGAAATACTTCTCTCCAGATAACCAGATGTCCACTCTTCCCGGGAAGGGAATTTGGTGGAAAATATTCTTTATGAAAAAATACAAACACTTGTAAGATCATTTGGAGCAAGGACATTTTTGTCCCTATTCACCAAAAGTGGAAACAACGAGGCGTGTGTTGATTTGCGGTTTACGGGAGTTTCCTCTAGTAAATCAAGTATTGATGAGCAATAAGTGCAAGAAAGTGCTTCTTGTTTGAGATGAATGTATGATGGAGCAATGTCAAAGAGAACTGCGAGCGCTGTCGTGGGAGTTAAAGAGAGCTCCAGACATCGCTATTAAGCATATCCTTTGGAGGTGGCCTAATTTTGATTGAATTGTTCTCACTTCGCCCTTTCATCACCACACAAGACATCCATAGGCCAATATTGGTCGAAAAACAGTCGTGTAAACCCATGTGATATACTTGGGTATTATATCCCAAGTTGTACCAAAGTTCGTCGGCATTGCTCGAAGACCATACAAGCTTTCTTGAATCTGAACTTAAGGCGAAACTGAAGCATTTCCTCATTTTTTCAGTATTTGATTTCTTTAAAAATAACGAAGCAATATTTTTAAAAACGGTTTGCGTACACATGTAGAGTATGGATCAATGTATCTTCTGAATTTTTGTTGAAAAAGTTTTCCATTTTTTCTAAAACCGTTTTTTTTTGTGAAATTTCGTTCAAAAATGGTTTTTGCAAAAACAAAAAGCATTTTGCACCACGAAAAAAAAACAGAAGATACCTTGATCCATCCTCTACATGTGTACGAAAACCGATTTTGAAAATATTGCTTCGTTATTCAATAAAAAATCAAAAACCAAAAAGTGAGGGAATCCTTCAGTTTCGCCTTAATATGAAGTGTCCAGGAAAGCTTGAAATCAAGAATTTCTCCAACGTACTTGTAGGGTAGGTAATCAAAAGTTGAACCAAATTGCGGTTTTCCGAAGTAGCGCAAATTTTGAGTGATTTTTTCTCCCACATGGAAATAATTTACTACAGCAAAATCTTATGTACATGGAAGCCACGGGTTTAAGCTTTCTGTTAAGTGGTAAAAAGTTTCTACCATTTGCACCGAATTTCATTGAAAAATTCCACTATTTGTCAACAATTATTTTAATCTTGATTTGAACCATTGTAATCATAATTTGAACCAATTTTAATCTTAATTTGAACTTCTGGCGGCAGCAGCTCGAGCATCTCCCACAACAGCCAATTTCGTGCTGAACAATAGAAAAACACATGGATCTGCTAATTCCCATAACTATTTTTCATAAGGCAGTGGAATTTCAACTAAGAATGTTCTAAACTCTTCAGGAACTTGGAAATTAAATTTGAAATTTTTCATCCCCCAAGAGTAAACAAAACAACCACTAGCGCAGTCTGCCGGCCAACACTGGAAGCTCACCCCCGTTTACTAGTTCAAATTTAGATTTGATTACAAATGGTTCAACTTAAGATAACATTCTCCAAGTAAGAATTACTTGAATTTGATAATTTTATGACAAATAATGCGGAATGCCCTGGCCAAGTTCGCACCCTGGCCAAGTTCGCAGGGGTTGACGGTATTAAAGTGAAGGAGTTTCATTTTGATTATTGTAATGTAGTGTTCTTTAGTGAAACATATCACCTTTTTAACACTTTAATGCGCCTCCAACGGTTCATCACGAACCGGCTGCTGCAGATGGAGTATGGCTGATCATATGCATCAGACATGCTCGATAAACAGGAGGAACCGCCGGGGCTCAGTAGAGTCTATTCCCAAGCAATAGTTCCAAGTCGGTTGGATTTGAGAAGGTTTTGATGATTGTTACGAGTCCTCATAAAAGTATTATAGGATTTGTGACAGGTTTTGGAACCTTTTACAGCCAGCTGACTTCAAAATGTTGTTTGGGCTCTATTTTCCACGTTTTTCGGTTGATTTTGATTAGTAATTCATTAATGTCATAGTCGCTTTTTCGAATTTTTACAATGTTAGTTGATCATATTTTCTTTAAATAAAGCAATTAAAATCGACCAAAGGATCAATAGTGGAAAGGAGATTTGCAGCACTTAATTGTGCTGATAGATTCGAAGCTAACGTGCGAACACTTAAACGCATTGTTGACGTCAATGCGTTCGACGTGACATGTTGGACAAAAACTGACTGCTTCATATTAACTGAACAACGTTACTTGTGTATGACTTGGTTGACATTTCTAGGCTACGCTTGAGAAAATGACATGGTTCATCTAGGTAGGACGGATAGGACAATTGAACGAATTATTTTTAATTATCTCTTAGATGTTCAGAAATTCAGTTACATGTTTCTGTGGATTTTGGACCGATGACAATTTAAGGAAACAAGAGATGAACACAAGTAGAAAACGATTAGCGAAATCAAGAAAACAATTTGACACAAGATCGATTATATTTTAACATACAGGGTTCGATTGATTCGACGAAAAAAAACAAACATACAGCAACTGACTTAACGAGGAGAAATACATATTTAATCATACCACAAAATCAAACAAGGAAACAAACACAAACCGTGTGACCATAACACTACATAGGCAAATCCTGACTGACTGACCAATTGAAAACTTTCCAATCTTCTACCGTAACTTTCTGAGTCAGTTGCAACAGTGTCTTAATGGATATCATTTTCCGCGTACGGCTGGCAAACTGCTTCTGAAAGATTACGTACTCTTTCCTATCTTCGGGTCTAGTGTAGAGGTTTCAACTCTATTCAGAGTGCAGCTAGAAACCTAGCAAAAAAAAAAAAAAAAACAATAAAGAAACCTATTTTCCTTGACTGACTACGTAATGGACATCTGACCGAACACACGTGTTTTCGTTAATCTCCTAGGCATTATTAAGACATGGCGTATGTGCATGATGGAACAACTAGCAGGACACAGTTCCAGACGTCTCTTTTTAATAACGATATTCAGCATATTTCCAATAAAACTACACTTCAATAAAGCAAAGACTAAAGCTGCTATGATAGAACAAATCAGAATGACTTAATTGACTTATTGACTACATATTGGAGATCTACTTCGAGTACATAACTGACAAATTGACAAGAACCTAACTAAATACATGGACCATACTACAAAAAAAAACAATTGACAAAAAGAAAAAAGGGGAAACTTTTATTAAAACTATTTTTGCTCAACGCAGGCCAAAACAGTGTCGACTTGGGCCACGATATGCCTACGTACTTCTGTGTGTTGAAACAAAAATAGAGGCTCATAGAAGCAAACGTAGGGAAAGGGTGCGGTGTTAGAACATAAGCACAGTGTGCTACCGCCGTAATCACTATGAAAAAAAAAAATAAAAAAATAATGCGGAATGTTATTCGATTGGTCGATTCTGCGATAAATGAGCTTTCATTCGACGTGTTCACATATTGCGTGTGATACAACGCATGAGCTGTACGAGTGCACCGAAAATGTGCTTTCTCTGGGGGGAAATTGGTGAAATCATAGTGATTTTTCAATTGCCTGTTTTCCATGACAAAATCGCTTTTTCAATGCTTTTAAAGCCCATGTTATCAGGTTATATTACGGAAAACTGTTTAACATCTTTTTCGGGACAATGTTTGCCTAAAAAGTACGTCGTTTTAATGAATTTCGAAATGGTTCAAATTAAGATTACATTTTGACTACCGTCAGTGGGGGTGTCATTGGGCCAAAACTGCATAGTCCATCCCTTCGTATGTCGTTACAACAATACTTTAGCTCAAAATCATTGTTGAATTCGGTAGACACGTTCATTTATATACTGTTTAGGATTGTTTAAAGTATAAATGCTTCAGCTTTAAATTTGACAGTAATATAGAGTAATTAAAATTGGCCCAATTTCACCCCTTTTAGGGGGTGACATTGGGCCAAACACTAAAATTCAATCAAAAAAAGTTCAATGTGAGAAAATATCGCTTGCAAATCAAAACTAGTGAATGTATAGCTGCTTGCGTACAACCTATCAGTGTCTAGTCACTTTAAAATAACACCACAGACAAACAAACGTGAAAGTTTGACCACATTCATTGTAAACGATCATTGATCCATTACAATACATCCGCTATCCCCTGGATATTACTCCAACCAGCATTCTCAAAAGACTAAAGAAATATTTCCTCATCATCTACCTATAAACTGATATGCGTGCATTCTTAATTTAGCATGAATATTACATTTATTTCTAAAACAAACGCCGTTTCATGCATAGAATAATGTGAATACTCGCAGTTGTTTTAATTCACATTTGTAGGGTTCTAGTACTGACTGCATTGCTTTTATAAGGCCCAAAGTCACCCCCAAAATGAGTTATTTGCACTACAGCTCGAATGCTTAAGTTTTTCATGCCAAATAGCATAAAAAAACATAGAAAACTTATATTATTTCTCAAAACAACTACCCAATATATCTAGGAAACAGCAGTTCATTACATGTCCGATGTTCAGCTGTTTTCTACTGGGCATTTTAAAACAACGATTTTGTACAGTACGCTTAACCATGATATTCACATCACGTTTTCTTAATGGAAAATCAACAAAATGTGACATTTTCCTACAGCGGATGATCAACGCAAGTTATATTTACCATATAGTATCAGCTTTTTGATAATCACTTTAATAAATGTTAGTATTTTGAGCGAAACATCTTTCTTGATTTTTGGCCCAAAGTCACCCCGACTGGCGGTAGTTCAAAGTTTGATTTCTTACCCTACTTGTTCGATCTCACTGATTTCAGAATCACAGAGACGCAAAGGTCGAACGCCATTACGGTTTCGTCTTTCCGTGAAAAGAACAATATATGTTTTACTCTGATTTACCGGAGACATCAGCCCCCTCAGCAACTACCTAAAGAGCGTTTTGCATCAGGTCAAAAAGGGTGCCGATTAAGGTGGCCCACACTTATATGAAAAACAAAAATTTCGGAAAATGCCAAGTCTTACCTCCTCAATCAGTTTTTTTTGGACTCCCAGAAGCTACGTTCAAAATTTGAGCAAAATCGGTTGAGCCTAAGGGGGCGCTCAAATCGCTTGAAGTTTTTATGGGAAAACTTGGCCAAATGTATGCAGAAATTTAAAGTTTTCGAATTTTGCCGCTAGGTGGCGCTGTAAGCGTTCAATATTCAAACCCTTTGGTATTATTGTAGATGACTATATGCCAAACAACTTTGTCGAAGACCGCAAAGTGATCCAACGTCTGTGAAAAAAATTATACCCTAGGTAAAATGGGGATAAACTTTATTGTTATTTTTCCAATACATGTAAAGGAATAATATCAATAATGAAATCTCAAAACTTTGCCTCACCTTGCCTAGGGTATAACTTTTTTCACAGCCGTCGGATCACTTCGCGGTCTTCGACAAAGTTGTTTTGGCATATAGTCACCTACAATAATGCCAAAGGGTTTGATTATTGAACGCTTACAGCGTCACCTAGCGGCAAAATTCGAAAACTTAAAATTTCTGCATTTGGCCAAGTTATCCCATACAAACTTCAAGCGATTTGAGCGCCCCCTTCGGATGTGATGATCGATAATGCGTTCTAAGCATTTCATAAGACAGGAGGTCAAACTGATAGGTATGAAATTCGTTGCTTCTTCATACGATGCTCAATCCACTTTCGAAATAAAATTTACAGTAATATTCCGCCAGGATTTGGGAATAGGTATACCCTGTAGCAAAACTGCAAACAAGTAGTTTTTTACTAGGCTAACCATCCGTCCTGAATTTAACGAGACAGGTGATTTTTTCAAATACTTGCTACTTGAACGTTGTGCATCCTTCTGGCCATGTTTTTCGTTATATCAAGCTCAAATGGCATTGTTTACAACATTCACTTTGTGTTTTGGACATCTATTTACTTTACGTAGAGTTTTCAACATATGTTCCGTATTTAAACGGGACAAATCTGATCAGCCTATTTTTTAAACATGTTTGAAATAATTAAATCCCTTCTGCAGCAAAATAGGATATATCGCATCTGCTCAGGAGATTTGAAAGGACCAACGCTACTGCGATAAATATTGGTAGAGCTTTTTCTATGGTTTCTCTTCCAGAATGAATTTTTCGCAGACTTTGCTTGAGGGTATCCACCAATTTTTCTGCCAAGCCATTAGATTGAGGGTGGTATGGTGCAGCCCGAATGTGATTATGATGTCGTAGTTTTCGCAGAACTTTTGAAATTCGTAACTCGCAAACTGTGTCCCGTTATCCGAAACGATGGTTTCCGGAACGCCGAATATTGAAAACGTCTGGTTAAGTAGCTTGATCGTTGTTTTTGATGCTGTTTATCGCATTGTGTAGACATCTGGCCATTTTGTATACGGTTCGACTATCACCAGGAAGCAGGAAGTATAAACCATCTTAGGATTTGCGTATTCTATGTGGATGCGCGACCACGGTTTGGCAGGAACAGGCCACGATTCAAGTGTTGTCTTCGTAGGGCCTTTTCCAGCCGTAGAACAGGGTGTGTACCACTTGACGAAGTCCTCAAAGTCCTTTTCGATACCGGGTCAGTAGATGAAACGATTCAAACGATTGATTTCATTCTGACTATTTCTGGATGTCTACGATGGAACTGTTTTATTTTCAAATTTTGATGTCTGAACATGTCTGGAACTACTACCCTGTCGTGGAACATTACACAGCCGTTGATCAGACGCCTCTGGTAGTAACAAACAACATCTGGATCAGGAATTTCAGCTGTACTGTTTGGCTATTCTTCTTGAATGTACCTTGAACTCTGCTGTAGAGTTTTAATTGACTTGATAGCTTTCTGAAGAGCAACAAACGATATTGGTACCTTCACTTACAGTGTCTGACAGGATGCTTGACATGTCTTCTTCAAGAGTAACTGCAGCAACCACATATTCTTCTTCCTGTCGAGTGCTGCGGTTGATGAGTCTGGAAAGTATGTCCGCACAGTCAAAGTCGTTTGTTGACACATGTTCGATCTAGAAATCATAGTTCAGGAGTATCAGCGTATCAGTGCCCATCGTTGTAGCCGACTTGCGGTTTTTAGAAGAATTCCTTTCTTGTATCCGAATATCTCCAAAGCTCGGCCAACGGACTTCGCTCAGTCCTAGGATCTCAAGCTTCATATGGCATGCCTCATTGACTAGTTGTGCCAGTTTACCCTGCTGGGCTAGGGTTAATACATTCCAAGTTCCAATTCTTGTCCGTTGTTTCGCGCTAAAAGTCGTTGCCGTTGCATCAGTTCGTAATCTTTCATTTTCGGTTTCAGTAACGTTTTTTTTTGGGTTTCGGAGACAGTAGGTTGTTAGCCTAAGGTCCCCTATCCACCGTGGTGGGGCTGTCACCTTAGGTATAGCTTCCGGTGGAGGAGCATTTCATACTCAGCCGCTGGATGCCAGAACAGACGCTGTTTGAGCCGCACCTCCTTGGTGAACAGACGCTCGAGACGTACCTACTCAATCTAGCTGAAGTCAGAAGGACAACAGTGCCCAGGCTGCTCTACCAGCTAAGCACACAACTCTTAGCTGGCGGTCTTTGTCATCGCTTGACCCGTGGAAGCATGAGATAGGAACTTGTTAGGACCAGAGCTATGTTGGACGCTCTCCTTTTCGACTCACCGTTTTGTAGCCGAATATCGACAGTAGAGGCTTGTGATCCGTCTGAAGCGTGAAACTTCGTTCAAGTAAATATTTGTGGAATTTCGTAACAGCACACACTCGAGCGAGTCCCGTCTTTTCCGGTGGATCGTAACTTGTTTCCGCTGGTGTAAGTGTTCTGGAAGCATGTTGGATTGCTTTCAAACTGCCGTTTGAAAACTTGTGAAAAATAACCGCGCCGATTCCTGTGCTGGATGCATCTGCTGCCACAATTATCCGTAGTTTGCAGTCATAATGAGTACAGTTAAGCAGGTTGGACTGTAGAATCCTCTTGAATTCGTCGAAAGATTGCTAGCAGTTAGAGTTCCACTCCCATTTGACTCCTTGTTTCAAAAGCGTGTCCATTGGATGTCGTGGGTTGTGCATGTTTCGAACGAATCTTCCGTAGAAATCGAAGCTCCGAGAAAGGAAAGATCGAAGCTCCGAAATGTCCGATGGTGGTGGAATTGATGCGATGGTCTTCAACTTCTCAGGATCTGGACGTATTAGGGACAACAAAGTGTCCAAGATATCCGATTTCTGTTTGGTTGAATCTGCATTTTTCCAGCTTTTTCCATATTCTTGCAAACGGCTGAGCAGCGTTTTGAGAGATTCTACATGGGATTTTCCACTTCTTTCCGAAAACGATCAGGTCATCGATGAACGAACGTATTCTGGGGATATCTGCAATCAACCGCTGAAAGGTTCCTGGAGCTGACTTGACTCCCGGTGCGAGTCTGTTGAAACGGATCAATCCTATATGGGTGTTAATAGTGAACAGCTTCTTGGATTCATCATCTACTTCGACTTGCAGATGCATCGGATAGGTCTATGATGCTGAATACCGCACTTTCGTTGAGCTGCGCAAAAATCTCTTCCGGTGTTGGTATGGCGGTATGTTGTTACTTTCCTTAAAAAAAAATATACATAAGTCCATTAGAGGAAAATTAAATGAGCTATAATTTGCATCTTGAATTTTGAAACGATGTTGAAGTTTTGGATACTTTGGTGTTGTATTAGAAAAATAATCTAATCGTTATTATTTTTTTCCGTATTAAGGATTTTGAGTTAGGTTTTTCATAGCTTTTTCATAAAATTATATAAGCCATAAATGGTCAGAATTTCATTGCATGCGGTTAATTGAATCCGGAGCCGGAGATATATCAGCTCAAAGTTGGCTATCGGATAATTATAAATTTTCCACGATTTTCTATAACTCCGTAGAGAATAGCCCGATCTTTTTCAAATTTGGACCATTGACAGACAACTAGTTGACTAACTTACAGTAAAAATGAATATTTTTGATGCACTTTTCGAAAAGTTACAGCTAGTTCAACTTTTTTTTTAAAAGTGAACATTGTTTCTGTCCCAATCATTTTGTCCTTCCCCTGTAGACCTATTTAACCCTTTGGAGCCGGAATGAGTCAATGTGACCCCAGCGATGAAACCGAGCATAAGAAACGTGTTCTAGGCCAGCGAAGGTAAAACAACCCGGCTCCGAAGGGTAGCTATCAAATGAGAGCTTTCTTTGTCAATTAACAATCTTGCGTTATTATACCGTACGATGAATCTCTATACCCAAGAGAGTCAAGAATTGCTCATCACAAAAAGATCCTGGGGCAGTCGAAAACCGAACCTGTCAGCATCAATATTTCCCTTAATGAATACCCGAGCGTTTACCACTTCGGCTTCGGCAGTCGGGTAACAAAATCGTGAAGATTTTTATTTCGGTCTAACATTTCATTCACCTCCAGAATGAAAATTTGTTATCGAAGCAGCAATCGGCTATTCTGGTTGCACTGTCCAGAGGCCCGGATTTAAGGGGGGGCAAAGGGGGCAAGTGCCCCGGGCCCCCCGATGAAGGGGGCCCCCCAAGAATCCGAAATACAATTTATATTTTTCAACGAAATCATATAAAATTCACGTCAATGGGCGTTCATATTTTAAACAGGGCCCCTATAGCCACAGCTGTTAAGGCGTGGATATTCAGCATGACCATTCTAAGAGTGACGCGTTCATTTCCCGGTTGGTCCAGGAACTTTTCGTAAAGGAAAATCCTTGACTTCCTCAGGTAAAGAGTGTCTTCGTGCCTGCCACACGATATACACATACGAAATGGTCATGGATAAAGGCAACTCTTTGTTAATGACAGTTCCACAGTTACTGTGGAAGTGCTCATGAAACACTAAGGTGAGAAGCAGTGTCCCAGTGAGGACGTCACATAAACAAAAGAACCTATAATTGGGTTCCTAAATGTATCTTAATTATTTCTGGCCATTTATCTGGATTTTCTCTTAACCCTTCAGCGTGCGCGCCGTTGTAAAAAATACAACACTACCAAAAAACTTCGCTCGTCGTATACAGCGCGTGCGCCGTGCAGTTTCAGATGCTTGACGGCGCACGTCCTGGAAGGTTAAGAATAATTCAAAATCAAAAGTTTCATAATTTTTGGTGCAGTATTTAAAAATACGCGATTTTCTCTAAAAGCCCTTGAAAGTTCTTATCAAATGGAAACACTTTTCCATGACTGCAAGTTGCTACAAAAAGTGTCTCTAAGCAGAGTGCATGAAAGATTAAGCTTTTGAGAGTAATTGTACATATATATAAATTTCAATAGTTTCACAAATTTATCTATTATTTCACAATGATTGTACAAACGTCTGTTGATTATGATTATACTCTGAATCTGAAAACAAATGCCTAATAATCATTTGCATCAGTTCGTTGCTATCATGGGGAAGAGAAGATAATGAATTCTGGAGATATTTGGGAGTTAGGGCTAATTTTAAGAACCAAGTGTCCTCGAAACAGTAGCTTTCCATATCTTTATGTTGAGTTTTTCTGGAGATATTAAGATTTATTGCTATAGTTGCTCCCAAGAGACTTATTTTTGTATAATCTGAATCTTGATATACTCGTCGATCTCGTGCAATCTCAAATAAAGTTGCTCCATGTTTTAGCAGATTTTTAACTGAACGCTAAGTTTGTAAACAAAAATATATGTACTATCTGAACAAGATATCATTTACGCTAGCATTTTGACATTTGAGCCAAATATCAAATTGAATGTTCGTATAATTTTCAATTTGTCGGAATTTTAGAGAAGTTCAGAAATCAGAAGTTTTCAATATTAGGCCTAAAACAATAAACATTAAAAATATAATAATACATAAGATTAAGAAAATAGACGTAATTGTATGGTTCATTTTTTCGAAACTTTGATTCTGGGGGCCCACTTTATAGAGTTTGCCCCGGGCCCCCCGAGGCCTAAATCCGGCACTGCTGTCCACCCTGGGCCGCCACCCAGCTCGTTGCCTAGCAACCAACCTTAGAAGGTCGTAGTAAGCCACGACTGAATTTGAATTTTTTTCACTCTCTTTAAGTTTGCACTTCGTGCTGTATAGTCGCGTTTAAATAAAGCTCTTGGTCTAGAAGTTTTCTCGTTTTTCTGCCCGAGTCCCGGTAACGAAATTCCAATAGGTTATGGGCCCAAATCTCTGAAGATGAAGTCGGCGCCACCATACATGATGATTTTGCAAGCGATTCCGGTGGCGAGGAGGCTGCTGGTGACACAACCGAGGATGAAGACGTTTTTGCTGATCCCGAGGAAGAACCAGCTGATGCGCTCCCTTCGCAAATTGAAAGACACGAACCTCTTAGTGAGCCGGTGTCGAGGCGCAGCGAACGGGAGCGCCGGCTTCCTGATGTTCCCATGTGCTATGACGACATCATGCGCCGTGACGACCGGCGTGAATCGCTTGGTGCAGTTCAGGACGAGCTGCAATCGATGGCTACGAACAACGTGTGGCGCTTCGTCAAGTGCCCGGATGGCGTGAAACCCCTTAAGGCCAAGTGGGTGTGTTACGTAGGTATTAATTAAGCTGTTTAGTTGATTTTTGAGATGTGTGCAAACCACCAGAACTAGTGTGTACTAGACCGAATGTGAGCAAAAACAAGTTTCTGAAGGGCTCTCGCTTGAAGGCAAAAGCGCCGAACGAAATTATCTTGCAAAACGATTTTGACAACAAAACTTCCGCTGCACAAGTCGAGCGCAATAAGACACCAGCACAGTAGAGTGGATTCGGACGTCGAACAGGTGCCACCACAAGAGCCGCTGGCAAACGCTGCGGGCACAAACCAGCACGTGGAAACACATAAAACGGTGCTGATTCCTTGCTGACGGTGCGGAAAATAAAACCCGCACGCATACTGCACGACATCGAGTGACGGCCAGCGTGGTAAGACCGGCAGTAGTGATCCCAGGTCAGCCATTCGAGGAGAACGCCGATATTGCAAATAACGAGGTGGAGCAACGGAACCCGGTAATAGAAGGTCGGAATCCGCATCGCTCGAACAAGGAAGTGGCAAGAACAACCGTGCTCTAGAAGCGATTCCACGGGGGCACGCCGCAATTCTCGAAGGTGGGCTCGTGAATCCCGTCCACCGCAAGGCTGATCGCACTCAAACCTTTCATTCCGAATCTGACCGTGCAACAAGCGCCCTAAAGGTGGAGCAGCGATATTGGGAGGCCGGAAGCCGGAGTGCAGCTAATAATCCCGGCGGAATTGCGCAAATTCCGACCTAACCTGATTCGTCACGAGGAATCCTCCAGACGTCGGTCGCAACCGAAAAACAAGAGAAAGAGCCTTCCCCTGGAAGGCTCTTTTTCCTTTTTGCAGTTTGGTGGTCACCCAATTCGGGGTTAGGAGCCATAATTCCAAAGCCAGAGTTCGTCGAATGGTACCACGATAGTCCGTGGTCCACGTGATCGGAGCACAGTGATCGCCGGGGAAGACGCTGATCACGCGAGCACAATCGCGCGGCCCACCATTGGGAAAAGCGAGGGACATTGCGCGCAATCCCACATCCTTTCGCCGCGCAAACAAGGCGAACCGGAACGATCATCGTGTGAGTGCGCGGAGTGAACTACGGTCCTGTACAACGGTGTTCTAAGCCGCGACGGCGGAGCAAAAGCACCCTGCGAGGTTGGCGCTAGAGGAGCCGACGATGTGCTGCCGGAAGCGGATAGGAAGCTGAGCGCGTGAGTACCACGAAGAAAGTGAGTGCGGAAGAAGCCCGAAAATGCATGTAGAGATGAAGGCCTTAGATCAGAAGTAGGGAACAGTAGGATTGAAGACATGAAAACCCTGTACTTGTTTGTAATAAATGTTTGCACACAATCTAGTTTTTGAGGCGTACATTATGTTGCTAGCCGGTCCGATCAATGCCCCTTTCCATTAGCAAAGATCGTTTCACAACAGGTGTTCCGGGTCAAGGACAATGTCGGTGGAAATCCAGTACGATACAAGGCGCGGCTTGTCGCCAAGGGCTTCCTCCAGAAACATGGACTGGATTACGACGAGACGTTTGCCCCCGTGGCTAAGCTTGCCACAATCCGGACAGTGCTGGCAGCGGGCATCCATCTGGGATTTTCCTTCCACCACATGGACGTCAAAACGGCCTTCCTCTACGGCGAACTGAAGGAGGACATCTATATGGCCGTCCCGGACGGAGTGAAGGCGCCATCGAATACGGTCTACAAGCTACTCAAGTCACTCTATGGATTGAAACAGTTGCCTAGATGCTGGAATGAAAAGTTCAATGAGAAGTTATTGAAATTGGGCTACGATCCCGGCATGATTATTGCCTTTATACAAGGATTCAGGACGGTGACGAAATCTATGTCGTTTTGTACGTGGATGACTTGCTGATATGCGGAAGGAAACCAGAGACCATCGTGAAGCTGAAACGACAACTGACAGCGATGTTTGCGATGACCGATTGCGGGGAAGTCACCCATTTCCTTGGCATGAGTTTGGATTACGATGTGAGGCGTGGAAGAATGCGACTGTCACAAGAACCAAATGTGGACAAGCTCTTGGCGCGCTTCGAGATGGTGGACTGCAATCCGGTCAAAACTCCGATGGAAAAAGGACTACAGCTTGCCCGAGCCGGGGACCCTACGGCTCATCCCTATCGAGAACTTCTTGGGTCGTTGATGTATGTGATGCTGTGCACCAGGCCGGATATCTGTTACTTCGTAGGATTCCTAGGACGATTCCAACAGAAGCCAAACACACAACGTTGACAAAGTCTGAAGAGGGTGGTCCGCTTCATCGAAGGGACAAAAGCGAGGTGCTTGAAGTACAAGCAGGTACGATCCGCCAAACCATTAGTGGGCTACGTCGATGCGGACTGGGCTTCGGACATCGAAGATCGTAAATCGGTGAGTGGGTTTGCTTTTTTCGTTTTTGGCAATCTTGTCAGCTGGTCAAGCAAGAAGCAAACCACTGTAGCTACTTCTTCAAGCGAGGCCGAATACATCGCCCTAAGCTCGGCAGTATCGGAAGCTGTATGGCTGTCTGGTATTTTGGATGATCTGAAATTGAAGAACTCAAGTCCGGTTACAATCTAGGAGGACAACCAAGGTTGTATTGGAATGGTCAAGAACTGCGAATCGAAACGATCCAAACATATTGACGTGAAGCATCATTTCGTTCGGGATCACATTTCGAACGGCAACGTGAGGATTAAGTATGTGAGAACCGAAGATCAACTAGCACCCTGGCCAAGTTCGCAGGGGTTGACGGTATTAAAGTGAAGGAGTTTCATTTTGATTATTATAATGTAGTGTTCTCTAGTGAAACATATCACCTTTTTAACACTTTAATGCGCCTCCAACGGTTCATCACGAACCGGCTGCTGCAGATGGAGTATGGCTGATCATATGCATCAGACATGCTCGATAAACAGGAGGAACCGCCGGGGCTCAGTAGAGTCTATTCCCAAGCAATAGTTCCAAGTTGGTTGGATTTGAGAAGGTTTTGATGATCGTTACAAATCCTAATAAAAGTATTATAAGATTTGTAACAGGTTTTGGAACCTTTTACAGCCAGCTGACTTCAAAATATTGTTTGGGCTCTATTTCCCACGTTTCTCGGTTGATTTTTAATAGTAATTAATTAATGTCATAGTCGCTTTTTCGAATTTTTGCAATGTTAGTTGGTCATATTTTCTTTAAATAAAGCAATAAAAATCGACCGAAGAATCAATAGTGGGAAGGAGATTTGCAGCACTTACTTGTGCTGATAGATTCGAAGCTAACGTGCGAACACTTAAACGCATTGTTGACGTCAATGCGCTCGACGTGACATTTTGGACAAAAACTGACAGCTTTTTATTAACTGAACAACGTTACTTGTGTATGACTAGGTTGACATTTCTAGGCTACGCTTGAGAAAATGACATGGTTTATCTAGGTAGGACCAATAGGACAATTGAACGAATTTGAATATTTTTCATAGTATTTGTAGCGGGATGAAAAATCTTTATTATTTTAAAATTTTATTGCAATCAACTGACCAACTTGGCGTATTTTTGTTTATCTCTTAGATGGTATTATGACGACAACAGAAAAATATCAGAAGTTCAGTTACATGTTTCTGTGGGTTTTGGACCGATGACAATTTAAGGATACAAGAGATGAACACAGAGAAGTAGAAAACGATTAGCGAAATCAAGAAAACAATTTGACACAAGATCGACTATATTTTAACATACAGGGTTCGATTGATTCGATGAAAAAAAAACAAACATACGATAACTGATTTAACGAGAAGTAAACATATTGAACCATACCACAAAATCAAACAAGAAGACAAACACAAACCGTGTGACCATAACACTACATAGGAAAATCCTGACTGACTGAGCAATTTAAAACTTTCCAATCTTCTACCGTAACTTTCTGAGTCAGTTGCAACAGTGTCTTAATGGATATCATTTTCCGCGTACGGCTGGCAAACTGCTTCTGAAAGATTACGTACTCTTTTCTATCTTCGGGTCTAGTGTAGAGGTTTCAACTCTATTCAGAGTGCAGCTAGAAACCTAGCAAAAAAAAAAAAAAAAAAAAGAGAACCGAAGATCAACTAGCAGACCTCTTCACCAAACCAATGGATGCTGGACGACTGGGACAACTTGGACGCCGCCTCGGAATATCGGATTGAGAGGGGGTGTTATCGAAGCAGCATTCGGCTATTCTGGTTGCACTGTCCACCCTGGGCCGCCACCCAGCTCGTTGCCTAGCAACCAACTTTAGAAGGTCGTAGTAAGCCACGACTGAATTTGATTTTTTTCTCTCTCTTAAGTTTGCACTTTGTGCTGTATAGTCGCGTTTAAATAAAGGTCTTGTTCTAGAAGTTTTCTCGTTTTTCTTCCCGAGTCCCGGTAACGAAATTCCAATAAAATTCAATTATTGTATTGAGGTCATCTTCTTGACGAAACACATTGAGAAACAAGCAGCTAAAAACCAAATCGATTCCAGGCCTACGATGATGAGGACCCCGAGTTGGCTGCCCGCGCTCTGGCCTCGCCTTTCATCCGACACATGGACGTCGAGTATGCTCGATTGGCGCGTGATTTACCCCTGCCGAAGGGAGTGGCCGTTGCCCCGAAGGCTAACGTTATCGAAAATGCCGCCGCTTCGTACGTGTCTCCGAACAGTGGCAATGCCGCCGAGGTAAGTCAAGACTCAAATTCTAAGCTACTTGAACAATAAAAAAAATACTTTTTTCTCTGTTGAACAGGGTGGGAAACCTGCCGCAGGATCGGGCCTGGATGAAGAGGAGGAAGGTGGTCTATGTTAGTGTGCATCCTCTCTAGTCCCTTGCGAGCGCGGGTTGGGTTGTGTGATAAAGAGGAAGCTGCTATTATTACGATTATTGTTACTAGTAAGTATATTTATAACTAGCACATAGATTATGATCCATATTTTGAAGCAGATCAGCATTCAATTTGATGCAAGCGCTCTCACACAGGCTGAGAGAGATGATGGAAAGAAAGTGTCCCGTCGATATGCGTAGTAATAACAAAGAAAGATCAAAAGAAGTTTATTTTTTCAACGAATGTTTAGCGTAAGTTCCAACGTACATTAACCGGCCAAAATGACCTTTGTTGCATAATTAGCTTTAACGAAACATGATGTTTTAAAACGGCTGTTTATATCCTCTGACTCTCGTTGAAAGTGTAGAAGCGACATAGAGTGAACATTGTCGCAAATAAAGTATTAATCTATTATATCTTGAACCTAAAGCAAAAGGTGTTTCTAACATTAACGGTGCAGCGACCCGCTAATCTCGTATCAGTATATCAATCAAGAAAAAAAAAAAAAAATTAAAAATCAGTGAAAACAAATAAATAACGAAAATAGTAAGCGACATTGTTATTAGAGATAAGCGTTTCTCTCATACGTTTTTAGAAAACCAGAAACAAAAACAAATCAGTCTTACAAAGTAGCGCATTGAACGCAATCGTTTGTGTACAAATTTTCGCTAGGTTCTCAACCGTTTTCCTCCCTTCGACCTACCAATATATACTGTATCGTCAGTGTTGTATAAATTTTAAACTATACCGTAGAGGAACGGATAAGATCTGCATGTGTTATGCTGCATTTACTCGAGAAAAATTTGGCTTAATTCAATTAAATGATGCATGTTGAAACCTGTACTCGGTGCTCCACTGCGTTAGCATTTTCATTTTCGGAAAGAAAATCCCTAAAGACAATGTCAAGCTAAGTTTCCTGTTCAGCTCTCGCTAAGGTTACTTATCAAGTGTGGAGTGAGCAACACACTTGTTATTGAAAACTTCGAAGAAATGCTCAGTCTGAACACCCAGTCAAAATTCATGAGAATCTATCTTTTCTACATGTCATCTGATATAAGCCTCCCAGGTTATAATCCTCCTCGTGTACACTTCACCAATGACAGTTCCTCTGTTAAATACGATCTGTCCATGAAACAAGCTGTTCAGGGAATACCAGATCAACTTCGATGTATATCTATTCCTCGCATTTTTAACGAAAAGTACCAAAATGTCAATTCCGGTAAGAGATTTTTCACTGATGGGTCTCGCATAAATGGATCCACTGGTTTCGGTGTCTTCAATGAAAACTCCACCGCCTTCCGCAAACTTCAGGAACCTTGTTCGGTTTATGTTGCTGAGCTGGCAGCAATCAACTTCGCCTTGGGGATGATCTCAAACATGCCCGCAGACCATTTCTTCATCTTCTCGGATAGTCTTAGTTCTATTGAGGCACTCCGGTCGATGAAACCTGTAAAGCATTCATCTTACTTTCTTACAAAAATAAGGGAGCAGATGGGTGCACTGGTCGAAAGATCATACAAGATTACCTTTGTATGGGTCCCCTCACATTGCTCAATTTATGGCAATGAGAAGGCGGACTCTCTCGCAAAGGTGGGCGCACAGGAAGGTGAGATCTATGATAGAAGAATTTCACACGATGAATTTTTCCATTTAGTTCGTCAGAGTTCTCTTCAAAGTTGGCAACGTGATTGGCGAGATGGTCAACTGGGACGGTGGTTACATTCTATTATTCCTAATGTTTCTTTGCGAGCGTGGCATTACGGTTTGGACGTAGGTCGAGACTTCATACGCGTGATGTCAAGACTCATGTCCAACCATTACTCGCTAGGCGCGCATTTGCATAGAATAAACCTCGCGCTCGACAAGCTTTGTACTAAATGTGGTTCCGGTTATGATGACATCGACCACGTAGTTTGGCAATGCCCGGATAATGACGCCTCCAGAGCGCTACTACTGGATACCCTTGAGGCCCGAGGTAGACAACCCTTTGTTCCAGTTAGAGATGTGTTGGGAACCCGCGATCTAATCTATATGCGGTCCATTTATGAGTTTCTTCGCATGTGTTGTATAAAGGTATAATCTTCTGTTTTTTTTCGCTTCAGTTTTTTTTCTTTGTGTTTGTCTTTTCTGTGTTATATGTTCCTGGCCATCCGGCAGACGAAAACCCGTGACAAGCCCATGCCAACTCCAGAGGCGACGCCAAAAGCCAAGATACCTCCCGGATGTGCTACAGAGAACCCTGAAACCTTATCCTCACCATGCCTTTCCTTGAAATTTTGTGACCCGCTAACCTCGAGTAGCCACGAGTACCCTGGCCTCCTCCCAGTACTAACCATGAGTACCTAAGAAAAGTATGTAACTGTATACAATGAATGAACTTCGGCTCCGTAAAGCGTTACACGCGATTGAGCCATAAATAAACGAACTAGACAAAAAAAAAGTTTCCTGTTCCCAAGTAAATCTCTCAAGTGAACAATCTCCATTTTCCACAAGTAATCTCACAAAATCAACAATAGAATACGAACCAACGGCGATCAAAAAGGGCTTTATTTTATTGATGCACAAGGGGGTCATGGGGCCAAGTCTCCAATGCAAGTCCAAAAACTCACTCATTCATAATACACCGTGGAATTTGGAAGTAGGCATTCTAACCTCTTTAGCCATACGGCTTTTAAGTTTTGCATGGCCAGGTGGGAGATTGTTTTTGCGTATTGAGCTGTGAAAGAATGTGTTGTTAATTAAATGATCAACGTTATTTACCTTTCCGTATTTTCACACAAGATGAACAAGTTTGACGATATGGTGCTTGATATTCAGTGAACCGTTTATACTAGTTCTTCTTGTGACTCTTGTTCTTGTGTCTTCAATATTGGAAGCTTGGTTAACAATAACAAAAAAATATCCAGAAGGAATTTCTGAAGCAGTTCCAGGAGAAATTCCTGAGGGTATTCTAGGAGGAACCATCTGAGGAATTCTAAGCAGACTCCCCGAAAGGAGAAACCGCTGAAAGAATTCCAGACTGAAACCCTGAAGATATTCTAGGAGGAATCCCCGGAAGAATTCCATGAAGAATTCCCGGAGGAATTCCATGAGGGATCCCGAAGGAATTCCAGGAGGAATCTCCGAAGAAATTCGAAGACGAATCACCATTGTAATTCCAAAAAGAAACTCATAAGGAAGGAGGAATCTCCGAAGAAATTCCAGCAGGAATTCTTATAGAAACTTCAAGAGGAATCCCTTACGAGAGGAATCCTGGAATAAATTTCAGGAGGAATCTTCCAGCTCGAAGAAAGTGCAGAAGGAAATTCCGATAGAATTCCAGGAGAAATCCCCGAAGTAATCCCAGGAGGAAACAGCGAAGGAATTCCAGAAGGAGTCCCCGAAAGAATTCCATGAGGAATCCCTGAAGGAAGTCCAGGAGGAATACCCGAAAGAATTTCAGGATGAATCCTCGAAGGAAGTCTAGGAGAAAACCCCGAATGAAAATCTAGGAAGAATCTCCGAAGGAATTCTTAGAGAACTTCCCGGAAGAATTCCAGAAGAAATTATCGAAGGCATTCTTAATAATTCCTGGAGAAATTCCAAATGGAAATCCTGGAGGAATACTTGTAGAAACTCCATGTGAGATCCCTCAAGTATATCCTGGAGATACGCCTGATTATAATCCTATGGAAATTATTGAAGAAATTCCAACAAGATAACCTGAAGGAACGCCTGTAGGAATTCCTTAATGAGCTTCTGGAGAAATCTCTGAGTGAACCTGGAAAAAACTCAATCTCAATTCACAATCTGAAAAAAACCCCAGGAGCGATCCCTGGAAGAACTTCTGGAAGAATTCCTAAAGGAACTTCTCGAGGAATCCCCTAAGGTTATCTTGAAAAACTCTTGTATAGGAATCTCTGAATAAACTTCTGGGGGAATCCCTGAACTCTATTGGAGGTATCCTTAGATCAAATATAATATATTGACAATATAGGTCACTTCACGTTTTTACATATAACCACATGGAGACACCGTTAGCGAATGATAGCACCACCTGTTGTCAGAAAAAGTCAATAATTGTGTTTTGATCAATTTTAGTTTACCGTGCAATGCGACATTTCTTGAAAAAAAAACGTTAGGGGTGTCAATTTTTTTTTTGTTTCCAAATAATCGATTAATAAATAATCGATTTACAAAATACGCAAACAAAATAATATTTCATCAGATGACATCTAGGAATACATCTATAGAAGAATTTGAATGCTCTCTCATTATAACGACACCAAAATCGTTTACCATTAACATTTTAATTTTCCATCCGCATAATTAACTTATATTTTGCCATGATGATTGCAATTTTTCTATGACAATGGCTTTTAATATCATCATTCTTGATGCCCATGCTGACATTCATTGGATTAAAGCTCCTCAATTTAATCGTATAATTTGTTCTAGACGCATCTAGAAGAGAATTTACTTTTCTGTACAGAAATGGCTCGTTTGTATTTCTTTGGAGCAAAACTCGTTAAAAAGTGAAAAAACTTAACTTTACCTATGCTGCGCCTTGATGAAGTCGTAGTTTTGTCAGGGTCTTTACCAACAGAAAGATGTTCCTTCTTTTTATCATCTGCACAAAAAAAACTATTGAAAAATATCCATAGAATTTCCAGTTATTCAACAAAAACCTGAATTTTTATTGCTTCACCCATACAAAGTGTTAGGCGTTTTTGATGAAGTTTATTGCTAATTTCTAATTTTTAATTGAGCGTAAATATAGCTGCCGTTTAAATACTCTTGTGAAACATCAAGAAATCCCTTTGCAATATTGCATACAAACTTTAGAGGCACAAATCTGACGAACGAAGCATCAAACCAAGCCACACTTGTTTATCCTGGCTTTGCTCACTTGCAAAAAGAAGCAGCTTTTCCAAATCAAGCGCATTTGTTTACGAATTTTTAAGATTGGTGCTCTTGAAAACGTGAGTAGGGGTCCAAGTCGGCCATTTTGGCAGCCATATTTGTATTCTTTGAAGTTTCTCCTTATAGGAACTAGATAAAAAATACCCTTGTTGTTGTTCAAAATGCTGTACTTTTCCTACTCATACTACACCAGGACTTTACCGAGAGATCATTCATCCACAGACAAACAGACGTAACTCTTAGAGAAAGTTTATCAAAAACTTTTGTCCGGTGTCTTTTTCATGAGCACACTGCCACCTGTAAGTAGAATCGCGCGCGACACTGTCGGCCATGATGGATATAGATTTGACGTTTGTCTAACACACACACTACTACACAACTCGCCTGTAATATTCGTTTGCAGCATTCAGCAACGTGTACACTGACAAACGTCAAAGCGATTGAACACTAGCACCTCTGGTGTAAGGATCGTGGAAATCAAATGAAATTTGAATTGATCGTTAAATGCATGTGCGAAGCCGTTTTGAAGAGAGTTACGTCTGTTTGTCTGTGATTCATCCATTGATCATATTTCTTGGAAGTTCGGAAAATCGATCGTGGCAGCTAGACCTTATGGACCACGGAAGGTACTAAACGTGAGAAATGGTATATGAATGTCGCAATTTGGATCGGATACGTGGTTTTCAGACTCGTAGAGCTCGATAATACGTTAAATGGTTTACATAGCTTTCACGACGATGCCTGCACTCAAAGTGTTTAAGTTTGATAAAAATAAGAATAAAAAATCGGCCAGAGAAGTATACGAGAAAACCCTGACAACTTTGAACTTTTTTTTCGTTTTTTTTTCATAGAACTGTATATATTATTATTATTATATTTTATTAAAGACACTTTACCAAAAAAGTTGGCATTCGTGTCCAAGAACTGTATATAAAAACGTGGATACAATGTTGGCTAGGACAACTACTTTTAGTTTAATAATCCATTTTAGGTTGGAGTTAAAAAGGTGAACATGTTTTCGTTGACAAAGCGTTTTCTCGTCGTTTCTGGAAGTATCTTTGTAAATAAACGTATTTAATTTGGAAGTCACTTGTAGACTTCATGGCCTTGAAGAATTTTGGGTTTTAATATCAAAACTTTTCGTGAGATCGAATTCTATGTTGAGGTCAAGCAAGATGAGGTCAAGACTTTATTCACGATTATAAAAACGGCAAAAGCCAAGAAAGTGAATCTGTGGTAAGATCATTCGCGTTTTCTTTTCATTTTATAATGTGCTTCGGTTCATGTCAAATTGTACTTCAAGTATTTGGCTTTGGTAAATTAGAGTTGGGGTGTGGGACCAATTAGGTAGGGGATTCTATGTTGCTCACTTTCAGCTATAAAGGCAGCACCCATTTATTACGTTTATTCAGTGGCGATTCCCTAACCTCAAATCTACCTGTTCAACAAGCGTAAGATCTCATCAAATTAGCTTGTAATTGGTTAAAAAGGACGAGAATTGTCGTTTCCGTCCTTTTTAAATTAGATTCTGATCCTGATTTCTCCGCAAATTCAAGATCAAAAAACACAGTATGCAAGACAAAGTTTGCCGGGGACAGCTAGTTTATTATAAATTCGGTAGAAAGAGCTCTAAAAATATCTTTGCAAATGAGAACAGAATAGCAGGAGGAGGTTCAGATTCTGATAAAGTTTGTTTAGCACGCCAGAAAAAGTTAAAGAAGAGGTATTTTTTTTTTAATTTGAGTAGTTGAAAAAAATCGATTATTGTTTACATGGCCATCCCCACCATGCAATGACAGCTTGACAGAATAAACGTCATTTCGATGGCACATGCATTTAGTGTGTAGTAGTACCTCTTCTGCCGCTTGGTGGCGACACATTCACTAAAAAGGAGTCGCCAAAAAATCGTAAAGAGTGACCTATATTGTTAATATAGTATATTTGCTTAGATCCTCCTATAAGATTCTCTGAAACATAATTGCTGTAGGAATCCCTGAAGAAATTCAGGAGAAATCTCTGAAGAAACATCTGCAAAAATCCCTGAAACCCCTACAGAACGTCAGGAGAAAATCCTTGTTGGAATTCTTGAGGAACTTCTGAAGGGTCTTCTGGAGGAATCTTTGAGGAAACTCTTGGATTAGTTCCTAAAGAAACATCTATAGGAATTCCTGAAGAAACTTCAGAAAGAATCCCTTGAGGAACTCTTAGACTAATCTCTTATATATAAATCCTTATATATCCTGAAGGATCTTCTGGATGAATCTCTGATGTATCTTTAGCAGGCATGCGTGAATCCTCTTCTGGGGTTTTCCTTAATCCGGGAGCGGTCGCGTCGTGTACTGAGTACACGCACCATGAAAGAAGCACGCTTATGGTACACCCCGTGAGCGTGGTGTTGCTGAGGGTAGCCGAATACGCGACTGCTCGAGGATTAAAGGTACTCCTGTTGAGATCTTCCTGAAAATATTTTGAAAAAAAAAAAATAACCCAAGGAATAACGTGCACATGCTACCAAATTTCTTGCAGTCGCGTACATCTTTTTACGATTGGGATTAAATTTACGGACTATTTTGTACCGCACGTAAAATTATATCTCAAAAACTAAAAAACATATATTTCTGATTTTTTGATATGTCACGCCAAATTTCCTGAATTTTCTGATAAAAATATAAAACCAGGTTACCTCTTTAGTCTCGAAACCATGAAAACGTGAAAAAAAACTAATATATTAACATTTTTTTTGCACAAAAACACTGTTTGAACCATTGGACGTATTTTTCCTAGAATTAAATAGCTTTCAAACAAAAAAAACAGAAGTTTTAAATCGGTCAACTGGTTCAAAACTTATGAATTTTTGAAAATTTCTAGCTTTTAAAAACCTTGATTTTTTGGACCACCCTATCTGAAAATTGATCACCCTAATGATGAAACAAAAAAAAATACGGGTCTTATTATTGTCGATGAACTACAAACCCACTAAGTTTCACGATAATCGGAGTTGCACTATATCGTTTTTCTATGGATGGCTGTATGAGATACAACACATGCAGTATTTGTTACCTTTCCCTAGCCTCGGTGAGCTAGCGGGTAACAAATAAAAACTAATCAGTCTTCTAATTCCAAGCTGTTGCAAGGACGTGGCCAAGACAGCTCTCGATATATGGAGGATTGCAACAATCTTGTCTTATAGTCACTGATTCCCAAATCACTGTGCTTTAATAAAGGACGGAAAGTAGGGAACCCTCATAACAGTACATATTGCCTATGATCGCATAATTGTCCCATATGAATAGGAAACCCAGCAAACATGGGACTGATATCCGATCAGCGATCTGCGCTCCACGCCTTCTTGTGCCAACCGGATCTGTCGCGAACACCAACTTTGCAGGGCTGTTGTCCGGCATTCTTGCAACATTCCCAGCCCATCGTATTCTTCCGGCTTTGGCCACCTTCTGGATACTGGGTTCGCCGTAAAGTGCAGCGAGCTCGTGGTTCATTCTTCTCCGCCACACACCGTTCTCCTGCACACCGCCGAAGATCGTCCTTAGCACGCGTCGCTCGAAAACTCCGAGTGCTTGCAGGTCCTCCTCGAGCATGATCCATGTCTCGTGTCCGTAGGGAATGTCCATAAATTACGTCACGCTTCTAGGGGGGAGGGGGGTTCAGTAAAGTGTGACAACCCATACAAAAATTTCAGAGGTCTCATACAAAAAGTGTGACATAGGGGGGAGGGGGGTTGAAAATTGGCAATTTTTGCGTGACGTAATTTATGGACGCTCCCGTGGAGGTCCACCGGTCGTATTAGCGTTTTGTACATGGTGCATTTGGTGCGTGGGTGAATCTTTTTCGACCGCAGTTTCTTCTGGAGCCCGTAGTAGGCCCGACTTCCGCTGATGATGCGTCTTCGAATTACACGACTCACGCCGTTGTCAGCCGTCAGTAAAGATCCGAGGTAGACGAATTCCTCCACCACCTCGAAGGTATCCCCGTCTATCGTAACATTACTACCCAGACGGATCCGGTCGTTTTCGGTTCCGCCTACCAGCATGTACTTTGTTTTTGAGGCATTCACTACCAGTCTGACCTTTGCTGCTTCGCGTTTCAGGCTGATGTACAGCTCTGCCACCGTTCCAAATGTTCTAGCGATAATGTCCATGCCGTCCGCAAAGCACACAAATTGACCGGATTTTGTTACAATCGTTCCCCGGCTGTTGAGCCCGGTTGCATCACACCTTCCAGAGCGATGTTGAAAAATAGGCATGAGAGTCCATCACCTTGTCGCAGTCCCCGGCGAGATTCGAATGAACTGGATAGTTCACCCGAAACCCTTACGCAGTTTTGCACACCATCCATCGTTGCTTTAATCAGTCTAGTTAGCTTCCCAGGAAAGCCGTTTTCGTCCATGATTTTCCATAGCTCTGCGCGGTCGATACTGTCTTATGCCGCCTTGAAGTCGATAAACAGGTGATGCGTTGGGACCTGGTATTCACGGCATTTCTGGACGATTTGCCGTACAGTGAAGATCTGGTCCGTTGTCGACCGGCCGTCGATGAAACCAGCTTGATAACTTGCCACGAACTCATTCGTTTTAGGTGACAGACGATGGAAGATGATCTGGGATAGCACTTTGTAGGCAGCATTCAAAATAGTGATCGCTCTGAAGTTCTCACATTTCAAATGGTCGCCTTTTTTTGTGAATGGGGTAGATAACCTCTTCCTTCCACTCCTCCAGTAGCTGTTCGGTTTCCCAGATCCTGACTATCAGCCGGTACAGACAGGTGGCCAACGTTTCTGGGCCCATCTTGATGAGTTCAGCTGCGATACCATCCTTACCGGCTGCTTTGTTGGTTTTGAGCTGATGAATGGCATCCTTAACTTCCCTCATCGTGGGAGATAGTTCGTTTCCTTCCTCCGCTGCACTGGTGTCGTCGTTTCCTCCGTTGCCGTGGTCTCCCGTGCCTACGTTCTCCACGCCATTCAGGTGCAGATCGAAGTGCTGCTTCCACCTTTCGATCATCTCACGTCCGTCCGTCAAGAGGCCTTCGTCCTTATCCCTGCACGTTTTGGCTCGCGGCACGAAGCCGTTGCGGGATGCGTTGAGCTTCTGGTAGAACTTCCGTGTTTCTTGGGAACGGCACATCAGTTCCATTTCTTCGCATTCCACTTCTTCCCGGCGGTGCTTTTTCTCCCGGAAGACGCGGGTCTGCTGTTTCCGCTTCTGTTTGTAACGTTCCACGTTCTGTCGGGTCCCGTACTGCATCATTACCGTCCGCGCTGCGTTCTGCCTTCACTGTACTCCAGCAGTCCTCTAGAGGGGCCTCATCTAGCTCGCCCTCGTCTGGCAACGCGGCCTTGAGATTCTGCGCGTATGCTGAGGCGACATCCGGTTGTTTCAGTCGCTATAGGTTGTACCGTGGCGGTCGCCGGTACCGTACATTGTTGATGACGGGGAGTTTTAAGCGCAGTTTGATCATCACCAGATAGTGGTCGGAGTCGATGTTGGCGCCACGATAGGTTTTGACGTCGATAATGTCGGAGAAGTGTCGTCCGTCATTCAGAACGTGGTCGATTTGAGATTCCGTCTGCTGTGGTGATCTCCAGGTGTAGCGACAAGAGAGGCTGTGTTGGAAAAAGGTGCTACGTATGGCCATGTCTTTGGGGGCGGCGAAATCAATGAGTCGTAGGCCGTTTTCGTTCGTCTACTGGTGGGCACTGAACTTTCCAATCGTCGGTCTGAATTCCTCCTCCTGGCCTTCCTGAGAATTTAAATCTCCTATGATGATCTTGACGTCGTGGCTTGGGCAGCGGTCGTACTCGCGTTCGAGCTGCGCGTAAAATGCGTTCTCGTAAATTGGAGAATCGGCCCTTGATCCTCAACCTGCACATTCTTTCGTCGATCGGCCACTAATCGATCACGCGCCTCTGCATATCACCCATCACGTTCCTAGCTCGCGTGTGTTGCCGCAGCTCTGGTAGATGGTATGATTACCTCTAAACGTTCGCACCATAGATCCTGTCCAACACACCTCCTGCAGCGCTACGATGCCGAACCCGCGATCCTTCATTAGATCGGCGAGTATGCGGGTGCTCCCAATGAAGTTGAGAGATCGGCAGTTCCACGTACCGAGTTTCCAATCTCAAGTCCTTTTTGTTCACTGGGGTCGTTGCCGTTGGGTTTGGTTCGTATTATTCTGTTGCTGATTTTCCGTAACGATGTTTTTTTACGGCTGGCTCGTAGGGCCTGACACCAACCTCCTACTTTCCGGAGGACCATAGTGCACAGTTGAGCTTAGAGTCCTTCCCTGGCACTAACTTGAGGATCAGAAGCTGTTGTGAGCCGCTCCTCCTGGAGAACAGACACTCAGGTTTACCGAAGAACCCCCCCCCCCCCCCCCTTCCCTGTCAGCCTACGACCTAAGTTCCCACCGGGGTTCGTTACCCGATCTTTCCTAAGGTTGCTCATAGTTTCCGGTCGGTACCACGAGGAGGTAGGGATAGGAGATGCTGGGCAGAGGCTAGTAGATCACAATGGGATCTGAATTTGCATTTTGTATGAGAACCTATTGAACACGGTGTAGTTGTCACCTTTCCCTCCCTGATAACGATGGCACTAATTTCCCAAATGGAGGAGACGTGCCTCTGGAGCCGACTTACTGATAGCTGGTGACGAACTAAATTAACCATTTCAAGCTGACGCAAGGACGTGGCCAGGACAGCTCTCGATCGATGGAGTATTGCATCAATCTTTTCTTGAGTCAGTGATTATCCCGAAATCACTTTGTTTTGGTAAACTTAGCGACTGGCTTAATGCTGATGTCGATGCTAATGTTTTGAATACAAGTTGAATCACTAGAAAGTCGAGAGAAAGTTGTTTTAACCTTCACGTACCCGACTCCCGACAACTCATTTTCAAAATGCTGACATTTCGTCAATTTTCATCCGATGTTTTTTTTTTAAGTTGCCGTCAATCAATCATAAATTGGTGCTAGTTTATTATATTCAAGTGGCCATATCTGCAATATCTGGAACTATTCCAGGGATATTTCGGATTGTGCTGGGGTCAGGAGGGTTGCCAAAATGGCTAAAAGTGATTATTTTGTGTATTATTGTGTTTGAACCATCGATTTTCAGCGATTTTTTTACTGCGAACAGTGAAAAACAACTGCGATAACCAGATTTGAATAAGTTGCCCCAAGAGACGAACCAGCCAAGGGCTGAAAATCTCTTTATAAAGACAAATCAATCAATCTATAAGTAGCCCCATCCGGATTTGCCGTGACAGGTTCCGCGGTGCCCCATTGGGGACACTTCTGGTTTTCAACCTAAACATGCTGTGCGACATATCAATCTTCATGATTTCAAATGACTGAGTCAGAAACGATAGACTGAAGTCTGTATCAACTAATTTCGCCACCCTGGAACATCTAGCATAGGTTCCACGGGGGTGTCATCAGGGACATTTCTGATTTGCAACCAAAACATGCCTTACGAAGTATCAATCTTCATGATTTCGGAACAATGGGGCAAAAAAAAATTGACTGAAGTATGCATCAACTGATGTGGCCGTTCCGGAACACCTGGAACAGGTTCCGCGGGGTCCTCTCAAACACAATAGCACATAAAATAATCACCCGCATAATCAAAAACACTTTACCTTGTGGTTGTAACTGCAAATATCATTTATGCCATATTGTGGCTTTTCGTGTTGTCGTTTGTTTATCATTCCAATCTGTGTTTTTCTCGACATTCAAATATATCTAACAAAGACTCAACATCATCACTTGTAGTAAATGTGTGACATATTGCCGTTTAATTGTTGCTCATTGTTCAGATTTTCAAAACTCAACTGCATGAAATTCAAAAAAATGTATGCTTACTATCTCACAAGGTGTAACATTATGTCAAATGTTTTACATATAATTGTTATTGTCATTCAGCAGTACGACGACTGCCGCGCTCTCACAAACACATTGAAACAATTTATTGTTCGATTTTTGCTGGACCACACCTGATATGGTTGAACATCAATTGTATGCGTGTCAATTTATTGTGCAAAAAGTTTTGCCTTCAATGCGCGTTGTCTTGTTTATCGCAAAAAAGTTAAACCCATTTTCGTCAATTTTGAGCAATATAATGCTATAGTTTCCCTGTACCGATGTGAGAGTTAATTGATAAAAATGAAGACGTTTATCCAGGTAAGAGTTTTAAATAAAAATAAATTATAAAATAACATCTGATTAACAGAACATTCCTTTGATTTTTAGCGCTCAAGGATGTTGACTTGGAGTGGACCTACGAGTGGAACCGGGTGTTCCTAGGAGAACTCATCCCAAACCCAATCAAAATGAAATGCTCCGTAAGTCAGCCAGCATTGACCGGAGAAGAATAAGCCCCACCGTGCCAGCGACTGCCGCTGTCCGCAACAATCGCATCCCGAAAGTGCTCCTGCGGTAATCGACGGAGACGTACTCGTGCCAAAAGCACTGCATTCCGCAGAGGACTACGAAACCGCAGGTAAATCGAACAAAATGTACCCGCATACAAACAGCTCGTTAACAGCTCTTGTCACGCCCCCACAGCCGTTGTAAACAATCATCCATCAGTAACAGCGAGCGATGTCCTCATCGGATGAAAAAGACGACGGCGGCGGCGGTGCCGAGGATCGATCATCCGAAGAATCGGAAATCAAAATCAAGGAAGAACCAGATGACGTCATGACGGACGTTGACGGATCCCCGCCGCCGGCGTTTGGACCAGCTGCGCTGGGTTTGCACCCGGTCGGGACAAAGTTCCCGGAGAAAACCACTCCGACGCAGCCAGTTCAGGCGTTGAACGCGCGCGGGATGCCCGCCAGGATACGGAAAAAGAACAAGCTGTTCTTCGATGACGATCTGCTGATTACGATCGGATTCCACCGAAGGGAAGCCCCCGAAAGGGCGGAACGCCAGGTGGATCGGCAACTTCTTCGCCACAGAAGGGATTGGTGACACCGGGGAAGACGCTGACCCGTTCCGGACAGAAGAAGAAGATCTTGTCGCGGTATGTCAAGATGAAGGACAGTTTGAAAAAGCGCAAGGAGGATCCGGATGAAGGCACGAGCAGTACGCCCCTGCGGGTGATCAATCCGATTGCCCTGCTAGACAAAAAGGCGAGCCAACGGATTGGACTGCGGTTGAGGAATCTGCTGAAGCTGCCGAAGGCGCACAAGTTTGTGAGCTACGAGTGGTTCTACAGCAATATCGATCGGGCACTGTTTGAGGGCGAGAACGACTTCCAGATGTGCTTGCGGGAGATGTACCCGGATTTGAAGACGCGACATTTGACGAGGTGAGTTTGGGGTGATTGTTGAAAGGTAACACCTTTGGGTACCCCATGTCAAATGTTGCTTCTCAAGAGAGCATTTGAAATCATTTTAGCAGGAGAACCAAAGATTTGTAGTGGAATTCAATTTGCATTTTATCTTGTCTCCATTTCAGGGCCGAATGGAACCGGATTCGCCGAACCATGGGAAAGCCGAGACGCATTCCGTCTGAGCGGCATCCTCGCGGGGGAACTTTACGATGGATGGACGAGACTGTTTGCCGAGTTGTTTTGTGCAGTTTGTGTTTGCGAGAAGTGATCTATCCGGAGGAATCAAAGTCGGACACCATTTTCGGTACGGTTGGGGATAAGAAAGTTCCAGAAGGCGATGGACAGGTCATTTACATCAAGATGTCATCGGGAAGCATTATCGATCTGGCGCATTCGACAGCGATTCCTCCTTATTAAGTATTAAGTTTAGAAACATTTCGAGATTTTTTTAAATATTAACATGTGATTTGTGATGTGATTGTGAAATGTGATAATAACGGAATTTCAATATATTACCGAGTAGTTACTTTATTATGTTTTCCACTGGATTATTGCATCAATTTTCAGGTGTACATCGCGAGTAAGTACAACTCGATCAAAGACACCCCACTTATGATAATTGTCGAGTCGTACTTTTACTCACGAGGCACACCTGAAAATTGATGCTATAATCCAGTGATAAATAAAATCCAATAGAAATAAAATCAATACAATATGCCGTTACTAATACCATACTGCACAATAAATGAACAACGACGTTTAATGTTATCAAATTTATGGTTCAATAGTTTTGCAACAATATAGCTTACAATTATGCTTGCGGAAAATGAATTATATATCTACAACTTGGCATATTGTTTTGTGAAAATTTTGTTCGAGAAAAATGCTGATTTTTTATTGTAACCTAACTTAACCGCCTATTCGTCATATTGTTATTTGGCCCATTACAATTTGCGAAGTGGTATGCTACAATATACTAACAGTACCATAAGAAGTGATGATGCATTACGTGTCATATTGGTCAAATATAGTCTCAAGTGGTTAAGGACAACATATGAGATAGTACGCTTTCTGTTCACAGCTATGCGGGCACTTTAAGCCATTTGGCAAAACAGACGCCTCTCCCAGACCCCCTGACCCCAGTACAATCCGGAATATCTCCGGAATGGTTCCGGACATGGCCACTTGAGTATAATAAACTAGCACCAGTTTATGATCGATTGAGGGCGACTTCAAAAATATCGGATGAACATTGACGAAATGCGAGCATTTTGAAAATGAGTTGTCGGGGGTCGGGTATGTGAAGGTTAAGGATGTTCATTATATTCTTTTTTTTTTCAATGAAACACAGCATGAAACGAGCTCACCCATTTATGTACACCCATCTTTCTCTCCATAGCTAGTTGTCTACGTTTTTCGACAGAAAACGAAACACAAGCCGAAGCCTGGAAAAATCTTTGAATAGGGTAGTGAACCACTTAGGCAGCTGCCGGTATTTTGGGCACTCTTCGCTATAACTCAGTCAATTCCAAACCAATTGACTTGAAATTTTGTACACGGCTAGATACTATACGTATCTCATCGCGTGTCAATTGTGTCAATTGGTTCAGAATTGGCTGAGTTATAGCAGAAAAGTGCCCAAAATAGGACCCCTGCCGAGATGGTTCCACTTCCCTATTCGGGCGACTACGATATATGGTATGCTCTCCTGCTGCCAAGGCATTCATTGGCTTCATGAATTGAGCTAGTTTTGAATTGAGCTAGTGAACGAATTTTACACTGGGGGGTGGCAAGGCAATCAATTTGTGAAAATGCGATCAGTCTTGCTCTACTACTTTCAACAGATCAGACGAAGAGATGCATTAATTGGGCGACATATCCTGATCTCGCCACTCGACCTTCTCCGTGGGAGTCATGATAATTGATTTGTATTTACATAGGGATAGCATATGATTAGCTTAGATTTATCCTCAAGTAAGGGGCTTTCGCTTTCAACAAGGTTCTCATATATTTCAAAAAAATGGAAAAGGGAAAAAATCCCTTTGAGTGATTTTCTTAACGTTCTCATGTCGTTCTATGGAATCATATGCGCAGCGTAGTCTTTTCGTCTGTTCATTAGTGTGCGAGTTTCCTTTCATTAGGCGGTGATTACTCATTCTCAGTCACCGTGTCATAAGTTATGGTCTCTACCAGCTCCGCTTTCGGCCCTTTGAACTTTTCGGTTCGTTTTTTATGATGTTATTGCCGTTCGTCTTTTTTAGTGGACGTCGCCTGAGCGCATATGATAGGTTTTCAATCGAATCGGTGGCTCCGCGAAGACGAGACGAGACTCGTGGGATTAATGACGAAAAAATCTCGAATCTATTACATAGTATAAATCTCTACGAAAGTAGTCGAAGGAATTAAGCTGAAGTTTTTCTCACTTCACAAGACTTCATTGTTATTGCTCCCTTGAATTGCTTATATCTAAAACAGTTTTTGAGTATTTGAATAACAAAATTCTTAGATATTGAAGTTGATATTTGATTCCTGAATGAAATAGTACTTTTGTTCAACCAAGTCTTAGATTAAAAGTTTCCCATAAAACATTTTTCTACAAATCTTCCACACTTCACATCGTTTCGATCATGGTTGATTTCGGCTTTCGGCAGCACAAAGCGACCTTCTAAACTGTTGTTCTTCGATAATCCATCATCGGTCGGATGCGTTGCTGCGATGTGTGAGTTCGTTTATTTGGGCATTTGGGGTTTCCTGCTGCAAGCAAGAGGGTATTGTATTTAGTGCGGTAGGTAGGTAAGACAGACGAGGAACCCTCTCTTCCCAAAGCTTCGAGCTGATCCGATCATTTTGGGCTGTTTGCATCCACCACCGCCGCGCCGTTCTATGAATGAATGGAACAAATCCGGTGAAGATGATGATAAACACAATTCCACTTGTAGTAATGCGTTGCATGCACGCATAGCCTTCAACTCCATACCTCTCATGTCCCTGCAGTGACGCATCGGCGTGTTTCGTTCTGTGGCTGATGATTTGAAGATTTGAGGTACATATGTACCGAAAGCTTAAGATTCCGTTCTGTGTTTGGCTATTATTAATCATCCCGTTAAGTGCAGCTTAAACGATAATAATAGAAAATTACCTGCTAAGGTATTCTGCATTGCTACGTTAGTTTTGATACGTACGGTACTTGATCTTAGTTCAAAAAGTAGCATTCTAGTAATAGTGATTCTAGTCAGAATATATCCCCTATTTTTAGTGTTATCTAGAAGCATGAGGGTTTGTTGAGATCTTTTTTCCCAGAAGTCTTTATTTTTATTAATTGGGCTTTACTTATTTAACCGATCAGGTTAAGGCCGGGTTGACCTCTGCTGTACATAGTAGCTGTCTCCATTCCACTCGGTCCATGGCTGTTTGTCTCCAGTTTCGCACTCTGCGTAGGGTCCGCAGATCGTCCTCCACTTGGTCGACCCACCTAGCTCGCTGCGCTCCACGTCTTCTTGTACCGGTCGGATGACTCTCGAGAACCATTTTAGTCGGGTTGCTATCCGACATCCTGATGACGTGACCCGCCCACCGTAGCCTCCCGATTTTCGCGGTATGGACGAGGGTTGGTTCTTTCAGCAGCTGATACAGCTCGTGGTTCATTCGCCTTCTCCAAGTCCCGTCTTCCATCTGCACTCCGCCGTACTGCCGGAGATGGTACGCAACACCTTCCGTTCGAAAACTCCAAGGGCGCGTTGTTCCTCTGCACGTAGGGTCCATGTTTCGTGCCCATAATGAACGACCGGTCTAATCAGCGTTTTGTAGATAGTTAACTTCGTGTTACGGCGAACTTTATTCGATCGTAGAGTTCTGCTCTGCGGTGTCCAAAGTAAGCGCGATTTCCGGCCACAATGCGCCTCTGAATTTCTCTGCTGGTATCATTGTCGGCGGTCACCAGGGAGCCCAAGTAAACGAATTCTTCAACAGCCTCGATTTTATCACCGTCGATAGAAATTCTGGGTGGCGGGCGCGGTGATTCCTCCCTGGAGCCCTTTGCCATCATGCACTACAGTTGACTCTCTACATCTTGATATTGAAGGGACCATCGAGATAGGGAGGGATCGAATCTAAGAACCAATTTGTAATGCACACTAGATTGAAAAATCGTCCGTAGCTATGAAAAACCGTCAACAAACAGATGTCACTTCACCTTCCCAGAATGTTTTGATCTAGCAACCTGTAAAAACGGGCATATCGACATATGGAGAGAAAATCTTGAACAAAAACGAACGAGATCGCATCGAGATAGAGAGATATCGAGATAAGGAGATATCGACATGTAGAAAGGTAAAATGTATGCAGATTGAAGGGACCGACCAAACCATCGAGATAGGGAGAGATATCGACATGTACACCCTTAAATGAAACAACACAGCACACGAGTAACTTTCACGCAGCGACCGAAAAGACAAAAGAATTTTCACGCAGATTTGTGTAACACCGGATCAGCACATTTTTTGTGTTGATCCAGTGTTACACAAATCTGCGTGAAAATTCTTTTGTCTTTTCGGTCGCTGCGTGAAAGTTACTCGTTGCGCTGTGTACATCGAGTTCTGCGTGTAGAACATCGACATTAATGACTAATCCGATTCGTCTGGCTTCACTCTTTAGGCGGATGTACGTTTCCGCCATCGTCTCAAATTTTCGAGCTATAATATCAAAATCATCAGCGAAACCAAACAGCTGAACGGACTTCGTGAAAATCGTCCCACTCGTGTTTATCCCCGCTCTCCTTATTACACCTTCTAAGGCAATATTAACTCAAAAAGGGATACCTTCATGGTTTCAGTTTCGTCACCTCGTTAAGTGTGTTCCATCAAAGATGAGCTCTGAAAGGCGCCTGAGGTCCAATGGACCCCAGGTATCCCTTTTAGGGTTAAACAGCAAACACGAAAGACCATCACCTTGCCGTATCCCTCTGCGAGATTCGAAGGGACTCGAGAGTGTCCCTGATACTCGAACTACGCACATCACTCGATCCATCGTCGCCTTGATCAACCGTGTCAGTTTATCCGGGAATCCGTATTCGTGCATAATCGGCCATAGCTGTTCTCGATCGATTGTATCATACGCCGATTTGAAATCGATGAACAAGTGATGTGTGGGCACGTTGTATTCGCGGCATTTCTGCAACACCTGGCGGATGGCGGATGCAGAGCCATGTCAACATAGATTTTTATACTCGAGAACTGCTCCAAAGATAATTATCGCCTGAATCTCATGATTCTGGAGGGGGCCAGGCCCCCTGGCCACACCCTGTTTACGCCAATGTCTATAACGTGCCTCATTTGCCTTTGTATGGTTGCAACATTCTCGCCCATGCTGCATTCTTCTCGTTTTCAACTGTTCACATTCGCCGTCTGGTACGTTTCAACGATTCGGAGGGATTTCTTCTACAAATGTTTCAAGGATTCCTGCTGGAATTCCTCTAGCGATGTGTTCCAGAATTCCTCCAGGGATTCCTTCCGCAATTCCTGTAAGGATTCCTTCCGGAACTGCTACAGGAATTCTTTCAAGAATTCTCATGGGATTTCTTTAGGAATTTCTCCCGACTATTTTCCGGACTTTCACCTGCAATTATTTACGGAATTCCTCCAGAGATTCCTTCCAGAATTCCTCCAGGGATTCCTTCCGCAATTCCTGTAGGGATTCCTTCCGGAATTGCTTCAGGGATTCTTTCCGGAATTTGTCCTGCGAATCTTTCAATATTTACACTAGATATTACTTTCGGAACCCTTCCAGGAGTTTTTTTTTAGGAATTTACCAAGATATTCCTTCAGAAATTTCTACTAAAATTATTCCAGCAATTCTTTCCGGAATTTCTCCAGAGAATACTTCAAGAATGTATCCACAGAAGACCCTAGATGCGAAGCACATCCTGTGATATTCAAAGTACAAGAAGTTCAAGAATTATGGAAGCACCCGGATAAAGAATTTAAAAGCATCCCATGAGAATCTTAGAAGCACCTAATAAGGAATCATTCCATAAGGATTCTTAAACATCCCAAAAGCATTCTGGAAGCATTCCTGGGGGATTCTGGAAGCATTCCATAAGAAATTTTGTAGCATGCCAGAAAGATTCCGGAAGCAACCCAAAATAATTCTGGAAGAATTCCAGAAGGAACCTGGAAGTATCCCTTATGGATTCTGGAAGCATCCCTGAAGGTTTCCGGAAGCATGCCTAAAGGATTCTGGAAGCATCTCATAAGTAATCTGGAAGCATCCCAGAATGATTCTGAGAGCATCCCAGAAAAATTCTGGAAGCATCCCAGAAGGATTCTGTTAGATATGGTCAATCTTTATTGGAATCAGAACTTAAACTAATTATTACAAAGTAATTTTCATCTACGGTTACTCTGATGATTGTTTGGACGCCGCAGATCGAGTCGTCGCGTTGAACGCAACACGTCGCAGAAACGCTAGTCGCCGCTCCAGATGCAATACGCCACAACTACTCTTCCCCCAAGCGACGTGGTGGCAGCACAACTCGATTGTACCTAGTTGCGTACGACCCGGCCGGTGGTGGTTGCTGTCTGGCCCGCTCCTCCGTGTCTGACTCATCCAACGAGCCGTATTCCGACTCTTCACTAGATGCATCTTTCGATTGCGCACCTGCGCCTGTGGATTGTCTTGCTTCATCGTCATAGTAATCGAAAGGGTATTTCAACAACTGATGGCTCCTGCGCTTGATAATTCCTAGATCGTCCGAAACGCATAGGACAGCTCCAATCTTCTTGACGATCCATGCTCGTACCCATAGTGGCTTCTTCGGATTTCGGTAGTCTCTTGCATAGACTGTCTCACTAATCTTGAATACCGTTCTTTTCTGTTTGAGGTGGTGTTCTTCAATCTTCTCGCGTTGTCGTTTCTCATGATTAATCTTCAGTTTGTCGAAACGGATTCTCATCTCTCTTCCGAACATCAACTTGAAGGGACTTTCACTGGTTGTCGCGTGCTTGGTGGCGCGATACATCTCCAGATATGCGCTCAACTGCAACGATACCGACTTTCGCTGGAACGCCGGATCCGATGATAGCTTCTTCAATGCGTATTTAGCTGTTTTGACTGCGTTCTCTGCGGCACCATTGGAACAAGGGCTGTAGGGTGCTGTCCGCAAGTGCTTGATTCCTCGGGATGAACAAAAATCTTGAAACTCCTCCGAAAAAAATGCAGTCCCGTTGTCGGACACCTGTGTACCGACGGAACCGAATCTGGCGATGAATTCGGAGATCTTCTCCACTGTTTCCTTCGAAGTCAGCGTGCGGACACTTCGATTCACTTGCTGTGGCTATCCACCATCACCAGGAACTCAGCACCATGAAACGAGAAATGATCAACGTGGACTCGATCACAGGGGGTGCTGGTTAAACGCCACGGGGAAATTGGATCGCTTCGCTCCGGTCGCTGCTGCATGCACATCTCGCACTTCTTACCCATGTCCTCGATTTCTTTGTCCAGGGATGGCCACCAAAAATATGACCTGGTCAAACTCTTCATCTTCACGATCCCCAGGTGGACTGAATGGAGCTCGTCTAGCAAACTTCCTCAGCTTGGTTGGAACTACGATCCGGTAGCCCCAAAGTAGCACTCCTTCTTCAACGCTCAGCTCATCTCGCTTTCGGTGGAAAACCTTCAGGTCCTCTTCTTGGATCATTTGCGGCCAACCAGATTTGACGTATTCAGCTACACGGCTCAACAACTTGCCACGGCGGCTTTCGACGATGAACTGCTTGCGCTCCACCAATGAACGGGTCTCAGCTTCCGCAAAATTCAGGGAACTTTCCGCTTCGTCCTCGTCTTCTTCGCTTCCGTCGTTATCAATGGGGTGCCTTGACAAAAAATCCGCTGGAATGTTTCGAACTCCTTTCACATGTTGAATCTCGTAGTTACAGTTCGACAGGAAAACTGCCCATCGTTGCAAACGTCCAGCTGCTGTCTCCGGAATACCCTTAGGACTGAAGAAGCTTGTCAAAGGCTTGTGATCCGTCATGAGCTTGAAGTGGCGTCCTTGCAGGTAAGTGTTGAACTTGTTGATTCCGTAATAGATGGCCAGTGCTTCTTTGTCGATCACGGAATATCCTGCTCCGTGCTTCTTGAACACTCTCGATGCAAATGATATTGGTCGTTCACTCTTGTTCGGAAACTCATGAAGCGTCACAATAGAGCTTGATCGGTATGTCCGAGTTGTAATGCACCAGTACCGTGTCCTCCGAGAGCAGTTTCTTGATGGCTGCAAACGCTCTCTGCCGATTCTCCGTCCAAGAAAACTTCACGTCGTCGCTCAGCAGCTCGTACAACGGTTTCATGCACTGGGCCAAACTTGGACAAAACTTCGCATAATAGTTCGCTAGGCCCACGAATGCTCGAACTTCCTTGACAACCTTCGGCGGTTTGACATCCATGATAGCTTGAACTTTTTCAGGGTCCTTGTGCAGGCCATCCTGGTCGATGACGTGACCAAGGTAACCGATTTCTTGTTTGAAAAATTCACACTTCTGCATGTTCAGTACAAATCCCGCTTCCTTGAGTCGCGTTAGCACCGCATTCAGGTTTTCCAGGTGTTCTTCCACGGTTCTACCTGACACCATAACATCATCCAGATAACTGACTGTGCCACGACAGCCTTGCAGAACTTTCTCCAACGTCGCTTGAAAAATGGCACAGGCTGTCTTGGTTCCGAATCCGATAATCTGCACACAGTCTGATAAACGAATCCTTCTTGAGAACGGGGACTAGCGGTGTACCCCATTCTATTTCTGATGATGGCGCTTTCGAAATAATGCCAGACTCTTGCAGTCGATCCAGTTCCGCTTCCACCTTCTCCTTGAACGCGAACAGAACCTTTTTTGGCTTGCAGAACTTAGGAACTGCTTCCTCCTTCAGGGACAAATGCACCTTGCCATGCTTGAAACAGCCCAACTCACCTTCGAATACTTCAGCATGCTTCAGCAGCAATGGCTTCAACTGCTCCTTGCAGTCAACCTTCTTCTCCGACACGTGGCAAAAATCGATCTTCAAATTCCAACGGCACATTGTTGCCGTCCGAGCAGTGGCTGCCTCGTTCCCTCGAAAACGTAGAGCTCTTCTTTGGACACGTGCTCTTTGTACCGCAGCTCCGCCTTGAAAGTGCCAACCGCACGTAAACCAGACCCGTTGTAACAGACGAATACCTCTCTCGAATCGGTGTCCAACGGTATCGCAGAAAACAACTGGTCATACAGATCCTTCGATATGGCGTTCCCGGAGCTCCCGGTATCCACCTCAAAGCGTATCCGTGGTATCCGTTGACACTGATACCAACCATAACCGGTGGGGGCACTTCCAGCTTGTTGATCATCAAATAACTGATCCTGGGTCCTCGCTTCTGTCCACACGGCTTCTTCTTCTCCTTTGGTTGTTCCAACTCCTTAGTGGGACACACCTTGGCAAGATGTCCCTTCTTATCGCAAAGTTTACTCACGTAACTCTTGTATGTATTGGCATTTCCGGAAATCGTGATCACCTCTTCCGCAGGCGAAACACCGTGAATCACTCTTGCACTGCTTCTTCTCCGCACCTTGCTGGATCTTGTGCACGTCCAAAATACCACGCTGTTGGAGAGTCGATTCTTTCTTCAGGGTCTTCATCAAAACGTCGAAGCTGGCTTTCGCTTCTTCCTCGCATACTCGCTCGAAGTCCAACCACGAATAAGTTCTTGATGAACACGTCCAGATCTTCTCCAAAATCGAAATTGACTGTTAGCTTCTTCAACCTCGTGGACCATTCCATTATCGATTCCGCATCACCTTGCCGGGCTTCGAAAAACCGTGCTCGCTCTTGAAACACAACCAGCGTCGGGGCAAACCACTGCTTCAGCAAGTCGCAGACCTCGGAAAACTTCTTTTCTTCAGAATGCACAAATTTTTCACGATTTGATAGACTTCCAAGGAAACCGCAGTCAACAGGAAAGCAGCTCGCCGTTCGTCTTCCGCTTCTTCGATTCCATACGCCACAAAAAATCGCTTCATGCGTTCTTCATAAAGCGGCCACGAATCTACAACGTTGAATTCTGGTGGTTTGACGAAATTCATTTTTCCGGAACTTCAATTTCCTTTCTTGGTCGTCGCCAGAAACTGTTAGATATGGTCAATCTTTATTGGAATCAGAACTTAAACTAATTATTACAAAGCAATTTTCTTCTACGGTTACTCTGATGATTGTTTAGACGCCGCAGATCGAGTCGTCGCGTTGAACGCAACACGTCGCAGAAACGCTAGTCGCCGCTCCAGATGCAATACGCCACAGATTCCTAAAGCATTCCAGAAGGATTCTGTAAGCTTGATGCATACCTGAAAGAGTAAGTAAGTAAGTAAGTAAGTAAGTAAGTAAGTAAGTAAGTAAGTAAGTAAGTAAGTAAGTAAGTAAGTAAGTAAGTAAGTAAGTAAGTAAGTAAGTAAGTAAGTAAGTAAGTAAGTAAGTAAGTAAGTAAGTAAGTAAGTAAGTAAGTAAGTAAGTAAGTAAGTAAGTAAGTAAGTAAGTAAGTAAGTAAGTAAGTAAGTAAGTAAGTAAGTAAGTAAGTAAGTAAGTAAGTAAGTAAGTAAGTAAGTAAGTAAGTAAGTAAGTAAGTAAGTAAGTAAGTAAGTAAGTAAGTAAGTAAGTAAGTAAGTAAGTAAGTAAGTAAGTAAGTAAGTAAGTAAGTAAGTAAGTAAGTAAGTAAGTAAGTAAGTAAGTAAGTAAGTAAGTAAGTAAGTAAGTAAGTAAGTAAGTAAGTAAGTAAGTAAGTAAGTAAGTAAGTAAGTAAGTAAGTAAGTAAGTAAGTAAGTAAGTAAGTAAGTAAGTAAGTAAGTAAGTAAGTAAGTAAGTAAGTAAGTAAGTAAGTAAGTAAGTAAGTAAGTAAGTAAGTAAGTAAGTAAGTAAGTAAGTAAGTAAGTAAGTAAGTAAGTAAGTAAGTAAGTAAGTAAGTAAGTAAGTAAGTAAGTAAGTAAGTAAGTAAGTAAGTAAGTAAGTAAGTAAGTAAGTAAGTAAGTAAGTAAGTAAGTAAGTAAGTAAGTAAGTAAGTAAGTAAGTAAGTAAGTAACGTAAGTAACGTAACGTAAGAGCATGATGCAGATAGTTTGTCTGTAAAGTTAGTTGGCCACATTCAGCTCGGAAGGTTCATTACTAGTTTCCGATTGACATGTCCTAATCATCTGTTAAAATCAGACCCTCGAGGTCATAGAAGCCAGCATGAGACGATTTATTCAGACTTGTTCTACTTTTAATCCAGCATCAATACAACCACTTCCACAAAACATCTAAACTCTAAACCTCACTAGTACTGTGATAACTGCTAGTCGTTTCCTAAGTACATATAGTTGTTGAATGAAATAAAAGCGCAAACGAGCATTAGAACCGCAATGAATCCGTGTATTTACCCCACGAGTAAAGACCCACCTGGAACCCCATGTGAAGGGTCTCTCTCTTTCGAATGATTCAAGTACCGCTTGTTAGCGAGCTCTTTGCATATAAGCCACTCGATGCGCAATGCACAGACGGACAGTGTATAGGCTACATAAACATAAACTTTATTCCTTATGGACTACTAAACCTTTCGACGACTTGATACCGGGAGCAAGCAAAGCGGGGCGCAAGGGCAAGTAGTTGCAAACTTCGATTCGTTCATATGGTGAGGTGATTCCGAAAAGAAGCATGTAACGAGGAAGTGGAGAAGAGGGTGAGATATAAAAAAGGAGACTGAGCTGGTAGGCCGACAAAATGTAAGATCACTTTTCTGTGCGCTCATTGCTACTCGATTGCTCTCTTGCCCTTCATCGAGTGCTGGAGGCACACTGTGTTGAAATTGAAACTTTTAAAAATTTCGAACATTTGGAGGCATTGTATTTCTTTGAGCATCTTTTTCCCAAGGTTGCTCTATAGGTTGAAAAAAGATTTTTAGGGAATTCCCTCATGAACTCATCCAGAGATTTCACCCAGGGATTCGCTCAGAGATTCTTCTCTCCACAACATTCTCAAAACCAGCAACCAGTTTCTGCTCTTTCTTTATGAGGTTCATCGAGAAATTATTCAAGGGATACCTTCCGAGATTCTTCCTCTAGCTTCCAACCTCCTTGATACTAACAATGCAGAGCCTGTCTCTGTCCCTACCTGCAACCATGTATACTTAGATTTCGTTAAGTTAATAGGCTGTATTTATTACAGTTAATGGATACCCAATTCTACAACCCCTTCCAGGACAGTGTTCTGCTCTTTCTGCTACTTGTTGGATCTCGCAGGTCCCAGGCCTGGAGCAGCAGCCAGCAGCGACATGCAACAGAACACCTCGCATAAGGAGCACGGCACGATCAACAACAGCCAGAGCTCAACATCAACACCATCATAATCACTTTGGCAGCCTGGCAGCGTAGGGTTTCTTGCGTATCTCACCGTCGTCGTCGCCTCCTGAGAGAGGGAGAGACCAAAATGCAGCGACACCAAAGGAATGTGTCTGCCTGCCTGTCGGTTGCTTTGCGCTGGCCTGACTCAAGAGAAGGAAACCAGTTTTCAGTTTAGGTCGGTTCGTTGCTCGGCGTGGAGTGTGCGATTGCGTCCGGGCGAATAGTTGAATTGAAGTGCTGCGCGACGACCGTTGTGAATCATAATTTTCGGGCAGTTCGTTTCGTAGGTAACCTAACGTTTGGGAGATTCAAATTTCGTTTTATGGGTCCCACAGCGTGAATGGCCGATAGTGTTTTAACGATCGATTGATGGCGTTCCAGAATTGCGTTCTAGTTGGGTCGTAAAGAGCACGAGTGGTTTTATTAGGGCGGACTAGAGGTACCGTGAGAGTGTTTCTTGATCGTTGTCGCCGTCGTCGTAGTGTTCTTTTTAGCATTTTCATTGCTTAATTATAGTTGTACGACGACGTGAGGTGCTGCAGCGCTCCCATCATCTTTTGCGGAAACTTCCTGCCATTGGATCTCCCTCTCTCCAGAATAGCAGTAGCAAGCGGAGGCGCAAATCTGGGCCCATAACCCGCGATAGTTTATGACCTATCAACTCTCAGAAGGTGGAGTGAACGACATCCCATGAAGTGAATGAGAATATTTCAAACGAAAATTTCCCTCATCCGGCCTCTCGATGGTCGTCATTGAAACAGAAGAAGTGGTCGGTTCAGAAGTTTAAGAAGATCTCGCCGTTTGCTGCTTAGAAGAATTCAATTAAGCCCATTAGTGCATAGTGAAGAATGATGCGGCCGAACGGCGTGCGAAAAGTATGCGTGCTTCGAATGGTTATTAAATCACTTAATTAAGATAGAAGAGTCTCGTGCCGGGCTAGGAGGAGACTTAGTGTGCGCGATCGTTCCAAGAAGCCATTGAAGATTTCTCATCCCAGATCCACAGTGCCTGTGACGGCGGTGTACAGCAGTGATTTACTTTCATATTCGTACCAGGGCGATGTTTTTAGGTTAAACTGGTCAAAATTCGACGAACATTTCATCACATTGAGAATACTTAATCCATTAAAATGATAATAAATCAGAAATAACTTGTCTGCAAAATTAACGCGTTTTCAAATAATTACCAAATTCAGAGATCATTTGTTTATCAGTTGTGCCCTTGGTTGTATATTTTTTGTAAAAAATCTCTATAGGGTCTTGTACCATTGGGGCAAGTGTACCTAAGTAAATTTCAAACCAATTGATCTGAATTTTTGTGTTGGGTTACGTATAAAATTAGGTTATTAGGTATAAAACTGACTTAGTTACCACGTGCCCAAAATAGGTACACTTGCCCTGAACCCTGACCCTATTTGTTTTTCGCAGCAGAAAATCTATATTTCAAATCTGTATCAGCAATTATTGAGACAGATCCGAACAGTTTATTTTCAGTTGCTTTTAAGCTAAAAAAGGTGGAATTCATTTAGACTAATCTTAACGATTGATTTAAGTATAAGTGTCTTACAATTTCGGTGACTTCTAGTGTTTAGCGGTTCAAACTTTCCTTTTCTTGCGATAAATTATCACTGCACTGTAATCTACATGAACAACGATCCTTCAAATTCAATTGCATGAAAAAGAGACTTACAAGTAATGAGATCGAACTGAGGTTACTCTACGATTCTAGTTCCAATCCGTTACGACCGCAGTATAAATAGCTGTAATATTAGTTACAAGATAGTTTCATTGGCCTATTTTACTTCAATTGTACTTACAGTGCCGAATATGTAGTTTTATAATAACAAATTCAATAACGACAATAACAACTCCTATCGTTTTCGTATAAAATTAATCCAAAATAAACAAGTTGGTAATGATGTCTGCCTCTGCTGATAGCTTATCAAATTTTCCAGTCATTATTTGACTGCTTTGATCTTCAGTCCCACGGTTGTCAGATTGAAGAGTGATGAAGATCGCCACTGTCTGTTGAACATGCTTGCATGCGACCTTCCGTGTTGCCAGTACCAACAATATCTGTAAAATTAGTATAATTTCCAAGTTTCCAAAAAAAACTGTAATTCTCTATACACAGAATCTGTATTGAAAAATATCCTCGGAGAGATGGGCATTTTATTTCTTTATTTTCGAACAGTACTTGAGCAATATGAAAAAAAAGTTAATGTTAGCAACCAAAAAAAGGTTACTTTTTATAATTGAAAAAGCAGCTTCTTTCCTCTTTTCAACAACATTTCGTTTAGAGGTGGTTTCTGGAGAACCTTTCGAGTTATAACGGTTTAAATGAGCCACCATTTGACCAAAATCGAGGGGTCTCTAACTAACGGGGGGTCTATCAATTTGGTTACCAATTGCATTTTCCTTACTTTTTGGAGAGGACTTTCAGTAAATCGCCACGTTTTTGAAGACAAGGTGTAAATAGTGGGCCGTTCTCAGCGAGAATTACTCAGCTGTACTTTGTTACAAAAATAAAAGAAATTAATTACTACAAAGGATTAACATATCACAACACATAGAACCTTACAAATGCACAAATAAAAGACAACAAAATTTGACGCAGCACAGCACATTACATAAATGTGCCCTGTTATTCAGATGGATAACATCTTCCGATCACAGGATGACGAGGTTTCATGTATTGGTTTGGGTCCATCAGTCATCCTGGAATTGTATTTTATTTGGCGGTATGCCTTTTAGTTCACAGCATTTGTTGCTGTGTTCATTGCTTGGTTTTGTCTAGGAAAACTAATCCTAATCGGGCATCCCATTTCGAGTTTCGACACTTGAGCTCAATAACTTGAAGTCCGTGGCAGGGAAAGGTTTTTGTCTCTAGTACTTGACCTCTGCCCGAAATGGCCTGAAAGTTGGCAATCAATATTGGATTGCATTTCATGGGCCTCTATTTTTCCAGAACTCTATAAATGTGTATTAAAATTCGGGGAGTATTTACAAGTTAAAATAAAACATGTAACACAAAGAACGCACGAATATAGAATTTATAACACATTTAACAATTATTCTGTCTTATAATTGTAACAAATATTTATACCCGTAACAACTTACACTTTGTACAGCGCCTAAATGTATTCTATTCTAATTCTACTATATCGAACTGGTTGCTGTTGCGCTGCTTTTGCTTTCTACCCTATCATGGTAGAATGATGAGCACGAGGATGTTGATGTGGGGTTGTTGGTTGTTCCTTTTTCCAGTCTGATTGGGGGTCCATTATGAGTTGCCGTTTGCCGATGTCCAAGTATCCGGGTACGTTTGAACCATGGGCTCAGAAGAGGGTCAGTGTCAGCTGCTCTCAGACGGAAAGAGCAACTGACAAAAGTGCCGGGGCTGGGATCGAACCCATGACCATCTGCTTATGGAGCAAACGTGTAACCAATTGCGCCACGGGCCCCGGCTAGAATCATTACTTGTCCAATATTTTTGAACGCAGGAAGTGGAAACTAGTCTTTAACTGTGAAAATTATCGACTCGACATGGTCTCCGAAAATTTTTATCCACGATCTGAATACAGTCACAGCTTGAATACGAGGGGAGTAGTGTATCCGTAAAGATAATAAATGTCCCAAGTAACCACAAGCATTATATCATAACATTAATTCAATCGTATTATAGTATGGCTAATGCAAGATAACATTTACTCTACATCTGTCAAGTAATGAAGCGTTTAATCTACATTATGAATGCAATGAAGCATTACGGTTTTTTGACAGTTAAATTTAGTTCTATATGGCCGTTGTTTAATGCTTTTTTTCATTATCATATTAAAAGCTTTATAGCAAACTATTATGCAAGCATCTCATGCTCTATATGTACCATTACTAAAGTTTACATCATTTGCATCCATTGTAAACAAAATGAACTTTATGTTCGAGAAAACTGAAGAATCGCTTTTGAGAAAATAAATATTCACAAGATAAAAAAAACACATGGAGCCCAATTCATAGGGATTGCGACACACTCAGATCATCATGCTCAGATGTTGCTGTATGAAAAGTGATGATAACATTTTCAGGATGTAGGACGTCAAGGTAATCAGGCGCCGTGAACACTAAAATGATTCAGCAAAACTTTTTTGTTAAGGTTTTGAAACCACAACTCGGTAAGGTTTGAGCAGAGTATACGTTACTTAATATTGCGCATTCTTCCACATGAAAATACAAAGTAATTATAGCACACAGTGTTAGCGCGTCCGGGTTTCATCATGGTACAGGATCAGCGATTTAGGTTCGATTCCCGATACAGAAAAAAAAACTCATCAAAGCGATAGAGTTGGAACAAGTAGATGTAGTTTTTTTTTTCTTCTTTTTTCTCATGATGCCTTACGTATACATTCTATACGATTTCATTGCATTAGCTATATTTGACGTTTCTGGTACAAGCATTTTAAATACTTTAGCAATGACTATAGTAAAGCTTGTTGATGAAGCTTTATATTCACAATAGTAGCGCCACTTTCGACTTTAAATCTACTTTAATGGTATCTTTATGGCAAAACAACTTTATATCGCATGTCACATAATAAACTATAAAGTCAAATTAATGCTCCATATACGGCTTCATGGTTACTTGGGTAATTTGTGGACGGCACCTAAACGACAACAGACTTGCACCACAGACAAACAGACGTTTCACTCCACTCACTTTCCATCGTTTCCCTTTTTATTGGATTATTCAAATATTCCGTAGTTCGCAAATCGCTCGCTCATGGCGCTCGCATCGTTTTTGCTCCTGTTTGACCCTAGCTCACTACCATCTGAAACTCCATAATATGACCTGGAATGTTGTAACACACCCCTGATCAAGGCTGTTAATCGATAAATCATCGTTATCACAAATAAAGTGCAAGCATAGACGTCTCACTTGGAACAAAATGCGATAAAAATCATCGTCACGAAAACGTAATCGCCCATTGCTAATTACGCTGTGGTTCAAAAACCCTCCTGAGTAGATGGTGTTTTACTTTTACATCATTCCAGGTCATATTATGGAGTTTCAGATGGGGTTTTTGAAGCGTTATAGCGCGTTTGAGGAGGTTTTGGGATATCTTAGTACACAGCAAATAATTCTGTAATATCCAGGCGCGTATTTTCTGGCGACGTATCCAATTTCTAACGTAATTTCACTCTGTTGCATCGTTTTCCAACAATTATCACACTCATCATGTACACCGTAGTTGGCACCGAAAAGTGTCAACAAACCTATTTCAGCAGATACCTAGAAGCAGTATCATATTTATTCCCTTCCTCCTCCTCTCTCCTCTCTTCTTGGCGTAACGTCCTCACTGGGACAAAGCCTGCTTCTCAGCTTAGTGTTCTATGAGCACTTCCACAGTTATTAACTGAGAGCTTCCTCTGCCAATGACCATTTTGCATGTGTATATCGTGTGGCAGGCACGAAGATACTCTATGCCCAAGGAAGTCAAGGAAATTTCCTTTACGAAAAGATCCTGGACCGACCGGGAATCGAACCCGTCACCCTCAGCATGGTCATGCTGAATACCCGTGCGTTTACCGCCTCGGCTATATGGGCCCTTCCTCCTAACTCGGTGAAATAGCCGAGAGGTAAGGGATATGTCTCACAATCAACGGTTCAGTGTACGAATCCATGCCAATATTTTACTTATATATGATTCATCTATCGATCCGGTTCTAGCGATTGCTAGACCCACTTTAAAGCTGCGGCGGGTAATTTGCTGCATGGGAAGGATGTAACTCTACATCACTTTTACGACGTGACTGATGTGCAGCGAAAATGATGTGATATCACAAGAATTTTTTGCTGTGTAGTCTCAGCACGCTTATGGGGCTTTTCAATTTCGTTTCAGGGGTTTCGCGGGCAATTTAAGACGTTTCAGAGGGGTTTCAATGCCGTTTTGGGTATTGTCAGAGGCGTAAGGTTTCAACGGGTTTATAAGAAGGGTTTCAGGGGAGTTTCAGAGCTCACCAGGACGTTTCAAGGGATTTCAGTATGGTTTTTAGAAGCATTGCAGGGCGTTTCAGGAGGTTTCAGGGGCGTCTCATGGAATCTCAGGGGTGTACAGAGCATTTTCAAACGATCTGGGGTTTCAGTGGCGTTTTAGGAAATTAGTCGAGCTCAACTGAGTGTGTAGGGGAATTTCACTGTGTCAGGGGATCTCATAGGGTTTCAGGGGATCTCAGGGAGTTTCATAAGCGTTTTAGAGTGTCTCAGTGGGCTCACGAGGTAAGGGGGTTTTCAGGTGCAAATTAGAGCGTTTCGGGGGTGTCGACACATCTTCGCGGGTTCCATGGAATTTTCATGGGGCGTTTTATTGAAACTCAAGGTGCAACGGATACGTTTTTCAACCAGACGACCGCCCGGATAGTACTCATCCCGAAATACGCAATATTAAGAAGAAAGTAAAACGGCAGCTCCTGAACCTTCCTGGAACCTCCCAGTAACCCTTTCAATCGCATCAGAAACGCAGCTGAAACTCCGTGAACCACCTAAAGCCCTCTTAAATCCCCTTGAAGCACCCCCTTAAACTCCCTTGAAACTCCTTCCTTTCAGGCTCCGATGAAACGTCTAGAAACCTCCTTGGCACCTCCAATCTTCCAGGAGCAATACCTGTACATATATGGTAAAATTAAATAGGACATCAGGATTTTAATATATACTACAGGGCGACGCTCAACTTTTTTGGGTTATCCACTATTAATGCATCAGTATTTTGTGAGTATATACTTATGATGGGCAGTGTATATAGCATGGCATTTGTGTTTTCTAATACTTAAAATTTATCTATCTATTATATATTCGATTTTGGTAGGATAGTAATTATTGGAAACAAATGTTTCAGATTTAAAAAATATCGCCTTGTACGCATATGAAAGTAAGCCACTGCAATCAATACGTTATGATGACCGTTCGCTACTACAGTCGGTTAGTTTGTGGTGTAAAATAAACCAGTTTGGTAATCAGAGGAGAAAAGCAGCATCCAGAGTCGAGCCATCACCGGCGGGTTGCGCGCACCCAAAGTGAGCGGAATGTCGCACAACGAAGGAGAAGAAATTTATCACTAAAAGTTCGAAAAAGGAAATTGAATACGACGACCACTACCACTTGGTCTGGGTCCCATAAGTGAACGACGGGAATTTTATGAATTTTGTGTCTTGACCTGGTGTCCAGGACCAGGCTGCTTGCTAGTGCATAATGTAGTGGGACCCGGATGGTGACCAGCAGTGTGATCAATACATCAGAGAAAAAAAAGCAGTTACAGCTGAAGCGATTGCACGTCCCTTGGGTGGGACCCTACAGACAGTAGACAGACGATCCAGTATCCAGGCGACCGGCGAGAGGATAAAACGTAAGTGAGAGAAAGGTCTGATGAAAGCAAACGAACAAAAAATGTCCAATCAATACAAAAACGAATGACGAAAACCGTCGATCTTCGTCACGTTGTGGACCCGAAAAAAAGGGTCTTCTGCTCGATGTCTATATGTTTTATATCAGGTACCGACCGGGGTCCTAAGCTGACCGGTGGTGTCCGTCGAAGTAGAATAAATACAAAGAGGCAAAGGAAAATTGATGCAAGTCGGCCATCATCTCTGCCGTCATCGGCGGCCAGCCTATAAGAAACAGAGAGAGGCCAAGTCAGGGACAGACAGTTTGAAAATATCGGTTTGACCCAAAGCGGCCTGATCGGGGTACAAGTTATGCACACCATGATTGTGTGTGTGCAGCATGCGACGAGAGGGAGGAATGAAGCAATGCAAATTGCATTTTGTTGTCGCTTGCCTTACGCAAAGTTTTCGGGGGCCTGGTTCAAGTGACCGGGTTTCTATGTCGCCAAGTGAGAAGTGAACTGGAAAGATGCTGTGCGGTAATGGTGTAATGATGTTGATGACATCTGTATTATTTTAATGAGAGAGTTGCTTAACGTTGTTATTTTAAAATGTGGACATTATGCCCCTACATTAATTGTTGTACCCGAGCGTTCAACGCTACCTAACTTCCAACACATTTATGATAAAACACCTCATCGGTCTTGGTCTCATGACCGAAGACGTTCATAGATCATAGAAGTGTTTTAAACATACATATGTACTACATTTCTTAGGCACGGTTTCCACTGCCAATCTGTTGTTAGTAAGGATCCAACGTAGACGATTCTTTCACCACGTCGAAGGTATCTCGTCTGTCGTAACATTATTTCTTAGCTAGACGGAACCTGTCGTGTTCGGTTCCGCTTACCAGCATGTTCTATGTTTTTGACGTATTCACTACTAGCCCGACCTTGCTACTTCGCTTTTAAGGTGGGTATACAGCTCTGCCACAATTCCAAATTTTCTGGCGACAATGTCCATGTCGACCGCAAAGCACACATTGACCAGATTTCGTGAAATACGTATCCCGGCTGTAGAGCCCAGTTGTTCCCATTACTGCTTCCGAGATGATGTTGACGAATTGGCATGAGAGTCCATCCCCTTATCACAGTCCCCCGAGATCTGCATCACCTGGATGTTGACCGGCCGTTGATAAGCCGGTTGAAAACTTTCAACGAACTTATTCGTTATAGGTAGGTGATAGAAGGCGAAGATTATCAGGGATTTCACTTTGTAGGCGTCATTTGGAATAGTGATCGCTCGGAAATTCTCACACTCTACTGTGTCGCCTCTCTTCTAGGTAGGGAAAATTACCCCTTTCACCTGCTTCCTTCCACTCCTCCGGTAGTTGTTCCATTTCCCAGATCCTGACAATCAGCCGAAGCAGACAAATGGCCAACTTTTTCGGGCCCATCTTAATGAGTTGAGCCACAATACGCTGGTAGAAGACACGCTTAATGTTCCAGGATTTGACTTCCGTGAGTGTCGGATCATTTTCGTTCTCTGCTACACTAATGTTGTCGTTTCTTATGTTACCCTGATCTCCCGTGTCTATGTTCTCCAAACCATTCAAGTGCTTATCGAAGTGCTACTTCCACATTTCAATCAGCTCACGACGTCCTCCTGTCAAGCGGTTTCCGTTTTTACCCCAACCATGTGGAATGTTGCCAAATAATTTGAACATACAAGTCTGGAAGAAAATCTTTCACACATGTCTGAGAATTTCTGAAAATGGGTGCATAGAACATATCCAACTCATGTATGCGCTTCTATCTGAAAATGTCTTTCATGTAATTATTTCCTTCTTCAAAAAAATATAACTTTGAAACGGTTTGTTGGATCAAAATGATGTCTTCGTAGATGTTTGGGGATGGGAATATTTGAAGGACTTTTACAAAAAAATACACTGAAAGTAATGTTCATCGTGAATCTATGCCAGATGTCATACATTTTCAATTTTCCAAAAACCTTATCCTTCGATTTTTTTTTTTTCAAAATATTGTTCTGTGGAAAGCAGAACTACAGAGAAGATTCGCTCGTTGGGTTGCGACTGCGTCTCTATTAGCGAATCGCATTCATTTATTTGAACTGACAACTGATTGAAATGTTCTAGACACACGCAAAAGACAAGAAAGATGTCACGAAACTGTCACATACTTGCACAAGCGTTATGTGGAAATATAGCAGCTGCTATGTGATGACGGTCAGATGCCAAACTCCTTTTGAAATTGATTTTTATAATGACAATGCTTTTTAGTTGGGTTTTACCCCAATCAGCAAGCATTTTTTCCTCGAATTTTTATGTTTGATATATTTTTAAAACAATCAAAATGTGTTTCATTTTTGAGATTTTTGATATTTTTGATAGTAGATTCTTCGTACAAGCTTCAATTAAAATAAAGACTAGAAATATTTTCCTATATCCAACCATACCTAAGTTACAGCAAATTCAAAAAAATAAAAAAATAGTAAAATATTCGGACCTCGTTAAATGTTATTCGAGATGATCTGAAAACTCACATATCTGAAAAATTATTGATCTTTTCTGATAAATACTATAAAACAGTAAAAAAACGAATAACATTTCACAAGGAGTCATTCATTATTCATAATTTTTAAATTCACTGTTATTAAAGTATGGTTGTATGTAGGAAAAACATGTATATTTTTTCATAAGAACGAACAAATGCCTATTTCCTGATTTTTCTTGGTGAAAAATATTTTCGAACAAATGCCTATTTCCTGATTTTTCTTGGTGAAAAATATTTTCCAATTTTACAAAAACTAGTTTAAACCAAATTTCAAAAAAAAAATTCTGAAAAACTGATAAACATTTGAACCAGGAAGAATTCAGGAAAAAAGAGGAAATCCAACAATTTCGCCTTTACTTCGGTAAAGTTCCGCTGAATTTCGATGATGTGTACTTTTACAGAAATCATTACAACTGAATAAGTAATTCCAATAAAATAGAAGTAAAATAAGAGTGTTCGTGAAGTATATAAATTTAAAAAGGAATCATCAGACCATCCTGCCGTACTATATTTCTAAAAACTCTATTTCCAACTTGATTGATGGATTGATTTCTTACTTGCGAATATGTACACCATTTAATATGCATGATTTGATTTCCTTTCATTTTTAAACTTTCTTTCAAAGTTCTGCAGTAGCTTAAAGTTGGCATCAAATATATTTCCAAAGACTTTGTATAAATTCTATGTTTTAATTCTTTTTGGCTCATTTCAAAGATAATTAACTTAATTTACGTTTGATGTCTTTTATTTAAAGTTTTTAAAGGTTTTTAAATATGAAAATGTTATGTAAAGTTAACACATTTCACCACATTTCAAAAAATGAGGCTATTTTACGTTAAATTTTAGTATGTAAATATTAACAAATATGTGTGGTTCAATGTCTATGCAGTAAGTATCATTTATTATGTTTCAAATAATCCAAGAAGAGTTAAAATTGAATGAAAGATGACAAAGATATCAACAAATCACTTTTCCATGTTTTACGATAGTGACCCCAAACTTTTGGTCGATGCCATCAAGATTAATAACTTTTTTCCAAGATTTTTTAGCAAGTTCGGTAAAAAGCTGTAGAAAGCTAATAGAAAATAGATTATATTATCGCTCTCATCTTAAAATTTGGTTGACCCAATTTCCAGCGACACTGCAGTAAGTTTATTTTCATTTTTTAGAAAATTTGTCAACTTTGGGTTAAGTTTACATACAAATATTTTTGTGAAAGTTTCACGTAAATGATGTTCAAAGTTACTTTGACTTATTATCTCTTGAATGAGACCTAGGCTTTTGAAATCGGACGCAAATTGACGGAGATATTGGCCTAAAAAAATGTCATGTTTTGGGGCAGTCCCCAAACTTGTGATCGGGAGTGTACGTCCAACTTTTCTAAAATGACTTATGATATGGAAATACGTGCTGGTGGAAAAATCCTATAATAATCAAAAGTGGGTCGCAAGCTAGATAAGTTTGAGAGCCCATGCTCTACAGTTCAGTATCAGTTTATACAGTGATGATTCGTTCGTTGAGAGCTCGTTAGATGGGCTGTCTCGATGGTTGAATGTTCACTGGTTGGGGCAAAACCCAACTAAAAAGCACTGTCAATGTCAAAATAGATGTCAAAACGAGTTTGACGTCTGACCGCCGTCGCATCATAGCTCATGTATACAGAACGTTTGCGCAAGTATGTGAGTGTTCCGTGACGTATTTCTCGTCAATTGCGTGTGTCTAGAGCATTTGGATCAGTTGTCAGTTGCCCCAACGAACGAACACGATTCGCTAATCGGGGCGCAATCGTGACCCAACCAGCGAATCCGGACTGTACTGAGCAATGAAATCAAGTGTAACCATCTTCATGATTTCGTTCATTAAGTCCATTCCGTAGGAATTATGACAATCTAGCCTTATCAACACGACGTGCGTCTGAAAAAATCTGTAGAACATCATACCTAATCTTATGTATCACTATTGTGAAAGCAACAACTATCTCCTAATTGTCGGCCAATTAGCAGTCAGTCCCATCAAGAATCCCAACCAGCCAACTTTCCACTCGACTTGTGTCGGAATAATTCTGCTCGCGTTTCAAACCATCACAGTGCAGTGCCAGTGGTGGCAAAATGGGGAATTATAATTCCTTGGAGCCACTCCACCGATCTTCCGAGAACAATGATCTCCGTCCGACTGGCTCTTCACAGCAATTTACCGCGATAATGGTAATCATTCGTCACGCAACGTGTATTACTGCCACCGGTGCGTTGTTGCGCCGACGTGATGCAATGTTTGGATTCCCTTCTTCCGGCGGGGGAAGGCCGCTTTTGTCGTCAAAGACCGCAAATTAGAGAAAACCCTTTTCCATGGCGGCGCAGTCTTCTAATGAAATTGTTGCAGAAAAAAAAAAACGGCAGTTACCCGCACCCAAGCCAGTGAACAGCAGAACAACGACAATCGTCCGTCCAGAAAAAAGGCAACATATGTGCGTAGCCATCTGCGCGCTTGCTCGGCTGTATACGTTCATTTAATTCGCAAATTAATTCATGCTGCCCGCACCATTATTGCTTGACTTTTCGCAGAATTTTCTTCTGTGTCTGGTATGCAGCTGTATTCTTATTTGTAACCGTACTTTTCCATTTAAACATGAACTGCCCCTTCAATTGAGGGTTTTAAGCGTTTTTCTATGCTTTTAGATCAACACATCCCGAAAAGACTTCGAGCACTAAGCAGAAGAGAGCATTTTGACTAGCCTACAGAGATTCCTCCAGGAATTGCTTCAGTGATTCTTCACGGTTTGGGGTAATCGAAATATGGAAGTAGCAGATCGTCAAACATTCGATCACATTATAGATTGTTCTAGAAATTATAAGAACACCTACGCAAAGCGAGAAAGTAGTGATTTTCTTGATGTTTATACTTTTGTTTTTTTATTTTTATTTTAAGTATATTCTTCAATATCTGTAACAAGTTTATACATTAAATCAAGTTTTCATATCCAAAATTTTCATTACAAAAAATCAACTCTTTAAATCTTTGCACATACATACTTTTATATTGATGCCGAATCCTACTGCGAACTATTTTTTCCCAATTTTTTCACATGATCATTTCAAAAACATGTTTCTTGAGATGCTTGACTGACGTTCTTTTTCTGAAAATAACATTTTGCTCGTGTTTACGGGCTAATTGTGAGAAAAGTTGAAAATTCAGTCTTATTCATTTTTTAAGAAATGAGTTCAGAGATTTTGAAATTTTCAAATATGTTCCTACGACAATAAAAATATTTCACTCTATGTACAATGAAGCTTAGGAATTGAGACGGGCTTGGTGGTCTAGTGGATACCGCTTTTGATTCATATGCAGAAGGTCCTGGGTTCAATCCCTGGCCCCGTCCCTTTCCTTCTACTTTGTATATTTCTCTATACTCTTCTCTCTATACATACAACTCATGTATATCCATATATTCATAGCTATCGCTAGAACCAGAAACGATTGAAAGGCCGTTTCTCTTGCTTCGAACTTGCATAGCACAGTGTCAATCTATCAGATAACGCCTACAAGTTATGCAATCAAGCGAACTGTGCCGCTTTAGCTTAGCTTCATAGTAATAATCGCAGTGATCTATCACCTTACGCTTGGCATCCACGCACCAATGTGTGAACCCTCTGCCAACCATATCCCACCAACACTCTGACATCCGCATGAGTTAGTGCAGACGCAGAGGTATATTCGGTCTGATGTGCATACAAACGATTGCAATCATCACTTCCTTGCCCTTCCCCACATTGACCTGCAACCTGACGTGGCATTGTCGCCCAAGATAGTAGATCACCAACGCTCACACACAGATGCGTATAATAACATTCATGAATGAATTTCTTATATTTTTTATGTAGTAACAAGGTTATTCAAAATCAAATTGCAAAAAAGTTTTTAAGGTACAGTCCGAATTCGCTGGTTGGGTCACGATTGCGCCCCGATTAGCGAATCGTGTTCGTTCGTTGGGGCAACTGACAACTGATCCAAATGCTCTAGACACACGCAAGTGACGAGAAATACGTCACGGAACACTCACATACTTGCGCAAACGTTCTGTATACATGAGCTATGATGCGACGGCGGTCAGACGTCAAACTCGTTTTGACATCTATTTTGACATTGACAGTGCTTTTTAGTTGGGTTTTGCCCCAACCAGTGAACATTCAACCATCGAGACAGCCCATCTAACGAGCTCTCAACGAACGAATCGTCACTGTACCTCTAAAGGAGTGTTTTGTCATTTACAAACCAAGAGCCAAATGTATCTTTTCATAACCGGTATTTGATGTAACTGGGGCCTCCAGTTAGTCTAGTGGTTAAGGCTATAGATCGCCAATCCGGAGACGGCGGGTTCGATTCCAGTTCCAGTCGGGAAAATTTTCTCGACTTCCTGGGCATAGAGTATCATTGTGCTTGCCTCACAATATACAAATTCATGCAATGGCAGGCAAGAAAACCCCTTCAATTAATAACTGTGGAAGTGCTCAAAGAACACTAAGTTGAAGCGAGGTAGGCCAAGTCCCAGTGGAGACGTAGAGCTATAAAGTAGAAGAAGAAGACATTAGAGCACGACATGTGGAAAAATATAGTTTTTTCTTACATTCATTCCTAAATGGCTGGGCTGCAAAGTTATGCTTATAATTTCTGGAACAGTCACGTATGTACTTTGCTTACTAAAAACTTGAGCGATTGGTACGAAATGTCTCCACTCAATGATTTCATTATAAACTCATTAACGCTGCACAGCAGGCCTGGCCGCTTTAATGCTTATAATGCATTTCCAATATACTGCAAACATTGATTATGACAAAAAATGGTAGAAGTAGTCGATTCTATCATTTTTCAGGATTCTTTCAATCAATTACTGAATTTAAAATCCTCATAAATTTCGTTGGAAATTTCATTAGGGTATTCTCTTCGGGATTTTTTCATCTATTTCTTTGAAAATTGTCTTGGCAACTACTGCGATATTCCGGCATTTCCAAACTCATTTTCGAAAAATAGTTACGGGGAAATTGAAAAAAAAAAACAACCTGAAAAGATCTTAACCCTAGTAAGATATTGGGGTCAATATGATCCAGACAGACATACTGAATGTGCATTACGCCAGCATGGTGCGATAGTCCTAACATCCTAGGAGGGTTGAAGGTTGAAAAAATTGCCATAATAATTGCTAGATGATTTTTCCAAAAGCATTGCTTGAAAAAATCCTAAAATAATAGGCGAAAATTTCGTAAAGAAATTTGAAGAAATGCCGATAAAATTATCGAAGCAATTTGAACCGATTTCCAAAAGAATTACCGTAAAACGGGGTATCATTGATCGGCTTGACCGACCTCATGATATGTTCAAACATTTTTAATTGAATCAGTTTCGCAATGAGAAACATCCTAAACATTCATGCTTGGCATGATTACTAGACACAATATTGAGTTCAAAATCACTGTATAAGCTCAATATGATATCTCAGAGTTGAATTTAATAAACGAAACCTTTAAGAAAGTGCTCGTTGTCAGTAAAATTTAAGATTAATTCAAAGGAGGCTTTCAATTCCTTAAACAATTGCCTAAATTTAGAAGTTATTCGCGGTTTAGGGGATTTTAATCCGAAAATAACTCAAAAACTTGTAAGAATTTGGACAATATATTTGAAATCATAGACCACAAATTTAGTAAGTAAGGGTATTTTCAACGGTTCTGTCACATTCGCCCGAAAACCATTCGCCCGAATTCCAAATGCCCGAATGACAAACGCCCGAATGTAACAAAGGCCCGAAAGTCATTCGCCCGAATAGACCATTCGCCCGAAAAGACCATTCGCCCGAAATACCATTCACCCGAAAAGACCATTCACCCGAAAGACCATTTGCCCGAAAACCATAATAATCTTGGAAATACTTTTCTGAAATCAATTTAGGCGTCGTACAGGCTATTGCTTTCTTTGAACACAATCTGATATAAGACTTATACTGTTAAAAACATTTTCAACAATATAGCTGTGAAAACATGCATTGGAATTGTCCCTTTTTTTGTTAATAGGCTTTTCTTTCTAGTTCTACTTTCAAGGAAATTAAATTCAATTTGATGTCATTTTTAATCATAAATTTGCCCTTCTTTCAATCATGCGCTGTTCTTTTAATTTGTTTTTTTTTTATGGGGAAAACATGGTTTCAAAAGAACAGCATATTCAAATAAGAATGCTGCATTCTCGCGATTTTGGTGTTTATCTGCATCCGTTAGCTCACACGTTTTTATTTTTATGAACTATTGTTCATTTTAACGATACGTAGTTATTCCGAGTAGATCAATCGTGAATACTTTAAAAGTATTGACTACTCTGTGCTGAAGTTTTGGCGCTATCCTCTCGATCAACAATGCTGTAACAATTGATGACCAATTATGTAATATTTTCACAAGAAATTAGGCCTTCTTCAAAACATAGGCCGTTCTTTCAAACTAAGCTAATATGATTGTTTATTGGCGCTAGTCCAGCTGTTCTTGCGATTGGTCGGATACTAAGTACACCATGCGTCTGTCCTTAAACTTTCATCACGGCAAACTAGGACAAAAACTTGTTCAAAGAAATTGCATGGAATCGGCGGATGACTTTCGGGCGAATGGTCTTTGACAGAATCATTTTCAACACAAACGAACATTGATCACTGACATACCCCAAATCAACAAAATCAAAAATTAGATTAAAAAGCTTATTTTAGTATGTCTTAAAGGTTCATAATACTTTTTCGAGTAACTTAACACATAGGTACTCAGAGGTCCAGTACCGTCAAGGCACCATTCACCGTGGATCTAAGAGGATTCGGGGCAAATAAGAGCTGTCATTTGACACCAGTCTTATAAACATTGTTGGTGCCGCTTTTAATTGCCTTCATTATAGGTTAAAATTAAAGCAATATCCACAGAAGTAGAAAATTTTTCACAAAATTTGGTGATATAGTACAATTAGTAAAGGGTAGTAGGGTCGCCTAATTCCGTGGTAGGTCACCATTCACCGTGGTAGTAGGGACCCATTCACCGTGTATGAGAAATTTTATTCTACTTTGTTTAAAAATGGTCAAAACAACCCAGCCAAGCGAATTTTCTTCGTTTACATTCATTTCAAGTAATAACTTGCAAGATTTTATTAGAAAAACGAATGTTCAAATTTTCGATTTTTTCTAGATATATGGGACAATATGGGGCACGGTGAATGGAGACCATTGATTTTTAGAGTACCCATTTACCGTGCCTTTTTGTTTCAATTAAAAAGTATTCTTTCTTGGTAAACTTTCTTCGGTAATGCAAAATACGTACCTGATATGTGAACTTAATTGATTGTTGGTTGAATAAAAACGTTACTACATTTAGTTTATCGCTTAAATCACCTTAGCGCAGTTTTCGTTTTTTCACTATGAATGCAGTGAACGAGCAGAAACCCGCTTCATGTAAAAACACTTTAGTGTCAAAATGATACTTTTAAATGTTTCTAATGAGCGTTTTGACATGGTAACAATACATTAGTGTTGTATTGGTGAAATTGAAGGAAAATTGTCATATCATTCAATCATAATATGGAAATAATGAAAAAAAATATTCGAAGGCACACGGTGAATGGAGCCCCCACGGTGAATGGCGCCTTGACGGTACTTGTTTTAAAAATATAAAAAATGTAACGTTTGCTTTAACAAGAGAATTATTCAAGATAGATCGAAAATTTTGATCAATGTTACCAAGGATTACGGTACGAAAAGTTTTCCAAATGGATTAATTTAGTCATACTTGTACGACTCATAAAAAATCGACAATTAAATTTTTGCGTTTAGTTGATTTTCAATAAATAATTTTCACTACATTCCATTTTTTTGGATTAGAATACAATAACGCAGTCATAGTCATACAGAATCTGTCACATTTGTGTCAAAATATTCATTGGTAACGTATAATTCTTTCCATTTTCTGATGGAATCAGAATAGTGAAATGCAAGTGGTCTGATTTTAAGTGGTGAATATTATTTGTATGACAAACTAATCGATTGCAGTGTCATGATGTTGCCACTTGTGTTGCCGATGAAATATTTCTTATACACAAAATTCAGATTGGACTAGGGTGTCTGTTCTCTGTGCTTCATATCCAGTGATTCAGGTCTGATTTACTTTATATTCAAGTAATTCAGGCATGGTTTACATGATTTTCAAGTGATTCAGATCAGGTTTACTTGAATTGAAGTGATTCAGGCATACTTCACTTCATATTCAAGTGGTTTATGTCTGTTTCACTTCATATTCAAGTGATTCAGGTCGGATTCACTTCATATTGCGATTCAGGTCTGGTTTACTTACATAATTTTCAAGTAATTCAGATCTGGTTCACATCATGTTCAAGTGATTCAGGCCTGCTTCACTTAATATTCAAGTGGTTCAGGTCTCATATACTCCATATATCGGCGATTCAGGTCTGATTCACTTCATATTCAATTTATTCAGGTTTGATTCACTTTATTTTCAAGTATTTCAGGCCTGATTCATTTCAGATTCGAGTGATTCAGGCTGATTCATTTCATATTCAATTGATTCAGGTCTGATTTACATCATATTCAAGTGATTACGGTCTGGTTTTCATCACCCTCCAGTGATTCAGGCCTTATTCACTTCATATTTCGGTGATTCATGTCTGCTTCACGTCATATTCAAGTGGCTCAGGTACGATTCACTTCATGATCAAGTGATTCAGGTTTAAGTCAATCCAAATTCAAGTGATTCAAGTCTGATTCCTTTCATATTAAATTAATACAGGTTAGATGAATCCAGGTTTGATTGTTATTTTTTTTTATAGCGAAGTAGAATTTGTTTGACATGCTCTAATATATATTCACTAACAGAACTTTGCGGCTAAGCTGTTTGCCTTTCGGATGCAAATGGCCTTGTGAACAACTTTGTCGAAGACACGAACCTTCTGTTAAATGAAGAATGTGTGATACAGCCAATTAAAAATGTTTATATTTACATGCTCACTAGGGTCACCTAGCGGTAAAATTGTGACAAACTTCTTGTCTTTACGATGCCAAAGACCATTTGAACAACTTTGCCGAAGACTTGAACTTTCTATCTTATCGGGATCGTGAAATAGTTAACTCTCTTGCTCACTAGCGTCATCTAGCGGCAGAATTGCGAACTGAACTTTTTGTCTCTAAGATGTAAAAGATCTTCTGAATAACTTTGCTGAAGACTGTATCTTTACAGATTATCAGGATTTCGAGATATAGTAGCATGGATTTACTAGTTTTCAAGAGATGCCACACTTTTCAAGGTGATGCCATATTCAACTGAGTTTTACAATATTTTTCCAAGTGAGTCCGTACTTATGACGGGTAGTGTATATTATCCAATAGATAATTTCCAGGATAATCGGTTGGGAATAGGGAAACAATGCCTTTTTCGCATTTTTTTATGGGTCGTACTGTAATCACAAAACAGTTTTACAGAGGGATTCCCTGGCTCAGAAATTTCAAACGCAATTTTCAACCAAAAAGTTTGCCTGTCTCAAGTATTTCGCAAAAAGTTCCCGATGAAATTTTCCCAAATAATAGGCTAATCAATTTGTATAAGAATTCTCGAAGCAGTATCTTATGTTATCGCTGAAGAAGTTTTCAAAATAATAATCAAAGAAGCTTTCTAAGGAATTGCCGATGGCATTCAAGAAGAAAATAAATCGCTGAAGGATTTTCTTGAGCAACTCTCAAAAGCATTATCTAAGAATTCCCAAAGAAATTGTTTATTTTTTGCTCTTGTGAATTACTGATGGAATCACTAAAATAATTGCCGAAGAAATTTTCAAAGAAATTTGCAAAGGTGTTACGGAATACATTCTCAAAGACATTGCCGAAGGAGTTCCATAGGAATTGCCAGAGAAATTTCTAAAGAAACTCACAAAGTAATTGCCGAAAAAAATAGATATGAAATTTTCGGTCCTATTAAATTATCTAACAAATTTACAAAGGAATTTCTGGATAATTTTCAAACAAATAAACGAATGGATTTTTTTTTAAGTTGAAATAATCGAAATATTTTTCTTAAGAAATTACCAAATGAATTTATGAAGTAATCAAAGGCATTACCGAAAGAGGAAATGTGAAAGAAATGTTCACAGTTATGCCAAAATTCATGCAAAATTCGTCATTAATTACCTAAAAAAAACTCAATATTCTCGGTAATATCATGTGTTCGATCACTCGGGAGATCATCGGACGCGAGTGTGCTCCAGTGGACGACGACGACAACGGTGATAATGCCCGAGCAGAAGGGAATAGCACCAACATAATAAAATTTGTTATTTTGGAAAAATAACTGAGTAGCGGAAAGAGTTATTTTCATGTTATTTACATAACATATCCT